>NC_063360.1:11670212-11744011 GCF_021869965.1 Rhincodon typus
ATCTGCAGTTCCTACTATCTCTGATCCGACTGTGAAAGCTTTTTTCAGTTCTAACAACTTGAAGATTTCTTTCCAAACTCTTCTGGGTTAGAGCTCCATGAAATAACAACACTTCAGCTATGGCGACTGGTTCTTCTCAGAGAAGCTCCTCTTTCTTCTGAGACCTTGAACCTTCTTGTTCTGCAGTCCAAGCTAAACCAATGGCTTTCTAGTTTGTTGTAAACTCTGCAATGTAAACATCACATTCATTAATACTACAATTGTTCTCCCAGGCAGTTGACTGCAGACACATACTTACTAACAATTAATATGATGACAGTTTCAAATGATTTTCGGACCTGTTTAAAAACTTAGGTCCACAGAACTGACATACTTCCATCTGCCTCTATTTATAATCTAAATCTCAAAATATAGTGTATTTATTATGCAACTTTCATCACAGTGAACAGCTGTTTGACTTCTTGTTTTTCTGTTATTGTGTCCTACTTTGGCACATTTTCTAGAAGCAACCTATTATGTGGCAGAAAAAATATACATTCTTTATGAATTCTTAATTCACATTGTCTCTGCCTGTGAGGCTGTTTTTCTCCATATAACTGAAAAGGACTTTTTATGTCTGGTGTCTGTCCTACTAACTGTGTTCATGTCATTTGTGTCTTTTCTACTTTAAAAACTGAATGGACTCTGCTGGTCTCCTATGCTAAGTTTCTTCTTCTCCTCTTGGGAATGATCTATATTATTTCCAGACATCTGCTTCATTTGCTATCTGAATGGTTTTCTCTAGAGTCAAACTGTCTTTTGACTGCATGTCCAATTTCCTATGTATAAACCAATCAAAGGCTCATCAGCTATTCCTATAATTTATCTCTTATGAATTCTGTCTTGAAATTACCACTGTTGCATTGATCCAATAATCTGCAGGGATCATTAATGAAATCACCTGTGGATTTCCCTGGATATTGAACTTCTCTCTTAAATATTACATGTTTCAAAACTTTATTTTTTCTAAGATTAATGTAAAAAGGCTTTCTGTACTTATACAAAATTTATCTGTTTTGTTTTACCCTTTGAAGGTCTATAACTTTATGAAATATACACCCACTTGTTTATGGAAGTGCTTTTACTAATTAAATTCAGATTCATTATCTAATTCAGAAGCCATTCTATATCATAAGAATTGTTTTCTCCAAAATATCCTCATTTTGGTGCCCTATTCGGCCCATCTTTAACATTAAATCTTTGTGACAATATTATTTCTGACCCATGTCTTCATAATATGTTTGTTTTTCTTGCTTAAAAGGCACTTACTTTTCAGTAATAGCAATGCTGCTGATCTGTGCTGCTGCAATGAGAAATTTTACTGAGTTTTGTAGCTAAAATGGAGTGTTCACATCTTCTTGAAACTAAAATTGAATACTGTTGCCCATCTTGCAGATCTTTTGAATGAATCCCACTGTTTGCAGCCTTAATAAACAACATCTATTTTCCTACAGCTTTCCTGACTGTGGCTTTAATAACCAAAGCCCTCTTTAATCATAGTTTTACTAAATGACCCCTATTAATTGCAACGTAAAGAAATAAATCTCACTTATCTCAGTTTTCTCCTGGATGACGTCTGCTCCCCATGATTTAAATAAATGGTTCCTACCTTCAACATGTGTTGAGTGAAGGATCTTCTACTTCTCTGTAGCCTTAATAAAGTCTCCTAACTTTCTTCTTCCATTTGATCAGGGCTGTTTAGGATTTCCAAACTGCCCCTTTGTCACTTTAACCCTGACTTTGTGATGTCCCAGGATCTACAATCTCAGGCTAGATTGATCTTATGGCCCTTGATTTCTTTTGCTATAACTGCATGCCTACCCATTGGATAATGCTCAATCTGAACTGTAACTACTCCCTTTACTTTCCACTTATTCAGCCTGTGATTAGTGTCACTTGTTAAGGCTTTCCTTGCCCATCAGGAATTTTAACTTTACTCACGGAGCGTCTGAAATCCAAATTGTTCTTTGGCCGAACTCTTACTCAAGTTGCTCCTATGGACCACCACCACACGATGTATCTCTGCTTTGGGCAAACTATATGACTATCTGAACTTAAAGAAATAAGGATAGTATTTAAAAGTACCTGACCCTTAAAGACCATTATGTCCACATGGATCAGGGTAGCAATGTGGTCACCTTTTTGCACAACTTGACCTCCAGCATCGCCCTCTTGAAAATACAGAAAGTCTCCAATTACCTAGCACATAGTGTTTCGAGCAAAAGCAAGACTAAAACACATCTGGGTTTATTGATGAGAACCTGCAACCCAGTACACCTCATCACACCCTCTTTTCCCCCACCAGGGAGGTGATGGCCTAGTGATATTATCATTAGACTATTAATCCAGAGAGCCAGGTAATGATCTGGTGAACCCAGGTTTGAATCCCACTATGGCAGATAGTGGAATTTGAATTCAATAAGCAATCTGGAATTAAGAGTCTAAAATTGATCATGGAATTATTGTCAGGAAAAACCCGTCTGGTTCACTAATGTCTTTTAGGGAAAAGAAGCTGCCATCCTTACCTGGTCTGGCCTACGTGTAACTCCAGACCCACAGCAAATTGGATGTCTCTTAATGGCTCTCTTGGCAATTAGGGATGGGCAATAAATGTGCCTAGCCAGCAGTTTCTATATCCTGCAAATGAATTTTAAAAAAGCCTCTGACTGCCTCTGGCACTATCCTCACCCAACCATCACCTCTGATCCTGATCCTGTCTCCAATATGTCAAAATATTAAACTTCCTTCCAAGAATTCTGTCAACTGAGTCATAGAATGGTAACAAGGCTAGGTCAAGGATGTGACGGGGTTATACTGTATTCAAAGGTGTTGGAAATGCTAAGGTAGAGGAGGTGGTGGAGGAGTGGTAATATCTCTGCACTGGTAATTCAGAGCCCCAGGCTAATGCTGTGGGGAAATGGTTTATATTACACCACGGCAGGTGAAATTTAGAGTCAACAAAATCTGGAATTTAAAAAGTTACTCTGATGGTGATCGTGTAACTGTAGTGACAATTTCCTGGAATGAAATTGTAATAACATCAGCCAGCTGGACCTCATGGAATATGAGGTCACTATTTAGGGCCGTTAATCTGGTCCAGTCTGGGAGATCTGGCTGATATAAAAAGGGTGAAAATCTGGGATATTGAGTTGCTAAATGCCTGATTCAGTAAGAGGCATTGCTATTGCCCACGGATATGCATTTGTAAATAAAGGGTGATTGGTGAAGGGAAACCAGATTCTGAAGAGTTATTTCAGTAACCACTGCCAAGTTTTGTAAAAAATACTCATTTGGTTCACTTATGTCCTTTTGGGGAGAAAGTCAGCTCTCCTTACCAAGTTTGGCCCACACGTGACTCTCAGACACACATAATTTTATTTTGCTCTCATCTGCCCTCTGAATTATCCTAGATTGCTAATTGCTTCAAGGGCAATTAGGGACGGGCAACAATTGCTGGCCTTGTGAATGATGCTCACAGCCCATAAAGAATATGAAAATCTCAGATTGTCACTGCTGAGGTCTTTTCATATGGCACAGTCTAATTTGGACGTACCCAGCTAATACTAAGATAAATATCAAAACTGCTCCAGAGAAGGTTCATGAAGTTGATCCTGGGTATGGAGGGGTTTTCTCATGAGGAGAAGGTCAATAGGTTGGGCTTGCATTCCCTGGAGTTTAGAAAAGTGAGATGAGACCTTATTGCAACATATAAAATATTCCTAAGAGGCTTGACAGGGTAGATATTGTTTCTATCAGGAGGTAGTGAATCTGTGGAATTCAGTACCGTAGAGGACTGATGACGCTGGCCTGTTAAGTATATTCAAGGCTGAATAGCTCTTTAAACAGTAAGGGAATCAAATGTTGCAGGGATTGGACAGGAAATCGGAATTGAGGATTATTAGACCAAGCATAATCTCATTGAATGGAGCAAACTTGATGGCAGAATGAGAGATAGTAGGAACTGCAGATGCTGGAGAATCCGAGACAACAAGGTGCAGAGCTGGATGAACACAGCAGGCCAAGCAGCATCGTAGGAGCAGAAAGGCTGACGTTTTGGGCCTAGACCCTTCATCAGAAAATGACCCTTAAAGACCATTATGTCCACATGGATCAGGGTAGCAATGTGGTCACCTTTTTGCACAACCTGACCTCCAGCATCGCCCTCTTGAAAATACAGAAAGTCTCCAATTACCTAGCACATAGTGTTTCGAGCAAAAGCAAGACTAAAACACATCTGGGTTTACCGATGAGAACCTGCAACCCAGTACACCTCATCACACCCTTTTCTGATGAAGGGTCTAGGCCCGAAACGTCAGCCTTTCTGCTCCTACGATGCTGCTTGGCCTGCTGTGTTCATCCAGCTCTGCACCTTGATGGCAGAATAGCCCATTTTACCACAATTTCATGCTTACAACAATTGTCAGCAGGTTTAGTGGCGAACACATGGTATGTGCTTCAGCCAAGTGACCATGTCTTGAATACAAGATGAGTGAGCCTTGATTAAGGGGAACTGGGGTCAATCAGGTTGGTCCTACCACAGTCAGTTGAAGTCAGCAACCAGGCCCAATCCAGGGGTTTTAACACGGTCAGTTGGCCACTTAGGACAGTCAGAATCTGAGGTTCCATACAATGGTCGTCTGGAGACTCAGTCCTGCAGGACTAGTGCAACTGAGTCAATAATTAGTACTAAGTCAGTCGGGGAGCTGCACAGAGATCAGTCAGGAGTTTGGTCACCCATTAGACATGACTGTCCTCTGACGTTAGTCAGGACAAGAGGCCATGGTTAGTTTTGAGGGTCTGTTCAATGAAAGTCAGTGGGGGTGGTGGTGGGGAGGGGTTATGAGGGGCCACTACTGTGGTAGTAAGTTGGGGAAGTCAGTTTAGGGGATAACAGGCAGTATGTTGGGATGTAGAGAGGGCAATAATTGCGGCAGTGGGAAATTCAGCATATAAGGGTGGGAGTCAATGCCCCCTTGGGGGCATCATCAACAGTTACTATGCTGGCTTTGACTGGAGGGGGCTGTTGAAACAGTACATTACATCAGTTGGAATAACTAAGTTGTAGGCCTGGGATACAGGCAGTAATACTGGTAGATGAAGACTTAAATGGCAATGTTGGGTGGGAACGGGGAGAAGTTCAGAACAGATGAGATTGGTCGAGAATGCAAGGAGGAAATGAACCTGAAGGTATATTACCAGGCTAAGCCTGCAACTTACTCTGCAAAGTGTGACCTGTGATAACTCAGCCCAATACATTGAATGTCAATCTTCTGCTGATATGATTCTATAGGCGTGATTTTCAACTCCTTAAAATGGTGAGAATAAAGGGATGTGTGATGACACAAGTAGACAAGAGTTCAAAAATCAGATTCTCCTTGTCCATTTAAACTTTCACAATTATATCCTCCCTCCTTGGATTGTAAGGTGACTTTCTCACTGCCAGATGACAGGGAGCCTGTATACACATGCATTTTCAGTTCATTAATTACTCAACCTGCCAGAACTAAGCTCCTCTCCCCAATCAGCCCAATCACAGAACTGCATAAAACAACCTTTGACCTGGTGATTTTGCTCCTCTGCCTCTAGTCTGGGTGAGTATACAATACTCAGCAATGGTCCTTATCTTTACTTTCACTGAAACCACTACAAATGCAATAGATGCCTCAATGTTGACTAAGGCAGGATGGCTCTGGGCCATCACTCAACCCAATTGGACAATGGCAGTATCAGCTTCTCAGGCAGCACCTTAGCGCAGAAGGTAAGGCAGGAGCATGTGGCTGTAGGAAACAGTGAAGAATCAATGTTGAGGGAGGACTATATATCACTCTAACACATAGTGCTGTGTCAATGACAGAGGAGTGCATGTTGTGCACAGCCCTAAAAGACTGCGGACATATTTTAATTACAATTCCAAAACCTGTGTTTCTTTTCACAGAAGACTTTTATACCAAAAATGGCTATAGATGTAAATTAAGTAACTGCCTGTCACATTTACAGTGGCAATTTCAAATGACTGCCTTTCAAAGGGGGAAGAGACATGTCAAAATAAACTGGAGTTTAATCTCTTGTGACTACAAAGGTAACAAGGGGCTGGCAACATCCTTGTCAACAGTAACCCACCCCCTGCAATTATGTCCCAAATTGCAGACACATTTTGTATTTTTACCTTTGAATAATACACGAAGACAGGGGTTATAAAACCAGTTTCAACTCTTCTGGAGTGTGCTAGTGGGAATGAACGACCTTCTGTGTACTAGGCTAGGTTCAAGACTTAGCATGCTGTGGAATTCCGAGTCAAAGAACTGTCCTCTAGTCACTCCTGTGTTACAAGCAAAAGAATCCCTTTGCTCACTGAGAGTTCTGCAAACCAGACAAAGGAGACAGTATGACAAAAACACTCTCTCTCACCCTGAATGATGGAAATTAATCACAGTCAAAAGGAATCAAACTATAGAATCTCAACTAATCTGCAAAACCAGCAGACAACCAATTCAACATTACTGGTGACCTCTATTGCAACGTTTGCAACATTCAACTAACAACTTTTCATGAAAACCTCAGGGACTGATCCAGATACCTGATTTGTTTTAACTTTTACCTTTTCGGATTTACCTCATTTCTAATCTGTGTGTATGAGTGTTGCATGACTGAAGCTTCTCACATTTAATTAGTAAACGCTCCTTTTTGTTAATTCAAGAAGGCCTGGTTAAATTGTCTCCTTTTTAAAACATAAGTTCAACTGGTTTGGGAGAATGGTATCCACAAGGGAAGCGGTCCTTTATAAATTAAACCTGTTGCAACCATTCAAGGGGTGGGGTAGTTCACCCGTCTTTATCTGAAAGCTTAAACTTTTGGGGCATCCCATCTGGAACTATAACAAATTGGGGAACATTATCCAGGGTTAGATCATAACAATATGACTACAGCTCACATTTTTTTGTTTGTTCATTCATGGGATGTGGGCATCCCTGGCCAGGCCAGCATTTACTGCCCATCTTGTCCATTTAAGAGTCAACCATATTGCTATGGGTCTGGAGTCACATGTAGGCCAGACCAGGTGAGGATGGCAGTTTCCTTCCCTAAAGGACGTTAGTGAACCAGATGGGTTTTTCCGACAATCTGCAATGGATTCATTGTCATCATTAGATGCTTAATTCCAGATTATTTTTTATTGAATTCAAACTCCACCATCTGCCTTGGGAGGATTCAAACTTGGGCTCTCATTATCTGGGTCTCTGGATTAACAATAATACCACTAGGCCATCGCCTCCCCATTGGCAAACACTCTACACATGGATGAAGAGTATGGTATGTATGCAAAAACCTGCTCTGGACATTAGCAAAGATGACGCCATCCAACATCTGAAACACCATACTTCAATGGAAAATCTCCACCTATGGTTCTTTGATGAATGGTCTGACAATCCTGAGTTTCAGGCCTAACTCATGACCACTTTGATGAGAGTCTGGAGGATGATGTATATCAGAGAGTTCAGCTCTCAAAAGGCATGATTCTTTCAGGAAGAAAAAGGATAAGAAGTGGAGTGCAGAATTAGGCAGAGAAGAAAATCAGTTATTATATTTGACAGAAAGGAGCCTTACATTGCAGTTGTGGATAATATGGAGGGAAAATAACTGGGATTATCTCTTGGTCCAACACAGCACTCTACTGCCCTTGACCTGCTGAATCAACAGCAATGTCACATTATCAGAACAACAGAAGCATGACAAGTGCTTTGAGATTCCTGATAACTTTCTGCTATTTCTGATCTATTCTGATAGTGTGCACTGTCCCTGCATTGATTACATGAACTATGTTCCATCAGCTAATTGATTGACCTTTGGTTCTCATTAATAACTGGTGGGACAATAGTTCTCTCTGCATCATTGCATTGATCTTGCTGACAAATACTTGACAAATTTAGTGAACAAAGACTATAATTCAACTCAACTAAGCAACTGAAGTAGAAGGAAGCTAATATGCTTTTTATTGATGCATTTTTCTGTGTCTGAACTGAAAGGCATTATTCGACTACATTTTGCTTTTATACAATTCATCCTTATCTTCTTGGATGAAAATAATCTTCAAATGAGTCAAGGGTTGCATTAGTACAGTTGTATTACTTATTTGATATAAAAAATCTGAAATATTATGATCTTTTCAAGTACCTCACCTCATGTTCCAAATGCTAACTGTGCAGAGCTCTTTTCATGAATCCTTTGTGCTTATTGTTTGATCACACAGCAGATTTTGTTTTTGAAATTTATGCAGAAACCGGTTTTAACATTCCATTCTTGTAGTACAGTGGGTTGCCACCCTGTCCTTTTAGAATTGATTGAATCCAGTTGACGACAACTGCCCAGAAGGATCATTGGTGAAATGATTTAGACAGCCTCAACCTGTAATGAGTCAGAGCCCATAATGTAAAACCTTTGCTAAATTAGCAAAATAGTGACAACCTCACTCAAAATTCCCAACCTCCCACAATCTGTCCAAATTCCAACACTACAGGGGCTTTGAACATCCAGCTAGTCTTGACTTATTTCCTTTTGCATTATAAATGTTTCCTCCAAAATCCAAAGGAGTGATGAATTTACAGTCCAGGCTTACACGTGTTGAATAACTAATTGTTTGAATCACTAAAAAATGGACAGTTCTTATGAAACTTTACTCAGGCAGAGCCAGTGTCCTCAGATAAGCCAAACTCAGATTGCATGCAAAACAAGGGGTGGCATGGTGGTACAGTGGCATAGTGGTTAGCACTGCTACCTCACAGCACCAGGGACCCAGGTTCAATTCCAGCCTCAGGTGACTGTCTGTGTAGAGTTTGCACACTCTCCCTGTGTCTGCATGGGTTTCCTCCCACAGTCCAAAGATGTGCAGGTTAGGTAGATTGGCCATGCTAAATTGCCTCTAGTGTTTAGGGATGTGTAGATTAGGTGTTTGGGTGGGTGCTCTGAGGGTCAGCATGGACTTGTTGGGTCAAAGGCCCTGTTTCCACACTGTAGAGATTCTATGAACAACATTTTTCACTGTATCTTGGTACATGTGACAACAAAAATCAATCACTAAGCTAGTCAAGGAATGTTTGCCTTAAAACAGGAGTAAAGCACCAAAGGTTCTGAATATACAGCAACCCCTGAACTTGATGCAGTCTCTGTAGGAGAAGGGAAGCTGTGTCATTGATTTTTGATTTGATTTATTATTGTCACATGTACCTAAGTACAGTGAAAAGGTTTGTTTTGCATGCAGTACAGCAGATCATAACATACAAAGACACAAAGATCATAGGGTGACTGAACAGAGTGAGGAATACAAAGTTACGGCTGCAAAGAAGTTGTACAAAAAGCAAGAACAACATTCGATTTGAAATTTGAGGTGTCTATTCAGAAGTTGAATAACAGCAGGGGAGAAGCTGTTCTTGGCCCTGTTGGTATGTGTGTTTAAGCTTTTGTATTTGTTTCCATGAGATTCAAGGCCTCTAAGATCAAAGGTAAAATTAGACAGGAAAAGAAATCTGTTGAACATGTTCGAAAAGATGACAAGCATGAGAATCAATGTCACAGGAAGAACTGGAAAATGACTGTGTTCCAAGAAAGGATTTGCTATAAGGCTCAATTGATTTTCTGGAACTGAACCTGTCTTCATTGCTTAATCTGACTTGAGAAAATGAAATCTCAAAATTACGTGTGCATTTTCCACTCACCGCTGATTGTGTTTCAAGAGGTGGTCAAATATTTGCAACTGTGAAGGGCTTTCTTAATCAGAAACATTTTGCAGATGTTCAGAGAAGCCTCACTCTCCTGGATGTACCCAGCATAACTATACAGAATGGATGAGGGTGAGCTCAGGTGGGATAGGAGAATTATAGTCATCAGAGCACCAGTAGAGAAAGTGAAAGGTAAAACCATTTTGTTAGACAATTCATTGCCTGAGCAATAGCATAAAGATATGAAAATGGCCAGCTGAAGTAGATTGGACATTAGAGGCCAGATTTTCACCTCCCAATGGAGAGTCACAAAATGTGACCTATTTATCTTTACGAGGAAAACAATTGTTCTCTGCCGTCTACATCCATACCATGTTTTTGCATCTTTATCGTAGGCCAGGAAGGCCTTGGGTGCAAAACAAATGCACATGTCTTCCAAGGTCTGGGTCCCTGTTACGAGAACAGGAAAATTCATGTGACAATCAATCAAAACACTTTTCACTGAAGAGTTAAAATCAATTCAGAGATAGTAGGAACTACCGATGCTGGAGAATCTGAGATAACAAGATGTAGACCTGGATGAACACAGCAGGCCCAGCAGCATCAGAGGAGCAGGAAAGCTGACGTTTCAGGTCTGGACCCTTCTTCAGAAATGGGGGAGGGAATCCTGCAGCCCAGTGGTATCAATGTGGACTTCACAAGCTTCAAAATCTCCCCTCCCCCGACCGCATCCCAACACAATCCCAGCTCGTCCCTACCTCCCTAACCTGCCCTTCCTCCCACCTATCCCCTCCTCCCACCTCAAGCCCCACCCCACCTCCTACCTACCAGCCTCATCCCACCTCCTTGACCTGTCCATCCTCCCTGGACTGACCTATCCCCACCTTAACTCCCCACCTACACTCACATTTACTGGCTCCATCCCCGCCTCTTTGACCAGTCTGTCTCCTCTCCACCTATCTGCTCCTTTATCCATCTTCCATCCGCCTCCCCCTCTCTCTCTATTTATTTCAGAATCCCCTTCCCCTCCCCCATTTCTAGTTCTACACGTTATTATCTCACTTTTCACGGAATTTTTGTATACATATGACAATAAATCCGAATCTAAGCAGCAGAATTGAGCTAGCATAGGGGAATCTGAGTGGGCATGGGTTGGCATAGAAGTGGATAGGGATGAGGAGACATGAGGTGGCATTGGAAATCTGAGGGGACATGGGTGACCCGGGGGAACATGAGGTGGCATTAGCGAATTGCAGGAGCATAGGAAGTGGGTGACATGAATGAGCGGTCTTGGGGCCTAATCGCTAATTGACTTGCGGTTCACAACTTAAAGCTGCCTCAAAGTGAATGCCAGATGCACTAAACTGGCAATCTTTGTCAGGGAAGCTATAGAGTTTTATTTCAAGTTCAAAGCTGAGGTATTGAGCAGAGCAATGACAGCTGGGCTGGAATATTTTGCTATACACTCTGTCCAGACTACAGATTTCCACTCGTTCAGATTACTAGATAGAAAACTGAAGGCTAGCAAGTACGGAAATGGAAAACCCTGGCTTTTTACTCTGTATCTAATCTGTATAGGGCCTGACCTTGACTATACTAAAGGGTCTGGAAAGATAATATTTTACTTATTTTAAATATCTATTTGGGTGAGTTTTGGAGCCCATACCCTGAGAACAAATAGTACAATCCACACTTTACCCAATCTGCAAACATCTGGTGCCCAATATGAAAAGTGTTCCACTTGATGGATTTATGACCCTCACTGTGATGTACAAAAAAATCACTAAAAAGATGGGAGGAACTTCATGGATGACTTTTTTTCTGAACGTGAACTATTATGGTACTAGCACCACAGTCCTTAAGAGCATTTGTACTTTGTTTCCAATTGTTATATACTCCTGCAATGCAGTTTGCTAAACCCTTAATATGTTTTCACTTTTGCCTTCCACATCACATATCAAATTTCTTTGCACATTGAACATGTGCTGCCCATTAGTCTGTTAGCTCTTTACAGAGATTTCTACCACAATTTGATACTTGTCTAAGTCACTGCAATTTATACATTGAGCAGTCAGTGCCAACTGCTGTTCATGATGTGCTGGTAGATTGTTTCTGAGCAAAGTAATATTGATGTTTCATTGGTTAGCTTCTACTGAGTGTGTGAGTGGATTTGGATAGACCAGAAATTGTGACATTGAGAAGAAACCATTTCCCCAAAGGCACTAAATATAGCCTTGGCTATTATAACCTTACACCATATTGATCAAATTGATCCAATTCAGTTCCTGCCATGTGATTAATACAGCTCATCTCGTTAGAGCCCTGTGCAATGAACCTTAGCGCAACAGCGATAGAGCAAATCCCTGCTACTGATTATTATTCGGGCATCAATGCAGGGAAATGTATTTAGTGAGAATTGACTGGTACTCAGCTCTGATTCCTGCCACAGTGGAACAGCTATAGAGTCATTGAGGTCTAGACCACTGAAAGAGACAGTCCAGCTCATCAAGCCTACACCAATCAAAAACGACCATCTAGCTGTTCTAATTCTTTTTTAATATGCACTCATAGACTCCTCAATGAACCAAGGTTATTTCCCTGTCTTGATAGAAGTGTTACAGTTTGGGCAGCACTGTGGCAATGTGGTTAGCACTGCTGCCTCACAGTGCCAGGAACCCAGATTCGATTCTAGCCTTGGGTGACTGTCTGTGTGGAGTTTGCACATTCTCCCTCTGTCTGTGTGGGTTTCCTCCAGGTGCTCTGGTTTCCTCCCTCAGTCCAAAGACTAGCTAGGTGGATTGGCCATGTAAATTGCCCATAGTGCCCAGAGGTGTGTAGGCTATGTGGATTAGCCATGGGAAATGGATGGTTAAAGGGATAGGGTAGAGGGAGTGCGGTGCATTTAAGATGGTCAGTGCAGACTTGATTGGCCGAATGCTCTCTTTCTGCA
Source organism: Rhincodon typus (assembly GCF_021869965.1). Classification (NCBI taxonomy): domain Eukaryota; kingdom Metazoa; phylum Chordata; class Chondrichthyes; order Orectolobiformes; family Rhincodontidae; genus Rhincodon; species Rhincodon typus. Next base: position 11,682,912 of record NC_063360.1, read on the forward strand.
CTGTGGAGATTCTATTATATAATAAGGGATGCTGGGAATGTGAATTTATAGGGAGCAGAGGAATACAATTCTACTGGACCTGATGGCCTGTAGTTCCTCATGGATGACCAATTTTGAGCTGCCATATCTGTTCTTAATCTATTAGCTTGGAACTTAATCTCTACAAGAACTGCTAGGTGATCACTCCAACCATATGAGTCAATATTCAGAGATTCCTCAGCAATGTGCTAAAGTCGTAAGGAGATCTTTGTCCCTCATCTCACAGGGTTACAATTCTTACAGACAGCTCCTCTGAAGTGTTTCTATTTATAGATGGTCCCCAAATAATAACATTTGAAAATGCTGCTCTGGGCTTGCATTTGTTGAGCATTCGGCAACATTCACACAATTGGCATGAAGTACTGGTGCCTCAGAGGGTCAATACTTTCCAAAGAAGGTAGAATGAAAATTATTTGTCTATTTACATTTTTGCTATCATTACAGAGATTCGCTGAAAGTGGTTTCATTTTTTAAAATGGTCTTCACCTGACAGAAAGTTGCAAACTATGTTAATATTTAAATAAGAATTTAATTTTAATTGACACACTCAAATTGATTTATGGCATATTTGTAGTATGTGTCAAAAATAACAAATGATTTCAAATATTTTTAATCTATATTTTAATTTTGCCTAGGAACTCATTCAAATTATGCGTCACAGTTTAATTTCATATTAAGAGATAGTTTTCAATTGTCATGGGCAATATTATTCCGTAGATCTGTTCCAAGTGCGAGAATCATTGTCTCTTTTGACTTTGTTTGTTTTCCAATCAGCCTCACCCACCTCTGAAAGCATAGATCCATGCTGGGCTACAATTCCATAGCTCCACGGTGTGCTCTTCATTGCACATTCTAACAGATGAATTCGTAAGCACAGGCTCACCTAGTCATACACAGATAAAACAAACAAATAGGGGCTTGAACAACATAGTGAGATTGTGGCAGAATTGCACAGCCTTGTGGTCCAGTAGGACTATGGCAACGATACCTTTACACACATACTTCCACAGTATACACACACACACACACAGACTCTCCCACATACACAGAAATACAAACTTAGTCACAGCACATGTGTACACACACAGGTGCACACACACACAGACACACACACACACACTCCCACACAGACACACTCAGTCACAGCACAAATGCACACAAACACTCACACCGACACGCACACCAACCCTCACTCACATACACGCACGCTCTCCCACAGCACACACACAGGCACATACAGATACACATACACAGACACTCACACACAACAAACTATGGCTTTCACATTCACACAGCCACATTCATACACTCTGCCATCAGATACTGAAGCTGTTGTTGATGCTTTTCCCCTCTCCCTACCCAGAGGCACTGAGTTTGTCAATGATTTGATCTTTATTGGGTCATTGGGAATATTTAGGATAGAATGGTGAGAGAATTTATGTTTCTTCTATCTTGTGGAATAAAAACAATAACATAAAGTCAACAAATTGTAGGAAAGTCATGTTTGAAACTATAGTGTCAGACTTTCCTCAGCTGACGTCAATGAACTAAGGGTAGATCAGAAACTGAACCAGAAATAACAGATTGAGGAGAGTTTTGCCCAAAGGAGCAGTTCGACACGTATACACCCCTCCATGTACTTCCACCATGGAGCCATGAATTTGTTCAATCCTTCACTATTGTGACATCACCCAACAATTCTGCTTTAATCTGTGAGGTGATAATTATATGACAATTCACAATTCATCTGAATGATTATTATTGGAAGGTTATGGCTAGTTATATTATTGCTGGACTGTTAATCCAGAGACCCAGGTGATGTTCTGGGGAGCAAATTGCTGCAAATGCTGGAATCTGTACTGAGAACAACAAATGCTGGAGATCACAGCGGGTCAAGCAGCGTCCACGGAGAGAGAGCAAGCTATTATTTCGACTCAAAACGTTATCTTGCTTCCTTTCCATAGATGTTCTGGGGGCCTGTATTCCAATCCTACCATGCCAGATTTGAATTCAATAAAAATCTGGAATTAAGTGTTTGATGATGAACATGAATCCATTGTCAATTGTTTGAAAAATCTACCTTGTTCACTAATGTTCTTTAGGGAAGGAAACTGCCATCCTTAGCTGGTCTGGCCTACATGTGACTCCAGACCCACAGCAATGTGGTTGACTCTTAACAATTAGGGATGGGCAATAAATGCTGATGTAGCCAGCAACATCCACATCTTGTGAATGAAACTTTTAAAAATAATTCCCACTTGGGAAGTCTGTATGCTCTGCACAGCACCACTTTTGATTTTTTTAGCTTTCTTCTTTCATGGAATGTCATTGTCACTGGTAGTGATTATGGGTTTGGAATGTGCTGCCTAAGGAGTTTTGGTGAATTTCTGCAGTGCATCCTGTAGATAGTACACATTGCTAATATTGACCATCCAGAGTGGAAGGAGTGAATGTTTGTGGATATGGTGCCTATCGATTGGCTGCTCTGTTCAAGATGGTGTCAGGTTACTTGAGTGTTGTTGGAGCTGCATTCATCCAGGCAAGTGGGAAGTATTCCATTGCATTCCTGGTATATGCCTTGTAGATAGTGGACAGGCTTTGGAGAGACAAGAGGGGAGTTCCTTGCTGCAGGATTTCTCGCTTCTGTCCTGCTCTAATAGCCACAGTACATATATAGCCAGTCTAGTTCAGTTTCTGATCAATGATAAACCCCAATACGTTGATAATGGAGAATTCATAAAGGAAATAGAACTGAATGTCAAGGGTTGATGGTTAGATTCTCTCATGTTGGAGACAGACATTACTTGGCACTTGTTTTGGGCAAACTCACTTGCCGCTTATTAGCCCAAACATGGATAACATCCAGGATTTGCTGCATTTAGATGTACACTGCTTCAGTATCTGAGGAGTCATAAATGCTGCCCAACATTATGCAAACATCAGCAAACTTTCCCACCACAACCATCTTTGTTCCGAGTATGACTTCAACCAATGAACAGCATTTCCCCAATTGACTCTATTTTTCACAAGGGTCCTTGATGCAGCACTCAGTCAAATATGGCCTTAATATGAAGGGCAGTCAACCCGATCTCACATCTAGAGTTCAGCTCTTTTGTCCATTTGCGAACAAATCTGTATTGAGGTGAGTTGGTAAGTGACCCTGGCAGAATAGTAAACAGTTATTGGTAATCAAGTGCTGCTTGATAGTGCAATTGATAATTCCCTTCCATCATTTGACTGATAAAAGAAAATAAATGTACTGAGTGGGAAATGGCCAGGTTTGATTTATCCTGCTTTTTGCAGACAGGACATAGCTGAGCAATTTTCCATATTGTTGGATCAATGCCAGTTGTAACTGTACTGGAAGATCGTGGCTAGGGGGCAGCAAGTTCTGGAGCAAACGTCTTCAATATTATTGAAGGAACAAAATAAAGAACCATGGATGCTGGAAATCTGAAACAAAAACAGAAATTGCTGGAGTAACTTAGCAGGTTTGGCAGCATCTGTGGAGAGAGAAACAGAGTTAATGTTTCGGGGCTGTTCAGAAAAAAGATCCCTGGACCCAAAATGTTAACTCTGCTTTCTCTGCGCAGATGCTGACAAACCTGCTGAGTTTCTCTGGTAAATTCTGCTATTGCAGGAATGTTATTAGAGACCATAGCCTTTGTAGTATCCAGTGCCTGCAGTTATTTCTTGATATCGTGTGGGGTAAGTCCAATTGGCTAAAGACTGGCTTCTATGCTGGGGACCTCGGAAGGAGACTGAGATGAATAATCCACTCAGTCTGAATATTGTTGGAAGTATTTCAGCCCAATCTTTTGCACTGATGTGCTGGGGTCTCCTATCATTGAGGATGGGGATATTCGTGGAGCCTCCTCCTCCAGTGAGTTGTTTAATTGTCCACCATCATTCACGACTGGATGTGGCAGGACTGCAGAGCTTAGGTCTGATCCATTGGTTTTGGGATCACTTAGCTCTGTCTGTCACTTGCTGCTTTCGCTGTTTGGCGTGCAAGTCTCTGTTTGGTGGCTTCACCGGGTTGATACTTCATCTTCTGTTATGCCTGGTGTTGCTCCTGAAATGCCTTCCTGCACTCTCCATTGAATCAGGGTTGATCCACTGGCTCAATGGTAATGCTTGAGTGGAGATACACTGGGCCATGAGGTTATAGATCAAGTTCAAGTACAATACTGCTGCTTTGGTGGCCCACAGTGTCTCAGACATGCCTACCCTTGAGTTGCTCAATCTGTACAACGTCTATCCCATTTAGCACGGTGATAGCGCCACACAACATGATTTAGACCTCACTGTCTAAAGAAATTTTGTCTCCACATGGACTATGCAGTGATCACTCCTATAATACCACCATAGATGGATCCAACCATGGCAGGCAAATTGGTGAGGATGAGTTGAAGAATGTTTTTTTCCCTCTAGTTGGTTCTGTGCTACAGACTTTAAGGGAACACAGAAGTGAATTAGTCAATTTTCACATCTTTTCATCCTAAAGAGTGACCTCAGGTGGGATACATTTCAATTGACACTAAAGCCCTTGATTCCTCAAAGTATCAGTGGATCTTAAATTAGCTATACAGCTGTGGTGTGCATCACAACCTAAACTAATACTGACACAAATGAAAATCAGTGCACTGGTGACGAGTAGCATAGCAATCTGTAACAAGAGTGGCATAACAATCCATAGCATGAAACTGCTCACTGGTGATGTTGCAAAACTTGAAAGCATTCAAAAAAGATTTATATGGATATTTGCTGGGAGTACAGGGTTTGAGCTATAGGGAGAGGCCAAGTAGGCTGGGGCTATTTTCCCTGGAGTGTAAGAGGCTGAGGGGTGACCTTCTAGAGGTTTATAAAATCATAAGGGTCATGGATAGGTCGAATAGCCAAGGTCTTTTTTCCCAGGGTAGGGCAGTCCAAAACTAGTGGGTATAGGTTTAAGGTAAGATTGAAAGATTTAAGAGGGACTTAAGAGACAACTTTTTCATGCAGAGGATGGTGCGCGTATGGAATGATCTGCCAGAAGAAATGATGGAGGATGGTATAATTACCCTATTTAAAAGGTATCTGGATGGGTTCATGAATAGAAAGGATTTAGAGGGATATGGGGCAAATGCTGGCAAATGGGACAAGATTAATTTAGGATAAATGGACTGAAAGGTTTGTTTCCATGCTGTATATCTCTATGACTCTACAGTGTAGCCAGGTTGCAATGCGTTTTTATGTAGCTGCTGCAGTGAAGGATTGGAAATGAGAGAAGGATCAACCAGCAAACTGATTCCTCACATCTGCTCAGTTCATTGAGAGCTACCTACAACAAAGTCAAAGCTTAAAGATTTGATTGAGTTGAATATGAACTCATCAGAAAAAGCTGAGCCAGAAGATAAAGCCGATGGCAATTGCTGAGATAGAGATGGACACAAAAAAATGAGAATTTCTGTAAAAACTTGTCCTCGGAAAAATGTGACTCACAGAGACAGGCAATTTAATTTACATTCAGAGAGCTATAAATAAAGCCCCAAACAGTTCTGGTTAGCATCATTATCTAGGTGTCTCTGCTTCAGTTTATATATGCTCTGTTATATCACAGTACACATGCAATCTTTAAGGGGTTTATTTTTCAAGTGAAATAATCTACTATCTTTCATTTATACAAGTTTAGGAAGTGAATAGATTCAGATAGCACAACTGTGACCAGTACTGTCTGAATAAATTGATAATATTTAATTACTCAACCCTTTTGCAAGCAAGGGAGAAAGGCAGCGCAGCATACAAATGATGTGGCAGTCATTATTTTGATTAATGGCCTTCATACATTTCAAATGAAAGGTTGAACGTTTTATTTGCTCACGGTGCCCATTATTTGTTTTTCTCAGGTGGAATGTGACAACCCCCTGAATGGTGAAACATGCCGAGAGAGAGATCCCGCTCCTGGGAGGAATATTAGAAGATGGTCCATGAAATCGCATTGACATTTCCCTGCAAAAAAACTTTTGCACTTGAAAAATCCACATTTGCAGCCGCGCAGCTCCCCAGATAGACTTAGATTGTCGATCATAAAGATAACAGCCTTTTTATGTGGGATATGATTTATGTGCAATCTCAGAGATTTTTATTCATTTCCCCCTGCACTCCCAAAGCTGCTGACTTCGCAAAGGGATACCTCTGTCCCCCCTTGAAATGAACATTCTTCCTGATGATGACCTTCTTCAGCTGTTGCAGTGGGTCATTGTCTGAAATATCTTGCTGATTCTGCTCTGTGATCAAAATTTCAGGAAGCAATGGTATAATGATAATATTACTGGTGTAGTGATTGTAATGAGGTCAGCCAGGTGAACCTCATAGAATATGAGTTCCCTGATTGGGGCTGCTAATCTAGTCCAATCAGGGAGCCCTGGCTGACAAATATAAACAGGAATGTCAGACACCCTGTTCACTCTGAAAGCTGGCTCTGAGGGAGCTCGATTAGTGTCAAGTACTCCCAATGTGTAAATAAAGGGTGACTTGGAGATGCAGTACTGGCCTCGGTGGAGTTATTTCAACTGGACTAGCAACCCAGAGCTCCAGGCAACTCATCTGGGAACACGTTCAAATGAGACCCAGATCACAACAATGTTGTAGACTCTGAACTGTCTTCTGAAATCACCCAGAAAATTAATCAGTTCAAGAGCAATTAGGATTGCTCAAGAAATGCTGATCTTTCCAGCAACACCCACATCCCATGCAAGAATAGAAAAAAGTGAGATAAAGCCAGGCCTGCGGTAGCATGGGATCTCTGTCAAGCCCAATAATGTTATGACCCACATATGGTTTTTTTGACTGCAGGGTGTTATGATCCCAGCTGATGTTATTACTCTGGCTATTTATAATACTGTCCCTTTGCAAACAAATCCCCATTATTCCCCCCAGGGACTCCCTCTCCCATACTCATTTTAAAAGTTCATGGCTCCAGAAATTTTGAGAAGTTAATCATTAAAACCCTCATACACACAGGCCAAAGACCGCATCCCACTCAATCAAAATCCAAACTCTAAAACAAAAGATATTAAAGCATATGTAAATCACACATCTTATATCACATGGATCTCTGGATAGTGATCAAGTTTTTTCTATATGCTGTAGTTCTGTTGGACCATAGGTCTGTCCTCTCATTAGGGAATGACTGGTGGTACTTTAACCTGAAGGTCACCATGCCTCAGGTAAGGTGAAAGTTTGAGAAGGAGAGTCCTTCATGGTCCCCAGTGCAGGAATTAAACCCATACTGCTGGAGTGCATCAGTTAAGCTCAGTTAGATAGACAACATAAACTGATGCCAACAGTGTGGGTTTAATTGCTGCACAGGCTGAGGTTACCATGAAGAGCTCTCTTTCTCACCCTTTTTCCTCATCCGAGGCGTGGTGATGCCTGGGTTAACCCACCATCAGTCATCTCTCTCTTTATCACTAATGAGACAGACGCCCTATGGATCAGGAGTAGAAATCATACAGAGCAGATATGGGTCACAAACAGGCCATTCATCTCAATCCTCCTCACATCCTTGCCTCTCTAAATCTATCAGTGTAATCCTATATTCCCTTCTCACTCATGTTTATCTCCCTTCCCTTAAATTTATCAACACAATTCCCCTCAACCGTTTTCTGCATTCCACATTCTCACCACTCTCTGGGTAAAGAAGATTATTCTGAATTTCCTATTTGATTTCTTGATAACAACCTTTTAAATATGGCCTCTTGCTTTGTTTTCTTCATCACAAATGGGATGGAATATTACAGGGAACTGAATGATAAGGGCTATCATGAGAAATCAGGAAGAATCATATATGAAGCTCAACAAAGCCTATCTTAACATCAAGATTACATTGCTGTTTCTTTTAACCAAGACCCAGCATCAAGTTGTGATTCTCACAAACCAGCAGTGAGCTGCCTATTAAGATTTTGCTTTTGATTTATTCTCATGCGTACTCAAGTACAAAAGTACAGGAGTACAGTGATAAGTGTATAATGTCGTCACACACAGCACCATCTTAGGTACAAGTACCGAGGTACAGAATCTTAGGAACAAGGTAGAAAAAAGAACAAAGTTAAAAGTTACACATTGCAGATTTTCTAAGTTTAAAATAGAAAATAAAGAAATAAAGTTGAAAGTTCAAACATTACAGTTTTTCTTAAGTGCTTAAGGACCACACTTCAAGGGGGTTATTGTTTGTTAAATTAATTAATAAGTTAAACTTGTTCGTTAACGATGTCATTAATTGCATGTCCCACCTCACTTATATGAAACTTTACATTGTACAATCCGCCATCCAAAAATACACGACACGGAAGTCTGAATGGGTCCCTGTTGACTTTAACTCACAACTGCCTGTGAAGAGCTTCCATGTTAATCAGCACCAAACAGAATCTCAGGACACAACCCATAGGCACAACTACAGGCATTCTTCATCCACAGACATGGAGGTAATGTCCTGAGATGTGCTGCTGGGATATTTGAGGTAAAACAGGACATGATGGCTCTGGGGGTGGTGTACCTGGTGACTAGGACGAACTCAGTGCTGATGGTGTCCTTCATGAGCTGCATTCCCTGCCATCACTGGGTCCAAACTGCAGCTGGAGAATGGCTGTGACAATACAATGAAATCAGTGTCAGATTTATGAGCCAAAGCACAGGCTCCACATCTGCTGGACACTAGGACAATGAAGGGCCAAATACATGAATTATGTAATTACAAACTGCAGCTACACTTAATTTGCTACCATTTCATCATCCATTTGCAATGCATGCAGAGTAAACATGCCTAGGGTTCAAACACTGGTCAAAAGCAACTCTTCTGAAGAAGGGGCTAGACCCGAAACGTCGGCTTTCCTGCTCCTCTGATGCTGCTTGGCCTGCTGTGTTCATCCAGCTCTACACATTGTTATCTCAGTCCATAATATAAGTCTTTTAAGATTGAATATTGCATCTCAATGATGCAGAAGCTAGCAACAATGACTCAAGAAGAGTCAAATGCTGGCCAAAAGCAACCTTGTGAAATCAGCGAGAAGGTGGATACATCACTTCATCACCTGTTATATAAGTTTACAATGGACTGTACTGAATGCAGTGATAAGTTTCATGATTGATGTGGGTCTGGGATAAGAAGGGCTTTGGAATGCAGCGGGCACTCCCTCTTTGATGTAACTTGTTGGTCACTCAGCTGACCCAGCACCTTCACCGAGTTGGTGCACACACTGGGGCTGGAGCTGAATGAACGATGGAGACATGGCTCTGATTATCAGGCCCTGCATATCTCACTGTACGGAGGAGTGTGTGCAGGCCTCATCTGCAGGGTATGTGTGTTCTCAGAACCTGTTTTGCTCCTAATTTCGTCACCATTGGTCACTATCCACAGGGGTCATGGTGGGATTTTGGTTTTTGCAGCTGCCTTCTGAAGAAAATAGGAGGATTGGGGCTGATGGCAAGCCCAAAAGAAGCAACAGACAATTGTGAAGGACAAGGAGCACGAAACTCAGGCAGAGGGTGCAGCTGCAGGGCCCCTCAGGATGCACAGGGTCCACAGAAGGAACAAAGATTTCCAGAACCAACTCTATTTCCTAGGATGGAGAAAAGCACAAGTGTCAATGCAGGCTTCTTACATCCTGGGACACTGAGGCAGAACTATGCTGGAGCAGGACCTGAGGGCTGCAGGAGTGAGACATCCTCTCCCAGTGGTTATGAAGATGACAGCCACTTTGAACATTTATGTGACTGACTCCTTCCAGGGAGCATCGGGTGACCTGTATGTGATCTCAGTTGTGATGCACTCACAAATGCATCATGAAGGGTATTTGCTCAGGTTCCACTCTAGGAGTTGAACACAAAATCTTGACCCACCGTCCAGTAGAGTCCTGAGAGCAGGTTAAACTGTAGGAAGTTATTTTTATAGATGAGACATCAAATTGAGGTCCTGCCTGCCTTTCATTTGGACATAAAAGTCCCGGAGTTTTACTCCAAAGTAACAGAGCAGGGAGTTCTCCCCAGTATTCTGACCAAAATTTATCCTTCAACCATAGATTATCATATCATTTATCTCATCAATGTTTGTGGAAGCTAGGTCTGCACAATCCAGCTGCCAAACAACCAACATTTTCACAGTGGCTACACTTTACAAGTGTTTAATTTGTCATAAAACATTTTGGAACATCCTGAGATCATGAAAGGGGCTACATAAATGCACAATTTTCTTTTATTGGGATGGATTTTGGGAAATGTTTGAAAACTATTAATTGGCCTTTGTCATAATTTTCTAATGTGAGCCTCACTGTAATTCAGCCTTTGGGCTGTGAATGTGTCCCTTGATTAAAATATCTTTATTAAATCATTAAGCTGTTGGCTTGACTCAGCTGGTTAACAGTCTTGAATTTGTGTCAGAACAGTATAGTTTCAAACCTGCCTCTCACATTTGAGCACAGAATATAGGGGATGGTGCCATTCATTGAATGACATTATATGAAGACCCTGTTAGCTTCTTGGGAGGCAGCTGGAAGGTATGGTTGAGGCCAAAAATCTGGTCTCAGTTAAGGAACAGCTAGGTGCTCTGAAGGGCTAGCATTCTGGAAGCATAAAATCAAATGGGATGGAACGTCCTCTTCATCCAAACTATTCTTCTGGATCTAAGTGACAAAATATTAATTGTTACCGCGTTGAATCCAGGATCTGGATCAGATTTCCAATAAATGGGCAGTGAATAACTATTCTCGTTGTAATACACTAATGTCAGGATATTGGAGAGTTTTCTCTATACTTCAGGATGTGCTTCGTTGTACTATTTTAGCTTTGTGACCTTAAGCATGCAGCTTGAATACACTTTCATTGAGCAGAACAGCAATAATACGTTATACATTACATTGTAAAATGCTGTTGTCATTGTCTAGCTAATCTCAAAGGGCAGATCTGTTACTGGAGCCTGGGATTCTCCTCTATCAACTCCATAACATGCAACCCCTTGCCTTTATCAGGAAAAGAAATCTTATTAAATCTGCACTAACAAACTTCATTTTAGCCAGTTAAACTATAGCTCGCCCTTTAGACTTGGAGACCCAAAGACTTGATATTTTCAACTCTGTTTTTCAAATTTGGTTCTGGTTTGTAGTTAATACACAAAAGACTCTTTATTAATGTTCACTAGTTACCTTACGAAGGTGCTGGAGGGACTTCACCTTCAACTCTTTCAGTCCTTGTGGCAATGATTTTCCATACTTGTGCTGAGCAAAGTTTTCCATCATTTTTTGACTTTGTCACCACGCTGGAATGTTGATACATGACCAGTGAGCACAATGAATGATTTGGAAAAACACTCAAAATTAAATTTTACTGCTGTTGTCTTTACTAGTGGTGGACATTATAGCATTGAGAAGTGATAAAATTGGATAGTTATTGCAGTGCATCTTGTAGTTAGCATGGTGTGCCTGTAGTAGGGAGAATTGACAGCAACTGAAAGAGTGCTGAACTAGCAGATTACAATGTCCTTGATGGAGTCGAGCCTCTTGAGGACTTTTGGTGCTGCATTCCTCCATGTAAGTGATAGGTAATTTATCAGATTTCTGGGCAATGGAGAGGTCAGGACATTAGCCATTCATCAAAGAGTACTCAGAGTCAATAGATGTGAAACTGGAAAAGCACAGCAAGGCAAACAGCATCCAAGGGGCAGGAAAGTCAACATTTCGGGCTGAAACCCTTCATCAGGACTGGGGAGGGGCAGGGGAGCCCAAAAGTAAATCGAGGAAGGGGGTGAGGCTGGGGGTAGGGTAGGTGGGATGATGATAGGCTGATACAGGTAGGACATTATTACGATTGGTCAGTGGAAAGGGTGGAGCAGATAGGTGAGTAGTAGATAGACAAGGTAGGTCAGGTCAGAGAGGCAAGGAGGAGGAGGAGGGCTGGACATGGGATAAGACTGAGGGTGGAGGGATTTTGAAGCTGGTGAAGTCAATATTAAGGCCATTGGGCAAGAAGCTCCTAAGGCAAAATATCAGGGGATATTCCTCCAGTTAACATTTAGACTCTGCCTTGTTGATATAGCCACTGTGTTAGTATGACTGGACCAGAGCTAATCCCAAAATGTTGTTTGTGATGGACCTATCAGTTCATTTTATAGTAATATGAGATCCATACTCTTATGAGTGACCAACAACAGGGGAAGCAATGGCTTAGTGGCAAATTTCACTGGACTAGCAATCCAGAAACCCAGGCTAATGCTCTGGGGATATGGTTTGAATCCTACCACAGCAGATGGTGAAATTTGAATTCAGTAAATATCTGGAATTAAAAGCTAGTCTAATGATGACTATGTAACTACAGTCGGTTGTTATAAAAAAAAATCTACTTCATTAATGTCCTTCAGGGAAGGAAATCTGCCATCCTTACCTACTCTGGCATACATGTGACTCCAGATCCACAGACATGTGGTTGAATCTCAATTGTAATTATGGATGGCCAGTAAACACTGGCCTAGCCAACAATGCCCACATCACATGAATGAATTGAAAAAAAAACTTAATTGAACATAACTACGTAGAGAGAATGGTATGAGAAGACAATCTTATCAGGAGTTTTACAGACCCAGACCCCAGTTGTATGTGATCTGACATCACTAAGATATAACTGCATTGCACATTCTTAATAGGAATTTCCAATGGAAAGGTACAATTCCCTTTTCCCCCTCGATATTTGAAACTCAAGGACAGACTATTGGGTTTTTTTCTGATCAAGATTGTCATTGCTGACAATGTACAAATTCCAAATAATACCATTCACTCAGGAAACAGTCCTTCTCATGATCTGATGCAGCAAGAATGCTGTTGGCATTACCGCAGCAATAACTGACTCTGATAGCAAGAGCTATTGCCCCTAGACAACGCCAATCCTCAGATATGTTGAAGAGCGAAACTATTCAACATCAACAAAAAAAAAGCAGAAGTTTTTAATGCATCCAGGAGGGTGATCTTGAATTTCTGGGAATTTTAGGACAATGCCACAGGGTTGAGAAACCTAATGCATCAGTTAAAGCCTGCACAAGAACCCACTGAGCATGTCCTTGCACATAATAAAGAGAACATCTTACTAAAATGTTTTATTAATTGTTTTGTTATAACCCCTACCACCCAGATGGATAAGGGCATCAGATTCAGGGGGATGCCACCACTTGCAAGCTCCTTTCCAAGCCACACACCTTTCTGTCTTGGAACTATATTGGCCATTCCTTTACTGTCACTGGGTCAAAATCCTGGAACTCTCTCCCTGTCAGCACTGTGAGTGTACCTACTACCCATAGATGACAGAAAGCAGAATTGGAGTAGTGAAGATTGAATCATTCCTGCACAAAATAGACTCAAGAAGAGTCTCAATAGTGAGAAAGAGTTGAATCCACTGTAAGGTATTCTCAATTAAGAGCAACTGGAAAATCCCAGCCTTAGTAGTCAGATTTCTCAGGTACTTGGTTTGAAGATTCACTTGTGACACTGGAGTATTTGTACAATTTGTGTACAACTTACATGTACCACATGCTTCTGTAGATTTTCTTTGACTGTGGTAGCTGTGGTAGCTAATTTCAACAAAGGCAACAACTTAGAAAGGAAGCATAAAGAAAAGCATAGTGCACCTTAAAGGGAAAATGACTGCAGAATTCCAAGGAGCAGAGAGATTTAAGCATTCTAGATTTAGATTTTAGATTTAAACTTACATTGTTATTCTGGTGCATGAGTCGCAAAATGTTAGTATCTCGATATAGCGTGTTGATCTTGCTTTGAACACTTCCTATGCAATCGTAACCTGTATGTTTTGCTCTGTCTAAGCACCCTCTGTTCTGTATGTTCTTGTTTACTATGATCTGCCTGTACTGCTCATAAAACAGAGCTCTTCACTGTATTTAGGTACATGTGACTACAATAAATCAAATCAAATAATGGGCTGTCATTCCTTTATTACAAAAGTAATTTGAAGATAAAAGTGAGGATATAGTCTTGCAGTTGTTCAGACATTGGTGAGACCACAACTCGAAAACTGTGGTCTCCCTATTTAAGAAAGGATGTAAATGCATTACAGGCGGTCCAGAGGTTTATTAGATTAATACCTGGGTGAATGGTTGTCAGCTTAGGTTGGACAGGCTGGGCTTGATTCACTAGAGTTCAAAGTGACAGGTGACTTTACTAAAGTGTATAACATCCTGAATAGTTTTAACAAGGTGGATGTGGAAAGAATGCTTCTTCTTGTGGCTGGGAATAGAACCGGGGACATTGTTTTAAAATTATCTATCACCCTTTAGGATAGAGATGAGAGGATAATGCAACTTTAGAACTCTCAACCATAGGTGGCGAAGGAGGATTGAATATTTTTAAGGTGGAGCTAGGTAGATTCTTGTTAGGATAGGGAATCAAGGATTATTGGGATAGATTGGAATGTGGAATCCGAAATCCAACCAGATCAACCCTGGTTTTACTGAATGGTAGAGCAGAGTCAAGGGGCTCAATAGCCTTCCTGCTCCTATTTTGTTTGTTCATAAATAAGGAGGAAAGTTGAGGGTAGTGAGGAGGGGTACAATTAGCATAATTACTTGTTGGTTACAGAAGAGGAAAATCGACCTGCCTTTCCATTGCTGATCAATAATCAATGACTCCTACTGTAAAATGAGAAGGTGGGCTTGCATTGAGTCCTTTGATGTCCAACATGATTATCTGACACTGACTAAGTCAATTTTGAGTGCCTTCAGTTGCTGTTAACTGAGCAATAACGTCTCAAAGTCAGGCCGCTGACATCAATGAAGTAGGCATGTCCATCTTGACAGGGCCTGCTGCCACCTGCCCAAATCACCAGCCTGTTTTAGGTGATCGACCCCTTTTAATATGGATATTAAGATCCTAAGATAGTGATGGTTTGCTACCATCTGCTATGGACCAGTCCAACAGCCAAATAGGTAACTATTTGCAGTTCCATTGATTGCTTAAATGAGACAAAGCCCTCAAAATCTTCAATAAAAGAATATTTAGCCAACTGGGTGCGCAAAGGTTCAAACAGACCACACTATCTGTATCACTTGCAAGAAATCCTGCTTTGACAGGCAACTATGGATCCGTATAGAATTGAACTCCAACAAGCAAACAAGGTCTCCAGGAAAAAGCTGGATACAAAAAGAAATTACTGGGCATAATTGCAAGTTTCAGCTAAATAATTTACAATCATTAGTACAGAGGCAATGAGCTTGTTGAAGATTACTCTATGGCTTGTTTCGCAAATGGCAGTAGAAAGCAATCATCATTCTCTGTGTGCACACAACTGCGTGCTAACATGTAATCTCAAGCAGTCAATTGCCAGATGCCTCAGGAGCATTCCTAAAAGCACCGTAGCCACATAAAGAAAAATGCAACCATTTATTGCAGCCTGATGTTTATAGCATCACCCCAGGCATGTTTATAAGTAAGAAAGTGAAGGTTTAAAGAAAAGAGTTCACTTATTCCCTTCGATAAAGGGAGGTTATTAGTTGAAAAGTGATACAATTACGAGGATTTTAGAGCTGGTTGATTTTGTAAATTCATCAGCCACCTATGAAGTTTTAGGGAACTAGAGCAGGAAACACTGGGGCAAAACTTGATTTCACATAATCACAGCATACAAATAGCATGAAACCATTGGGCCCATTAATCTTCCTTATCCTATCCATTAACAATTTACAACAACCTATTAAATAACCGCAGGGGTTGTTTCCACTTTATGACCCAGATTTTTGCCTCAAGTGTGTGACAAAGGTCTTCTCAACTCCAATTCCAACTGGTGTCCCTTTTTCCTCCAGCATAGTTTGAATTAATGCTCTAAAGTTTGACAGAGTAATGAAACTGGAAAGAGTGGAGGGAAAGGGTGTGACAGGATCATATCTTTGGAGGAAGTAGAGATTACTGTTGACATCACCAGCATCAATATTCGATGAGTGGTTCCAGGTTTGTAATAAAACTGATTGTTGTGATCTGCCAACACAATCTACAGGCAATATCCTGCTCATATTGACTATAAGAATCCTCCCACTTCTTTCATAAATTACTTCAGCACAATCATAAACAAACAGCAATGGACTGTAGCTTTCAGCCTGTGCTGGATGCTTCGAGCAGTGGACCGGATCTATTAACAGTAGCAGTGTTTGCATTCGTGGTGCTGTGACCCCTTTCACTCCCCCTCCCCCCAAACACAAAGGCAATTCTCGTTAGCAGTTATCAATGTTGCTGTAATATATAAGGCACTAACTGACTTCAGTATCGTCCACATTTTAATCCTTAGACTTCTCTTAATGTCAGTATCCTGAGTGACTTTAGTTGCTTTTAAATTGGTATCAGTGGGGTATTTACAGTGCTGCATCATAGCTAACACTGGCCCCACTGTATATCAATGAGATGCCATTGAATTACATCTCCAGGAAACCCAATATAAATCACACTTGTACCACTGAAACAAACACTGCTATTCACTAATCTACTCCAATACCTCTTAAACACTTAAAATACAATCCTACATAGATATAAAAACTCTCTTCTTTATTTTCCTGGACTATTCTTCCCAACTTCCTTTTGAAACTATTTCAATTTTACTCTTTCCTGTTTATTCTAACCATTTATTCCTATTTTTTAAAGCCCCTATTTCCTTTTTTTTAATTTCTTCTGCCTCTTCACTCCCACCATCCCGAACAAGGCCCTGTATAAGTGTAGATATCAGATGAGGCAAGAATCTGGGGAGGTGCGCTTTCCCCAGATGAATAAACGAGTAACACCCAGTTCCTAATCTCCCCAGGAACAGCATAAAATAACTTCTTTAAAGGGAGGCAAGGACACAAGCCTCCAGCACATGTTGAATACAGTAATGAATTACGGTTTCTTGAAATACATAAATAGTGGCAGTGGAGACTTGATTTCTTAAATGCTATTTACCACTAATATCTTTCAGCACTGAAGAAGTTTATATCCACAACATTAATTTTTTTTCAAACAATGCTGTCTGATCTTCTGATGGTTCCACCATTTTCTCTGGTTGTTCTACTTATAAAGGATTTGTTCCAATGTTTCAATGGACTGAAATGGATTACACTCCATGCACAAGTTAATAAAAGGTACACAAATTGTAACATGTATATTTGTGTTTAGAATTCCAACCTCAATATTTCTATGGCTAATTTCACATTTTAGCTAGCAACAAGGATGGACCAGTCAACCACTCAAGTATGTTCGGCCAGTCAATTGCATCATGGGTGATCTAGATGTGAAATCCATTTATTTTATTTTCTCCTGGCTTTTAGGTATCCCTGACAAGACTTGCATTTATAACCCATCCCTAATTGCCCTTAATGAAGTCATGGTGAGCTGCATACTAGAACTGCTGCTCTCCATGTTGGGAAGGTCCTCTCACTGTGGTGCTAGCGATGGAGTTCCATGAATATCACTCAGTGATGTTGAAGGAATGGTGATATAGTTCCAATTTAGGACGATGTGTAACTTGGAGATGGTTGTGTTCCCATGCACTGGCAGCCGTTGTTCCTTTAGGTACTTGAAACCTCACCTTTGGACAGTATTGTCAATGAAGATTGGTGAGTTGCTGCAGTGAATTTTGTAAACACTAGAGCAATATTGCACCAGTGCAGGAGAGGTGAATGTTTAAGGTAGTGAATTGGCTGACAATAAATTGAATTGCTTTATTTTGGATGACATGTAACTCACCTTGTGGCTTCTGAATGACTTTCTCCCACGTATAAACAAGACAGATGTGTGACAGAATACTCTCCACTTTCCTGTCTTGCTTATAGGTGGGAGAAAGTCATTCAGAAGTCACAAGGTGAGTTATTTATTGCAGAACAAGTGGATTCTGACCTGATCTCACAGTCACAATATTTATGTGACAGGTCCAGTTACATTTCTGGTCAATGGTGATCCACAGGATGTTGCTGATGGATGATTAATCAATGGCAATGTAATTGAATGTCAAAGATATGTGATTAGACTCTATCATCTTAAAAAAGGGTCATTGTCTAACATTTGTGTGGCATAAGGGTCACGCCCCACTTATCAGTCCAAGTTTCAATGCTATCCAGATCTTGCCTCATCCAGGCCCAGACTTCTTCATTATCTGACTAGGTATGGGTGGCAAAATGGGATGGTGGTGTTGTGGCAATGTCAGTGGACTAGTAATTCAGATTAATGCTCTGGGAATATAGGTTCAAATCTCACCATGGCAGCTGGTGGAATTTCAATTCAATAATAACAATATCAAGAATTATCAACCTCAGGAAATTATGCCATGAAGCTATCTTTGATTGTCATAAAAGACTATATAGTTCTCTAATGTCCTTTAGAGAAGGATATCTACTGCCCCTGCCTCATTTGGCCTACATGTGACTGCAGATGAAGTCAGGGATTGTGTGACCCAACAAAAACTCAAACTGAGGGTTAGTGATCAGATCTACTTCTTGTTCTTTGCAAGTTCTTTTTACTCATTTTCTTTCCTGGTTTTTGTCACAACTCCAAAGGCCCAGTTTTAACTGGTAAGAATGGGATGGGGTTCAGATCAAAAGGCTCAAATAAGGCCCCACCAGATTCTATGCTAGAATTCAATGGAATACAATATTAGGCAGAATGTAAATTCAGCATCTGGATAAATGCACTGTGATCTTGATAGATGAGTTGAAATCAAGGTTAAAGCCTCAGGGACAGTGCACAAAGTTAACATTTCAACAAAATAATATTTCCTTTTAATTTGTTAAGGCGTTGGAACCACCTTAAGTAACAGTAACGTACACTGTTAAATAAATATTAATTTTGTCTTCATTTCATTCTGTCTGTTTCTAATTCAGCATTTTGTTAATTCCATTGCAGTGGTTCTCAAACTTTTTAAATTGATTAATTACTGTGGGCACTCCCCACAATGTGAACATGCTGAATATGAAGAGCGATAGAATATTGCTTTAAAGGGAAGAGTTAATTTCTTGCAGATATCAGTGGGATCAGTGTGTCTGCTTCTCATTGTAGAGTCTGTACAAATTTATTGTGATATTTGAAATGGCACCCATAAATCATTCCATATAGAATCCAGTGTTTCTTGTTTTCAGGGAGAAGAGAATGGAATTACAGAATGGGGATCCTCGAAACATGCACAAAATTGTCATTAAAAATGGAGCTTGATTTATTCAGTCTGGTAAAGCAATGGTTTTGTAGGACGCCAGGAGACTGGATGTAGAATGGTCTGAGACTAATTTGACAGCTTTGTGCATTTCTTTAACTGCAGCAATGCAAGAGGCTGAGGTGGCTGATACCATTTGTCATTTTATTCTATGTGGGGCTTTTAAATAAAAAGCCCAGTGTTTTAAGCTGTGGCAAGCTGTCAAGAGTAACTACATTGTGGTAGCACAGATCCAAACCTGATCGCAGCATTCTAGGTAGTCATTCAGGAAATCACAATGTAACTAATATTATAACACTATTTCTTGATACAGTGATCATGGTCCTTCACTGCAATCAGTTTTGATACAGTGAACAGAATCAGCAAGTTTTAATTTACTCCCTTTCAGGGAGGGTGAACGATAGTAGGATTTTTTGTTTCTTTTCATAAGACGAGGGCAACACTGGCTAGGCCAACATTTATTGCCAATCCCAGAGGGCAGTGAAGAGTCAAGCACATTGCTGTGGGTCTGGAATCACATGCAGGCCAGACCAGGCAAGGACAGCAGACTTTTTTCCCTAAAGATGGGTTATTCCCAACAATCAACAATGGTTTTATGGTCTTCATCAGACTCTTAATTACAATCTTTTTCTTATTGAATTTAAATTCCACCATCTACTGTGGCGGGATTCAAACCTCGAGCCCAGAACATTACCTGGGTCTCTGGATTAACAGTCCAGTGATGATACCACTAGGCCATCACCAATTATGTAAATTTGTAGCAAACACTACTGGTAACCATTGACCTCACTATAAAAGGTATGTGATTTTTATATATTTATACTTTTGTTTTGAGTTTGAATTTAAGAACAGTAACATATCGTTTAATTTTGTGAAGCGGTTTAAGAATTAGTTAGATCAGTCTATCTGGAACCATAATTTGAAAGTAGTATGAGTCAGAGAGCAGGTAACTGGAAGGCCTCCTGGAGTATTAATGGACAATTCTTTATACAATGTGTTACGTTCCCTCTATTGTTACCAGTTACTGCACAGACTTCCAAGGTCCATGCATGGCACAGGCTTCTGAAATCAGAAAGCAATGAATCTACCCATGTTCATAGACCCTCTCAGCAACTGCTCAGGCTAAAGGGAACGGTGACTGTGGGGACCCAATACTGGAGAAAGAAAACATTAAGCCTTTAATCTAGAATGAATGAGTTTTTTTCAAAATTTAGTTCAAAAGCTTTTGAATTCAGTTCAAAGGAGACCCGAATGGGGCTTGAAGCATGTATAGTCTCTCTTACTAAAGGGGTTGTTCAGGACACTTACATGAAAAAGTGTAAGGATTTCAGTTTGTGAAGATGTTCAGACCAGGAGTGCTTAGTAGAACTTTGCTGTTTATTAAAAGACTGAGAAAGTCTAAGCTCTTCAATTGTGTGAGAATTCCAGGAAAAGACTTCACAACTCATGGGAAAAGAACTTAAAAGACAAACTTACTGATTGGATAGGGAAGGAAAATTTCTCTGGATTTTGATTAATTGTAAAGTGTTGGTGTTGGGGAATGGATGAAATTTTGTTTCAATGTGTGTTTTGCAATCTTTTAAACTGTGTTGTACTTAGCTTGATTTTGTTATGTTTATTTCTTTATTTTTTATGTATAATAAACTTCTGTTTTATTATTAAAGCCAAATCTGAGTCTTATGTGCTCATGTACATGGTAATTTCCAAGCAGTCCTCCTTCTGAGGATTGCTGCATGACAGAAGTACTGTGTTTCAGAAGAAATACTGAACGAAGCAATTCTCTGAAGAGTATGACCTCTGTCCTCCTTTTTCTTACATTCCCCACCCCTCCACCATATATACACCTTCTCCTGTCGATGTCTTACTTCTTGTCTTGTTGACTGCACTGTCAACAGAGCAAAACTTCTTTTCTCATTTACTCCTCCCTTTGCACCCATTTTACATCACTATCTCTCTTTTGCCATCATTAGCACTCCCTGTATCTTTTACTCTGGACACCCTCACAATCTGTTTCCCTTGGTCTTCCTTCTACTCTGTTAAGAACATAAAACAACATCATTTTCCAGTCTCTTTCAGTTCTGAAGAAGAGTCATACCAGACTCAATATTTAACCTTGTTTCTGTCTTCACACACGCTGCTAGACCTGCTGTGTTTCACCAGCACTTTCTGTTTTTTTTCCAGATTTCCAAATCACCTGGAATTTGTATCTTGCTTTTATATAATTATAGTTTACCTGGTGCACGCTGCATAGACTACAGATTGTGATGGAATTTGTTGCCACCATCCTTCTTGGTCTAGTGTGGTAGAGGAGAACCTCTTCCTGGTTTAACTAGAAGAGCTTGTAGCTATATTTATTTCACATCAGCAGCTAACTACAGGATACATAAACATAATGAACATAATTTTCACAGGAGTAGCATTCTCATGCAGATTACCATATTTTCACAAATGAAGGGAGCTCTGCATTTCTGACAGGAGATTCCACTCACGGTTCCATCATAAATGCAGAGTTTGACTTCCATTCTGACAGTTCTTTCACAGCACAGGACTGTCAGAGGAAGGTAAACCATGAGCCCTTCACACAGCAACCACCTGCAATAGTTTGAAATACAAAGGTCCTGACAGTAACTTTGATAGCTCTGTCAAACATTAGGAAAATGTGATGTTCAGATGCTGGGAGAGCAGAGTGCCTGATGGGTAGGGGTTATAGAGTACCAGGTAAGGAGAGTGCCATCTGGGGATATGTAGGATAGCAGGGGTAGTTTGCCACATGGGAAGTGTGCAAGGTGCCAATTAGATAGGCTTCAAGATAAGTAGGTTGCCAGCTGGGCAGGGTGCAGGGTGAGTAGGAGGAAGGGTGCCAGGTGGGAAGGGGGAAAGGTGCAAAGTGGATAGAGTGTTGGGCTGCAAGGTGGCAAGGTAAGTTATGCAGTGTTCAGAGTAGGTCGGAATGGGAGACATTATGTCTGATGGGGGTGGGTGATGAGGAGGGTGGATGTGAGTTTGGGGGATGGTTTAGGTCCAGTGGTCGGGTTGAGGGGGTTTGCCAGGTCAGGTTGGGCCTGGGCGTTGGTGGGGGGAGCGGTTGTTGGGTGTGCGGTTGATTCAAGTTGGGGCCGCCGGCGGGAGGTGTGAATTCCAGCAGCAGGGGCTGTTGGGTAGCTCTGGTCAAGCAGCGAGAGGAGGGTTAGGTGGGGATGTAAGGTGTTTGATCAGCTCAGGTCCAGGGAGTGGTGTGAGTGGGGAGGGTATGGGTGGGGATGTGGGGGAGAAGTCATTGTTGAGTGTAGCAGAATTATGACCTAAAAAGAAATACCTCTTTGAAATGAGATTACACAGTGTAGAGCTGGAGGAACACAGCAGGCCAGGCAGCATCAGAGGAGCAGGAAAGCTGACGTTTTGGGTCGGGACCCTTCCACCAGAAATGGGGGAGAGGGAAGGGGGCTGGGAAATAAATATAAGGATGAGGGGTGGGGCTGGGGAAGGTAGGTGGGGTGATGATAGGTTAGTTGCAGGTGGGGGGTAGTGGGAATTTACCGGTGGGAAGGGTAGGGCGGTTAGGTGGGGAAGAAGATGGAAGGGTTGTGTCAGGTCAAGGAGGCAGGGACAAGAAGGAGGTTTAGACATGGAATGAGGCTGGGAGTGCATGAAATCTGGTGAATTCTATGTTAAGACCTTCGAGCTGTAGAATCCCAAGGCAGAATAAGAGGTGTTGTTCCTCCAGTTTGCGCGTGGCATCATTGTGACACTGGAGGAGGCCCAGGATGGACTTGTCATCAAGGAAGTAGGAGAGAGAGTTAAAATGGTTGGCAACTAGAAGGTTGTCGATTATCTATCACCACCCTACCTACCTATCCCCAGCCCCATCCATCGTCCCTCCTGCCTCCTTGACCTGACACAACTTGTCTATCTTCTCTCCCACCTATCCACCCCTCCCACCTCACTGACCAATCCCCACCACTCCCTACCTGCACTCACCTATCACCGTCCCACCTTCCTTTTCCCAGCCCTACTCCTCCTCCCTCTATTTATTTCCCAGCTCCTTTCCCCCTCCCCCATTTCTGAAGAAGGGTCCCCACCTGAAACATCAGCTTTCCTGCTTCTTTGATGCTGTCTGTCCTGCTGTGTTCCTCCGGCTCCACATTGTGTTGCCTCTGACTCCAGCATCTGCAGCTCTTGCTATCTCCTCATTGAAATGAGGCAAGATTAGTCAATGATGAGAAGTACCCAGAGAAAAATGTCCTCGTTAATCAATAGTGAGATTCTCATCTGCCTGTTGAAGCCTTAAAAGGAAAATGGTATCTTTTCTCCTTAACATTGAGAACCTCCCTTTTTCACACTCACAATATTCACCCAGGGTCCTTGCCACTAAAAAGCTGGCAACATTCCACCGATAGAGTCTCATTAAAGCAGCTAATCTTCTCATGCTAACTCAAAAATTGTTACTGTTTTCCATCTGAGTTTTCCTTTTTAAATGCTCTGGGATAAAAATATGAAATTCTAGTATCTCTTGTGTAAGATCCAATTAAACTAGAAGCAGTTCCATTTGCACTGATTCCCCTGATTGATATGGAGACTATCTGAGTGCATATATCTTATTCTGTAGCACTGTTACATAATTACCCATATCAATACCTAGCAGTTCTCAGTTTTTATTTAATTAGTTACATTCCCATCACTTTAAGTGCTATTTCCTTTATGCTCATTCAAGGCAAAACTCTTGAGTTGTTTTTCTTTGCTGCAGTGTTGGCACGCTTTCAACTGCTCATTTAAATGACCAGTCTTTTTAGGGACTGTCGGCATGCTTATATTAAACCAGGTTGTAGTCATGTACTATTATTTCCACACCCGAGTCATATACATGTGCACATGTGGAGAGTTCAGTGGAATGCAATCAGGAACTGGCTGATTCTATATTCTTGTCTGAATCCAGAGGCACTAATGACAATGAAAATCCTAGCACTGTTGTCATGGCTCAAACCACTAATTCCAGAAACATTAGGACAGAACACAGAGTATTTCTGGTTTGTGTGTCATCCACTAAGGCAGTAAAGTAGCTTCTATTCACAGTTTTATTATTTTGCAATACTAGTGCCCACTGGAGAGTCATGGGCTAAAGAGAGAGGTGAATTGAATTATTTTTAATGTTGTCCTCCTTTTTGTGTAGCAGAATTGATTTTTAATATTTTCATGTTTTCTTTTCCCTTTTCTTAAATAAGGAGTGATGTGTTTCCCTAAGCCCTGTCTGTGAAGTCCAATTTATGATGCCCACAGCAAATTCTTTACGTTTAAAACAAAGCAGCATTTACTATTGCATTCAAAACCAGGTGAATGTTTTGCAACACACATTCAAACACACATACCTGAGGAAAAAAGAGAGGGAAAGAGAGGAGTTACAGATTACAAATTATTAATGTTAAATGTGTAAGAATCAGTGATACTTTCCAGTACTCAGACTTTTAAGAGTGATTGACATCAAGAAGGATTCTTTAGCTAAAACTGGAGCTTCTTCCTCTTCTGGTGTTGCAAACAGACTCGGAAAATAAGTCAAAAACAGCGTAAGTGAAGGCAATTCAAATAAACCAGCAGTTTTAGTCAGGGGCTTCCAGTTTAGCTACTAAGCTAACAGGGTTCCTGGCCAAAACCCCTTTTCTGTTTTGGGGCAGGTAACTGTGGGGTCATTAGCATAAATCAAGCAATTACAGGTGTTCAATGGTGTCCTTTCTTCAGAAATGACCTGAGGTTCATTTGCCATCTAGTAGTCCTTTGTATTAGCTTGGCTGTAATATTATACAATACAAGGTGTGTCACATGCCAGCAAGTGATGAGCTTGCTTTTGTTCTGGTAATTGTAGAAAATTTTGGGAGCAACTAATTTTGTCAGGGCTTTTCTTTTAAATATTAAGTGTATACTATGTATTAAAGTTGTTTTATGTTTTATTCTGCTTGTGATTGAAGCCTTGAGTACTCAATCTAGACCGCCTCATCGCTGCAGTATTGAGGGATATCACAATAAACATTCAAATGCTGGAAGCCTAAGATAATAAGAGAAAATACTGGAAATACTCCAGTGGCCAGGCAGCATCTGTGGATATAATATTGTCAGTTGTTGTTACCTTACAACATCCTTGGTCTCTGAACATGCAACATGAGTCCTTGGGTAGCAGTTCCATGGCCCCCAGAATCCACACATGAGCCTAAGTCCTGATGATCAGCGGGTAGGATGGGGAGCAATGGAGCCAATCTGAACACTCTCCCCATTGAATATTCATTCTTGCCAGCAAGGATTATTGTATAGTTGTCAGGATCCCAAGAGTGAACAATGTTATTGCTCTACATGGCTGAGATCAACTGGATCAATACGCCTCAGGGCCCTCCTTGGCATTTAGATTCCAAAACGATGCCAGGCAGAATTTGTACGCTTTGAGCCAGGGGAGGAACTGTCATGTTACATGTTCAGAAATCACAGGAAACAATGGACAATCTTACATATTTTGCATATTATTGATATTAAACACATGACTCCATTCGTAATAATTCCAGAAAGCAGGAGGTTGGAGATACCTTCATGGCGCTTAACAAGGAAGATTGCTGTTGACTCAGCCTGCCCTCTAGCACGAATGTAAATCAATAACTGAGCTGCTTTATTGATCCTATGGGCTTTATTTAGCCTGCTAATAGCAATCATTAATGCATTTTGAATAAAGTAAATACTCTACAAAACGCAGACTGCAATCAATAGCGAGATACAAAATCCTGAAATATAAACATAAATGTGTTAATTTATCAGCTGGGAAAGCAATTAGTCTTCAAGCTAATAGCTATTTCAAGCCTCGTTATGGATTATAAATTAACAGTGCATTTCAATTGCAGAAAGGGTTGGGAAAACATTCTCGAAATTTCTGACAGCTTGGCAACAATTTTTAATATGCACTTAAAATAGTCTTTCAGTTTTGCAAAATGCTAACTTAAACTCCTGATAGCGAATGGGGCAACTGCATTGCCTAATATCTCACTAAACTGGAAGAGAGCCAATATTCAATTTGAAACGACCATGGGGAAGATTGTCCAGGCCCGTCTGGGACATTTTGAGGGGGGGAGGGGGTTATATGCATGACAGGTCAAAATTCGGATTCCTGACAGTGGGTTAAATTTTTTTTTTTAATTAAATTCTCAGAATGTTTCGGGCAAGTCAGCTTTTGGTCAGGATCTTGCTTTGTATTCATTGGCATTAGCTGGCTGGAATTATGTTCACAGGCATAATATTCGGTAGGGCCCTGAGGAGTGTTGTCAAACAGAGTTGCCAAGGGGTTCAGGTACATAGTTCCTTGAAGTGGCATCACAGCTGGACAAGGTGGTGAAGAAGGCATTTGGCAAGCTTGCCTTCATTGCTCAGAACATTGAGTATAGGAGTTGGAATGTCATGGCTGTGCAGGACGTTGGTGAGGCCTCTTTTGAGGTACTGTAAGCAGTTCTGTTTGCATTGTTACAGGAAGGATGTAATCAAATTGGAAGGGTGCAGAAAATATTTACAAAAATGTTACTGCGTCTAGAGGGTTTGAGTTATAAGGAGAGGCTAGGATCTTTTTTTGCCCCTGGAGTGTAGGAGGTTGAGGGGTAACCTTATAAAGGTTTATAAAATCATGAGAGGCTTAGATAAGGTGAATAGCAAACGTCTTTTCTCTAGGGTGGGGGAGTTCAAAACTAGAGGGCATAATTTTAAGGTGAGAAGAGAAAGATTTAAAACGGACCTGAAGGGCAACTTTTTCACACAGAGGGAGGTTCCTATATGGAATGAACTGCCAGAGGAAGTGGTAGATGCATTTACAATTACAATATTTAAAAGATGTAGTGATTGTAACAAGGTCAGCCAGGTGGACCTCATAGAATCTGAGTTCCCTGATTGGAGCCGTTAATCTGGTCCAATCAGGGAGCCCTGGCTGACAAGAGTGTCAGCGGTTCTATTCACTTGGAGAGCTGCCTCTAAGGGAGCTGGATCAGTGCCAAGGCCTCTCCACATGTAAATAAAGGCTGACTTAGTGACAGGTTACCGGCCTCTATGGAGCTATTTCAAATGACATTTCAGGAATAGGAAAGGAATGGTTTAGAGGGATAGAGACCAAATGCTGGCAAATGGGAAACCTAGTTGGCATGGATGAATTGGACTGAAGGTCTGTTTCCATGCTGCATGACACTGTGACTATATGACCCTGTAACACTATATTGCTGTCGATAAGCACAAAAAGCATGCACTCATGTACATATGCGACTATATGTATGTGGAGTGTACCTGGCAGGCTATGCTGACTTGCTGCTGAGGACACATTTCTTCAGTTGCATGTGTACTTCATAACCAAGCATTTCTTTACTTGAAAATTTCGACACTTCAGTCCACCCAGCTAATGAGAAGCCTTATTCGTAACTAGGTGGGGGAGTTCAAAACTAACGGACATATTTTTAGGGTGAGAGGAGAAAAATTTAAAAAGGACGTCAGGGGCAACTTCTTAGCACAATGAGTTGTTCATGTGTGGAATGCACTGCTAGAGAAATTACTGGTTGCGGGTACAGTTTACACCATTTAAAAACATTTGGATAAGTACATGAATAGGAAATGTTTGGAGGAATATGGGCCATATGCAGGCAGGTGGGACTAGTTTAGTTTGGGAACACAGTTGGAGTGAGCAAGTTGGACGGAAGAGTCTGTTTCCATGCTGTATGAGTCTATGACTCTATCAGTCATATGTTTCCTCCGATGAGGAAGAAGGGAATCTGATGGAAATGATGATGAAGGTGAAGCTGATTCTGCTGAAGAATCTAGGATAGTAGTGAGACATGGCAAGCAAGTTCAAGAGAATGTCTATAGTGGCTAGATTTGAACTTTTGACTAATACATGTGGACACTCGGAGCTGGGAGCCAACTGTGGCTGAGAAGAATTTCTGCCTTAAAGGGAATTTTTGAATTCTAAAATTAGACTGTTGCTCCTTTGTTTGGCATTCAGCAAAAGTTATTTTGTCCTGACCTGCAATGACTTATTGCTCCATTTCTCAGTTAGAGCATCAATATGGAGTTATACAAGAATACATGGGCTGTATCTATATTCCACAAACATCAGTGAGCAAGGGGCAACAAAATGTGTAGAGCTGGATGAACACAGCAGGCCAGGCAGCATCAGAGGAACAGGAAAGCTGATGTTTCGGGTCAGGACCCTTTTTCAGAGGCATCCCGAAATGTCAGCTTTTCTCTTCCTCTGATGCTCCACACTTTGTTATCTCTCACTCCAGCTTCTGCAGTTCTTGCTGTCTCAGTGAGCAAGGGGCTTTCATTTATTGCAGAGGTGTACGCACTTGCACAATGCTGAGTCACTGCCCAAACCCACGTGTCTAGCTCAAGGTCACACTTGCCGCAGATCACAGTCATCCCAGAGGGCAGCAGACATTGGCAGCTTCAATGCTCTGGCATGTTCTTCTCCTGCAGGTAGAGAGTTACATGGAGAAATATTAGCAAGATACGTGAGCACTTCCTCCGCATTTCCTAGACACAGATTGAAATGTCAATTCCAGAGCCAGGAGAGGTGGAATTGTACAGGTGGACATACCACATCTGAACAGGAATGACACCCATTCTCTTGTGGAGGTTTGCTAGTGATGTTGAGGTGGATTTAACTGGATTGGCAGGGGAACAAAATCCTGACAAGTAGTCATAGCGAAGAGAAGCTGAGATGGAGTTAAAAATTCAAACACAAGTAAGTGAGCCTGGAAGACAGAAGAAACATAACAGTGGCAGCTTAACATTCCTGGTGATACGGTGTTCAGATAGAGGGGATAGAAGAGATAGTGTGGTCACAATATTGATCAAGAAGTCAGTTATAACAGTGAGGAGTGGTGATATCTTGGAAGGATCATCAAAAGGCCACATGGGGAGAAGTGAAAAACACAAAAGTAGTAAACATAGTGTTGGGAGTATACTATTGGTCCCTGAACAGTCGGAGAGAGATAGAGGATGAAATATGTCATCACATTTCATAGAACTATAAAAATAATAAGCCAGAAATAGTGAGGGATTTTTAATCTCCCAAATATTAATTGTAAAAGTTTAAGTGTGCAAAATTCTTAAATTGGGTCTCAAAGAACTCTTTTAGCCAGTAAGTAGAACACCCAACAAGGGAGGAGGTGGTTTTTGACCTAATATTAGGAAATGAACCTGAGCATGTGGAAGGTGTATCAGTAGGGGAGCTTTTTGGAGATAGCGATGATAACCCTCTTAGATTTAGTATAGTTATGCAAAAGGAAAAGCCATGAATAAATCTTGAAACTGGGGCAAGGCTTAGTTAACTAAGATAAAGTACAATTTGGCCCTAGTGAACTGGGAGCAGTTACATGCAGATAAAACAATGTCAAAGCGGTGAGAGGCATTCAAGGACTAAATAGTGAGAGTACAAGAAAAATGTGTTCCTGTTAAGACACAGACCAAGACCAGAGAACCCTGGATGTCGAGGGACATAAAGGTTAAGATGAAGGGAAAAAGATAAGTTTATAGATACCATGGTTTAATACAGCAGAGTCCATAGTTGAATATAAAAAGTGCAAAAGGGAATCTGAAAAAGGAAAGCAAAGAGAGTGCATGAGAAAGCATTGGTAGGTAGAATGAAGGAAAACCTGAAGGTTTTTAAAGATGTTTAAAGAGCAAGAATAGAGCCCATTAAAGATCTGGCACAGTCCTCAAAGAATACAGGTATAGAATTCCTACAATGTCAAAGCAGGCCATTTGGCCCATCGAGTCCACATCCCCCTCAGAAAAGCATCTCACCCAGACCCACCCCCTTAACCTATCCCTGATTTCCCACAGCCAATCCACCTAGCCTGCACATCTGTGGACTGTGTGAGGAAACCCACACAGATGGGGGGAAGATTGTGCAAATTCCACACTGACAGTCACCTGACACAGGAATTAAACCCAGGTGCCTGGCACTGTGAGGCAGCAGTGCTAACCACTGAGCCACCATGCCATCCATGCAATCATGAAATATTTGAGATATCTGATGGAGTTGCTGGGCGCCTAAAAATGTGTGTGACAGCCCTCTGCAGTGACAACTGTACAATGCTTCATGGCCCGATGAGTGAGTTAGCATTGAGTAGACAGTGGCACATACTCTGGCAGAGCACAGCAGATCATTCATCCTCTCATGGCACTGGAGCCAGGATCTCTTGAGCTGCCCATGTGCACAGACATCCACAGTAATCTCAGTCCTGACTCCCTCTGTCAGTCAAAATGGCCTTCACTTGCTATCTTTAGGAATGCTGCATCCTTTCTCTCCCAGATACGCTGCAGGAGAATCTGTATGAAGGTATCGATAAGATTTGGATGCATTTTCTGTCCGGTCTCAAATAACTCCACCTGTGGGTAGGGAGCGACCAGCACTATTTGAATGATGCTCCTGCATTGCAGAGAATGAAGTGTTGTCCAGATGCCTTTAAAGTGTGATGCTCAGCAAGGTTCAAAACTTCCTGCTCACCTGCTGCATAAGATACAGTATTCTACTCATGTAATGAGCTAAGCAGAATGTAACAACATGAGACAATCCTAACTACTCTGAGTGGAGGTATCCCCCACTTATAGGCTAGAGCCTACACTTAATCTCCAAGAAACAAGATTGCGATCTGTGAGTTAACCCATGTCAGTCAAAGAACATTGGTTGACATGAGTTTTCATCTGAACAAGAGGCAGAAAGAGGGTAACACAAATTCCTGCCCTCAGTCACTATCCTGTAACACCTACTGTAAAGTACAGTGGGTGTAGGAACTGGCTAATACTGACACTACCCTCCCCACCCATCTCCCCCCAAACATGGTTCAAATGTTTGCAATACTTAACTTCAAATTCTGGTGATGTCACTGGACAACATAGTTAAAACACTGCAGGAGTTAGGAAAACATGCCCCTGCACTTCTGCAACATCAGGCAAGGAAGGGGCCAGAAAGAATAAAGAGATTCAAATTAACAAATGGAATAAGATAGAAATGAACTTTCCGTTGACCCCACACCACTCCCCACTTCCCTCCCCCACCCTCCATATCAAATTGTGACTCAGCCAGATTGGATGTTTAAAGCTGACAGTATAAATTGTTATAAGGAGCAATTTTGGGAGAGTTTACGGGAGAGATTGAAGGATTTGGTGAGAATGTGGGGAGATTGGATTGAAAACGATCAAGAAGAGATAGGCTTGTTAGGCCTAAAGGGCTATTACCTGTCCCTGTTCCAAAAGTAATGAGAATAGTGAAAGACCTACTGGGTTTGCAGTCAAAAGGAAACATCATTGTAAATTCTGTGCTACATGCTCTCCTCTCTTTACTTACCAGAGAAAAATATAAGTGGGTGTTACTAGCTAATCGCATTCAGCTTCCATACAGCAACTGGAAGAGGCACAGTAAAGTAGAATGATTGCATTATGTGCTGCTCAACCAGTTACATCAAGGCTACAGAATAGAAATGGACATTCAGACGAACTTATCTATGTCAGCATTTATAGTCCACATAAGATTTCTCCCAGCCCTCGTTGTCTAACTCTATAATGTATACTTTTTCTACTTTCTTTAAACGGCCCACTTCAGCTTGGCAACTACCTATAGCAGTATGACCGAAATGTGGAGAAATGTGTAGATGAATCACAGGCTCAGATCCACACATACCTTACTAGCTCCTGCTGTAAAGTAATGTAGCATTCCAGAGATCAAAGTGTGGATTTCCATAACAACTAAGAGTCTCGCTATCATGGAAGAAATGGCAAAGTGCCCAATAATCAGAATTCCTTCTTCAGAACATGGCATCTTCACAGGCGGGTGCGGGAATGCAGACATGTCATGTTTCATACACGCATGTTCACGGAACCAGCTGCCCATGTAATCAACATGTCATATTTTAGTAGCCTAGGATTGTGAAATCTGAAGCTTAATAAGAGCAGCTCTCAATATTGTGCAGTTCTTTGGATATCCATGGTACTGTTTGGAGAAGCAAGGTACCCCTTTAGATATAGGCCTGTGTTACCTTTGAGGAGTCAGCTGCTCCTTGGGTAGTGCCCTTTTGGACAAGGATGATACAATTTGAAATTGTTTAAAGTAGGCATGAATGTGTGTAATAGGTGTATAAAAACACATTCACTGCCAAGCTGTTTAGTACTGTCAACAGACCCATCAATATCAACTGTAAAAACTGTCAAAAGCCACTGGCAAGAGGAGGTGTCAGAAGTGTCAAGAGGTGGTTCAGTGGTTAGTACTGCTGCCTCACAGTATCAGGACCCAGGTTTGATTGCACCCTCTGGCAACTGTCTGTGTTGAGTTTGCACGTTCTCCCCATGCCTGCATTGGTTTCCTCCGGGTGTTCCAGTTTCCTCCCACAGTCCAAAGTTGTGCAGGTTAGGTGGATTAGCCATGGGAAGTGCAGGCTTACAGGGATGGGTCAGGTCTGGGTGGGATGCTGTTCAGACGGTCAGTGAGGACTCGATGGATCAAGTGGTCTGTTTCCACACTGTAGGGATTCTATGATCAGTCAAATAAATCTGTATGAAGTGTCAAGGAAACCTGTCAATACAACGCATTGTCAGAACATCAAGAGAACATGTGAAAAAATAGTGCCTGAAGTGTTGAAAGAAAATCATTGCTTTCTATTTCACTCTGTTGACATTGATTTGGTATTGGGTAAAGTGACATGGATGAATTAATCACTTCAGAGTAAAGACACCTCTATGTAGCAGCCACCACAATGTTATTGAATTTTATATCCAGTTGAAAGGGAGATTAATGGGTCTGAGACTAGTATTTTAAACTTAAATAAAAACAATTACGTGGGCATAAAACTTGAGCTAGCTGAAGTGAACTGGCATCCTAGGCTAGGGGATAGATCAATAGAGAACCAGGAGTAGACATTTAAGGGAATATTTCAGAATTTTCAGAATAAGTATATTCTAAGGGTGGGAACCAAAAGAAATTAAGGAAAGCAACAAACTTAAGGGAAAGGAAACAATTAGGCAAAGATAAGTGATGACGTCAGGTGATTAGACAGAATATAAAGTATAGCAAGAACTGACTAAAAGGGATTAACCGGGAGAAAATAGTTAGAGCATAACAAAAGTTGGCTAGAAATCCAACAAAAAAGTTTTTATGGATATTTAGAAAACATACTTAGAAAATCTCAAAGTAATTGGGAATAATCAGCATGGTTTTATAAAAAAGAAATCATGTTTAATCACTAATGGAGTTCTTTGAAGGAGTGCCAGGCACTGCGCATGAGGGGGTGTAAATAGATGTGCTGTGCTTGGAATTCTAGAAGGTATTTGACAAGATGGCACATAAAAGGTTACTGCAAAAAATTGGAGCTCGTGACATAGCAGGTAACATATTAGGATAGAAAACAAAACAGAAATTGTTGGAAAAGCTCAGCAGGTCTGGCAGCATCTGTGAAGGAAAAACAGAGTTAATGTTTCGGGTCCAGTGACCCTTCCTCAGAATATAGACTTCAGGAAGGAGTTCGACAAGGTTCCTCGCGGTAGACTAGATGGCAAGGTTAGATCACATGGAATACAGGGAGAACTAGCCATTTGGATACAGAACTGGCTTGAAGGTAGAAGACAGAGGGTGGTGGTGAAGGATTGCTTTTCAGACTGGAGGCCTGTGACCAGCAGTGTGCCACAAGGATTGGTGATGGGTCCACTGCTATTTGTCGATTATGTAAGTGATTTGGAGGTGAACATAGGAGGTATCGTTCATAATTTTGCAGATGGCACCAAAATTGGTTGTGTAGTGGACAGCAAAGAAGGTTACCTCAGAGTACAATGGGATCTTGAATGGATGGGCCAATGGGCCAAGGAGTGGTACGTGGAGTTTAATTTAAATAAATGTGAGATGCTGCATTTTGGAAAGGCAAATCAGGGCAGGACTTATACACTTAATGGTAAAGTCCTGGGGAGTGTTGCTGGACAAAGAGACCTTGGAATGCAGGTTTATAGTTCCTTGAAGGTGGAGTCGCAGGTGGATATGATGGTGAAGAAGGCGTTTATTGGCTTTATTAGTCAGTGCATTGAGTATAGGAGTTGGGAGGTCATGTTGTGGCTATACAGGACATTGATTAGGCCACTATTGGAATACTGCATGCTATTCTGGTCTCCCTGCTATAGGAAGGATGTTGTGAAACTTGAAAGGGTTCAGAAAAGATTGACAAGGATGTTGCCAGGGTTGGGGGGTTTAAGCTATAGGGAGAGGCTGAATAGACTGGGGCTATTTTCTCTGGAGCATTGGAGGCTGAGGGGTGACCTTAAAGAGGTTTATAAAATCATGAACGGCATGGATAGGGGAAATAGACAAGATATTTTCCCCAGGGTTGGGGGAATCCAAAACTAGAGGGCATAGGTTTAAGGTGAGAAGGGAAAGATTTGAAAGGGACCTAAAGGGCAACTTTTTCACACAGAGGGTGGTGTGTGTATTAAAATGAGCTGCCAAAGGAAGTGGTGGAGGCTGGTACAATTACAACATTTAAAAGGCATCTGGATGGATACATGATTAGGAAGGGTTTAGAGGGATATGGGCCAAATACTGGCAAATGTGGCTCGATTTTTTAGGATAACTGGTAGGAACGGATAAGTTGGACTGAATGGTCTGTTTCCATGTTGTACAGCTCTATGATTCCATGACTTTATGACTTGGATGAGGGAAGTGAATGTTTGCTGATGACACAGAAATAGGTGAGAAGGTAAGTTGTAAGGTTGACACAAAGAGTCTGCAGGGGGACATAAGCAAGTTAGTGACTGCCTAAAAACCTGGGAGATGGAATACAGTGTGGGAAAGTATGCAGTGATGCACTTTGGCAGGAAGAATAGAAGAACTGAATATTATTTAAACAGGGGACATCAGCAGAAAGCTGCAACATAGGGGGATTTGGGAATCCTCAGGCATGAATTACAAGAAGATAGCATCTAAATTCAACAGGTAATAGGGAAGGCAATAGACCCTGGCCTTCATTTCAAAGGCATTGGAGCACAGAAATAGGGAGGTCTTGCTAAAACTATACAACACACCAGTCAGACCACACCAGGAATACTGTGAATAGTTTTTCCCATTATCTAAGTCTTCTAAGGATCTTTCCTTAGATAAGAGGACAAACTTGGTATTGGAAGGAGTTCAGATAAACTTCACTATATTATCCCAGATATGGAGCGATTTTCTAACGAGGAGAGGTTGAGTAGGATGATCTTGCACTTGTTAGAGTTTAGAAGAATGAGAAGTGATTTTATTGAAACAAGTAAGGTTTTTAGAGGCTTTCCAGAGTAGATTTGGAGAGGTTGCTGCCCTTTGAAGGACTACAGGATGTAATTGCTGGGTAAGGGGTTGGTCATTTAAGACAGAAATAATGAGGAATTTCTTCTCTCAAAGAGTAGTAAATTTGTGGAAATTCTATGGGAGGGGACTGTTGATGTTAAGACTTTAGATATATTCAAGTCTGAGATTCAGACTTTTAGTCAGTAAAGGGTCATAGGGAAAACCAGGAAAGTGGAGTTGAGGATAGTCAGATCAACCATGATCTCATCGAATGATGAAGCACCATTGAATGGTGATGGACCCAATGGCCTACTTCTGCTCCTATGTCTTATGGACACTGTTTGCTCTTAAGAGAGATTGTGCCCTCGAATGAAATGTTTGTTGTTATAATGCTTAATGTAGATTAAGGAATGAAAATGTAGCAAAAGGTTTTCTTGTAAGTGAGAGCTTCTTTTCATTTCATCCAATCTCTGAACGGTTCCTGAAGTCTGCCCGTGGATACTGGGTTTGTTAAATGGTGGTATAAGCGCAAAAAGTGGAGGGCTGGCAAGAGTTGACAGCAAGTTTAGCGCAGAGGCTATGAAGGACCATGTCATAGAATCCCTACAGTGCAGATAAGGCCATTTGGCCCATCAAGTCTGCACCCACTCTTCAAAGAGCATCCCACCTGTCCCCATAACCCCACATTTACCATAGCTAACCCATCTTACCTACACATCCCTAAACACAATGGGCTATTTAGTATGGCCAATCCACTTAACCCACACATCTTTGGACCGTGGGAGGAAACTGGAGCACCCGGAGGAAATCCACGCAGACACGGGGAGAATGTGCAAACTCCACACAGACAGTTGCCCAAGGTTGGAATCGAACCTGGGTCCCTGGCGCTGTGAGGCAGCTGTGTTAACTACTGAGGTACCATGCTACCCTGTGTACCATGTGGGTGCATGTAGAAGCAAAGTTCCTCATTGAGTGAATGTGAGTCTTACAGTGGCATGGGTTGGCATGGATGAGGCACATAAGTGTGTGGAGGTGGTGAGGTGGTGTGAGGGGTGGGGTCTGCGGGGAATACTATTTGTTTTATTCTTTTAAAATTGGATAGAATGCTAGATCCCCAGGGCAGGCTTTCCATCCTGCCTGCCTCCATGAATAGTATCCTCCTCACTTAATCCAGGGTCAACCACCTCAACTTCTAATCTAGTCCATCAACACCAGTCCAAAAATCTGACATCCAGGTCGCCATGTTGAGAAGTCATGTTTATGGAATGAGCCTTTTCCCGTACTGTGCACCCAACCCGTGGGTGGAGATTCAGGCCAAAGTTGTGAATATTCTCTTAACATTGAATGTAACCTGACAAAGAACTAAGAAAAATCTTGCATTTCTGTGGCACCTTTCATGACCTATACAGCCAAGCAGGTCACTTGGAAGTGAAGACACTTCTGTAAGATTGTAATGAATGACAACAGGATTGCATTGCAGCATTGTAGCTCCTTAGATAGTGTCCTGCCATTTACCATTATGCTGTTAGAATCTTTTTCTCTCCAATTTTCACCACTCCACTCTGAAAAGAGTAAAGCCCTTGCTGGGAGCTGCTTGTTAATTTTACACCCGTAGTCAATTAGTGTCGTTCTTTCACACTCTATAATATTGCTTTGCATCAGTCATCAGGTACCCAATGAGAGCCTGGAGCAATTCTTATAATAAATCCTTGCACATCACCCAAATATCATGTTATGCAACTAAAAACATCAGCTCTAAGTTGAACTTTACATCTTGCTTACAATGTTTGATAAATTTTAAGATTTAACAGCAACAGAAGTGCAATTTGCATAAATTCACACACAGGCAGTGCATATATACATTGAGTTACTCAAAAGGTGACACCACATTGATGAAAAGCCCATCTGACAAAGAAGAAAATGCAAACTACTAAATGTGAGAACAGCATTTTCTTCAGGTCTGTGAAGTGATTTGTACAGCCACACATAGTATTTATAAAAGAAAGTCCCTGTATTTAAAACATACCTTTCCAAACTCAGGACATCACAAAGCGTTTTATGGAGCACTTTTGAAGCATAGTCTTTATCACAATGTAAAAAAGGCACAGCAGGTTCTCACAATTGGCAATGTATACGGTGGCACAGTACTTGGGTTTTCATGAAAATATGTAGAGTTTGTCAAAGCTTTTCCTTGTGCAGTCATCAGTACAATTCACAAGAAACAACAATGTAAAGGAGAAACAACATTCCTACTGTATGGGAGGAGAAAGCTGAATCGATTGGTAGGTAGACTCTGTTTGGTGGAGGCATTGATTTGGGGAATGCATCAGTTAATGATGATTGTCCATGAACAGCCAAACTTTGCTCTTGCATTAAATAATCAAACAATTGTTTCTTTTTTCTGTGACATTAATTGAAGAGCAAACATTGGACAGGACACAAGGAGAGTTTCTGTGTCATAGGATCCCTACAATGTGTATACAGGCCATTCGGCCCATCAAGTCCAAACCACTCCTCCGAAGAGCATCTGACCCAGACCCACTTCCCTACCCTATCCATGCAACCCTGAATTTCCCATGGCTAATCCACCTAGCCTGCACATCCTTGGATTCAATGGTCAATTTAGCATAGCCAATCCACCTAACCTGCATATTTTTGGGCTGTCAAGGGAACCAGAGCATCCAGAGGAAACCCACACAAACACAGGGAGAATGTCTCAGTTGCCTGAGACTGGAATTGAACCTGGATCCCTGTTGCTATGAGTCACTGTGTTCTGAGAACAATGTCATAGTAATTCTTTACCTCCGACTGGGCCAGCAGATGGAAACTCATTTTAATGCCTTATCTAAAAGGTGGTACCTCCAGCAGCACCACACTCGTTCAGGAATGCTTAAGACTCAAAACTTGTGGTTTGAATTCACAATCTTCTGACTCAGAGGGTAGAGCACTCCACAAAACCCACTCAAACACCATACAGAGAACGGTATCACATAGCAGAAATCAGACACTTGAGCTTACATATTTCACATTTTAAAATACTGCACAACAGTTTCAAAAGTTGGGTTTGAAAAATATAACAAATGTGTACCATATAATATTAGAAATTATATCAAATAAACAGAAAATTATTTAAAGCAAAACTTTTGTCAAATAGCTAAAAGGAAAATTAGCGCTAATATCAATAAATTCTTCATTGTGCAGATAATGGTCAACACAGAATGGGCTCTTAGACAGAAGATTGTAGGTGAAGATTGTTTTCAAAACCAATAGAATATTTGCTAAAAGTAAGAATGCAGGTGCAGCATGCAGTGAAAAAGACAAATACTATGTTGGCCTTCATAGTGAGGGGATTCAAGTACAGGAGCAGGGATGTTTTGCTGCAACTGTACAGGGCCTTAGTGAGACTACATCTTGAGTATTGAGTGCAGTTTCAGATTCCTTATCTGAGGAAGGATGTTCTAGCTGTGGAGGGAGTGCAACAAACGTTTGACAGTCTGATTCGTGGGATCGTTGGGTTGATGTATGAAGACAGAGTGGATCATTTATTTGCTGAAGTTTAGAAGAACGATGGCAGATCTCATGAAAACCTATAAATTTCTAACTAGACTAGACAATGATTAGAGAATCCAGAACTAGGTCACAGTTTCAGGATTCAGGGTAGGTTATTTAAGACTGCGATGAGGAAAAATGTCTTCACCCAGCCATAAGTGAGCCTGTGGGATTCTCTGCCACAGGAAGTGGCTGAGACCAAAACATTGACTGTTTTCAAGAAGGAGCCCAACCAATTCTTAGGACTAAAGAAACCAAAGGGTATGGGGAGGAAATGGGAAAAAGATACTGAGTTGGATGATCATTGTGAACGGCAGAAGCTCTCAAATGGCCAACTAGTCAGCTCCTATTTCTATTTTCTATGCTTCCATGTAATATTGCAATGGGGTACTTTAAAATGTATCTATATCAATGCATTAAGATGGGCCACATGCTAGTCTCATACTTAATTATCATGTGAACCTAATGCATATTAACTGGAACATTTAAGGCAAATGAACAATTTTGAACCAGTGTCTTTTGTTCCTGGTTATTGCCTCAGTCAGTCGGTATTACACTGCAGTCATCTGATCAGATACCACCCAGAAGGTTAAGATGCAAATGTAAGGCTCATGGGACCAGTATATTAACATGGATAAAATTTTTCTCAATCGCCAGGAAATAAACGGTGAGGATAAATCGAGCATTTTAAAATTTTAAATTAAAGGCTAAAACTAATGGTTAGCCACTTGGATCATTGCTGGAGCCTCAGCTGTTTACAGTCGATATTAATGACTCAGACGAAAAGACTGAGAATGACACATTGAAATTTGCTGACATAAGAAGGTAGGTAAGAACACAAGGTGGAGGAGAACTCACAGAGCAAGATTAAGTGAGTTTACAATAAATAGATGCGGCACAATCTGCAAATATGTAAGGTTATTCACTTTGGTAGCAAGAGTAGAAAAATGAAAATGTTCATTAGCAGCTGTGAAACTTCTAAATGTCAGTGTTGACAGAGACTTTGGGGGGACACATGAGAGAAACACTGAAAATTATCATTTAGGTACAGCATGCAATTAGGAAAGAAAATGGCATGCTCATTTTGTTTGCAGGGAGACTGGAAAGAAAGCTTTGATACAATTGTCCAATTTTTTAAATTCACTCATGAGATGTGGTCGTCGCTGGCTGGGCCCGCATTTGTTCCTCATTCCTAGTTGCCCTTGAGAAGATGGTGGTGAGCTGCCTTCTTGAACCACTGCAGTCCATCTGCTGCAGGATGACACACAATGTCATTAGGGAGGGAATTCCAAGATTTTGATCCATGATTTCGATGGTGAAGGAACGGTGACACATTTCCAAGTCACAAAGGTGAGTGGCTTGATGAGTCTATACTTAGAGCGATTTTGTGAGAATACACTTGGATTACTGTGTGCATGCTTGCCCTTGATATTTAAAGAAGGATATACTCACAATGAAGACAGTACAACAAGGCTTCTCTAGGTTGATCACTGGGTCATTACTGATCCATTCTTGATGAAGCTCCCCACCCAGATACAATCTATATACTTGCTGCCTTCAGTGCTTGTACCAAGTGTTGTTTAACACTGAAGAGAGGTGAGTGATAATTAATCAGAGATTTCCATGCCCATGTTTTACTTGATGCCATGGGAGATCCTAAAGTATGGGGTCAGGACTCTCAGAGTAACTTCCTGTGGATTATATACCACCATACTACGATGTAGGTGGGTCCACCCTGCAGAGAGAAAGGTCATACGCAGGAACAGTGACTGAGGAGTGTAGGATGTTGTCTCTAAGGTACAATTCAATGAGTATGATAATATCAAGCTGTTCTTTGACTGAACTAAGGGACAGCTCTCTAAATTTTGGCACAAGCCCCCAGATATTAGTGAAGAGGATTTTGCATGGTTGTCTGGAAAGTGGATATCTTTGTTATTTCTGGTCTCTAAGTCATTACTGGGTGGACCATTCGCTCTCAGCCTTATTCAACTTTTCTTTTGCAGTCTGGTCGAACTGAGTGGCTCTGACAGGATGTTTCAGAGATCAGCTAAGAGTCAACTACATCGTTGTGGGTCTGGGGCCACATATTGTTTCAGAATGGGTATGGTGGCAGATTTTCTTGCCTGATGAACATTAACAGACCAGGTTGCAAGTACAGACTTCTAGTTTCATGATCATCAGATTTTTATTCTAAATTATTATCACTTAACCAATCAATTTTTAATTAATTGCCCTTAAATTACTCCAGCTGCTGTGCAGAGGAAAGTAAATGATATGTTAGATTTTATTACAAAAGAATTGGACGGTAAGAGTAAAGAAACTTTCAGCTGTCATATAGTGATACTACCTCTGGAGTGTAGTGTACAGGTTTAGTTTCCTTGCTTAAGGTTTTATTTACTTGCTTTTGAGGGACTGCAGCAAACCTTCACTCAACTAAATTGATTTTATTCATTCATCGATGTAGGTGTAACTGGATAGACCAATATTTATTGCCTATCCATAATGAAATAGTCGTGAGCTTGTGTTTGATCAGATGAGGTCCATCTTGCCTCAAGTTTAGAAGAATGGGAATGAAACTTACTAAAACATTTGAAATTCTTCAGGGACCTGATGGGGTTGAGCCATGGTTTTCCCAGGTTGAGGAATCTAAAATGGGACATCATGGTCATGACCATTTAGGACTGAGATGAGGGAGAAGATTGTGAGTTTTTAGAATTTTCGCATTTAAAATTCTTTTTAGAATTCTAGAATTCTAGAAATTGGATCCTCAGCCATTGACCATGTTCAAAACAGAGACTGATAATTTTGAGGTACAAAGCTATCCAGGAGAGGGTGGGGAAGTAGTGGTGTTAAAGATCAGCCATGATCAAATTGAATGGCAGAGAATGCTTGAAGGATCACATGGCCCACTTCTGCACCTTTTTCCTTCACTGTGATGATGTTTGGAATTACTGATTCAATCTATTTCTTTAATACAAACTCACTAAAATTAGGAAAGCTATTAAGAGTTTCCAGTCTTTGTGGCTTTTGTAGAAACTGCAGAGCAAAATGAGAAATCTGAATGTATGAAAAGCCATGGGTCAATTGGAAATAATCAGCCCAAATTTTCCACGTCTTAATTAAGAATTAGTTAGCCAATAAATGAACCAAATGATTATTGAATAATCCTGTGCGGTTGTTCAGATATCGATTTACTGTCATTAATTCTGGCTGCAGAGCTTCTCTAATGGTAGGCCCAAACAGGGCCATCTAAAACCTGTGTCACTGGCCTATAGGGCTCAGCAGAACAGCCTGAATTAAAAAGTAACCAATAGCATCCAGTGTGGTTGGCCACAGTTCATAGAATCCAGAATCCTAAAGTGCAGATAGAAGCCATTCTGCCCATCAAATCTACACTGAACCTCTGAAGAGCAACCCCCACCCTATCCCTGTAACCTTCATTATCATGACTAGCCCACACAACCCTGGACGTTATGGGGCAATTTAGCATGGCCAATCCATCTAATCTGCGCACATTTGGAATTTGGGTGGAAATTGAAGCACCCAACAGTTTTTCTTGGGATGTGGATATTGTTGGTAAAGGTGGTATTTATTGTCCATTCTTCATTGTCCTAGAGAAAATAATGTGCAGGGAAGACCATCCTACAATGCTATTAGGTAAGGAGTTACAAGTTTTTTGTCTTTTTTAACTTTTGAATAGGGGAAGAAGGTAAGAGAAGTTAAAGGTAACTAGCACAGGACTGTGATAAAGAGTAGAGAAACTGCTTTCTTGATATGGCTTGTTTTTCCAGTTTTTTTCTTTCTGCTCCTCTTGAAGGAAGTATATAATTCCATGTTGTTGGTATGGTATTGTTACAAAGTGGTTATCCTTTATTATGAATCCATACAATGAGCACTGTACACTCTGCGATATAACAGGTCGTCAATCCTGCCAGCACGTAGACTTCTAGTTGGAGCCATAAGTCAATATTTAAGAGCAGCAAATCCCAGGCCAGGAAATCTGATGCTAATTGTAAGAACTAAACAGAGTCAGTACATGTAGTTGATTGAATGTGAAATCCTCAGGTCCCAGTTTGTTTCAGAAGCACTATGCTGGGAGGGACAGTTATTAACTGAGCCGTGAGACAAGCTGTACATAACTTTTATTTCAATATCTGTTCAATTAGCTACAAAGTCAAAACGAGTTGGTCTGCAATTGCAGCATGTGACAAGATGTAAAGGTAAGTCATGAAGGGGTGAATTTTACAAAAATGCACATAGCCTCACTCTTCCAGAGCACCTTCTAGGTGATCATTCATATGTAGAGATTTTTTGTTGATTATTCTGAATTAGCCTGGCTTTAACATAGTTTACCTTGTACACCATTAAATATCCTTTTCAATTTATTTCATCATTTAAGCATGTTGCATGGTATTACTGTAATGTGCAAACATTGTTTGTGTCATTTTTCTTGGACGCTGAGAAATATAACACCTGGCACTGTGCATGCTTGATGAAAGTGGGATAGCTTTAAGAGAGTTCAGATCTGATTGAATATTAAAATATGCAGGGTATAACTCTGGCACTGACAGAGAGGAGAGAGGTCTTTGCTGCAGGCAGCCAGGCAGACTGCCTTGTGCATTGACAAGGAATGGGAGTGTGAAAGCCTACAAAAGAGGGGAGGATAAATCAAAATCTCACAATGTCTGAGAAACAGGGCTGGACTGAAGAGGACTTGAAGGCACAGAATACTCAATCCAAGGTGAAGGCGCAGATAATGTGTATTGTGAAAGACTTGGAATTGGTTCTAGGGGAACTGAAGACTGTCTCCACTGAGATTAAAGAGGTGGGTACACAACTACTTTGGTCAGAAAAAGATAGTTTTCAATGTAGTCAGCAGTGTAGTAAAGTAGTAGTGAGTTTTATATATATAATACATATTAATATATTATTTCATTTGGAATCTACTTGATCTACGAAAACATCCCAATTCTAGTCAGCTGTACTGAAGTTGATTTGTGTCTTGACAATATTTTGCATTGTGGAAAAATGTGTTGGTTTGGGTTTGCGGGGTTGAATTATGAGTAACAGACAAGAAATGCTTTGTACAATAGTGTTAAGGTATTGATTGAAGTAAGATTTCCCTGTAATGTCTTGCTACTAACAGAGCAGTCTGAAGAGGTCTGACAAACCAGCCAACATATAAAACTAGAATTACATTGTTACAGCAGCAGAAAGTATTATTGTAGGGAGAAAAGCTACAAAATATGATAAATGAAATTAAAAGAAAATAACTCAGAAGCCTTAACGTAGGATCTCTTCCCAAAATGCTAATCTGAGTCTTTTCGGATATTGATGGATCTGGTGGATGTCTGCAGCATTTTCTGTTTTAGCTTTAATTAGTTCAATACCACCAATAAGGTACATTTCTCACGCTAATTTGAGTTGGAAATTTCAAGGCAGAAAGCAGTCAAGATATATTTTGTATTGTCCAAATCATGAGTACACAATCCCAATTAAAAACTTTTCATTAATTGCTGAGACTTATTAAAAACTTCTAACTGCAATCAAAAGGAACTGTGATGCCAGTTTCAAGAACCCTGTATTTCATTCAACCATTCCAATATATCCTTCCCTTCTATACAGATCATCTACTTACCTGTACACATGCGTAAAAT
Source organism: Rhincodon typus (assembly GCF_021869965.1). Taxonomy (NCBI): domain Eukaryota; kingdom Metazoa; phylum Chordata; class Chondrichthyes; order Orectolobiformes; family Rhincodontidae; genus Rhincodon; species Rhincodon typus. Next base: position 11,727,654 of record NC_063360.1, read on the forward strand.
AGGTATTCTTTGTAAGATGGCAAGTATTGGTTGACTGTATTCTTAATGGGGTGGGGGCCCATGGAAAGACTTGGTGGTGACATCACAGCTGAGCCTAGCCACATTACAATTAGACCACCAAATGTATACCTTCCAAGATATTAGAAGGCATTCAGCAGCTGCAATTTTTTTTTGCCCAAAGGACAATAAAACCAATTATAGCACATTAAATTGCTGCCTGACATTCATTGACTGATTACCTCTGCAAATAGTCAGGATCAATCTTAAGACCACCCTAGTTTGTGCTGCATCAGACAAATGCACTAACCAACTGAGCTTTTGAAAGTAGAACACATATCTGCCTCCTGTCACATCAGCCCATGTTTTATTTTGTTTACCTGACTTTAGAAACTCTTAATAAAAAGAAAATTGTGCAGTTTCAAACGTAAAGGCACAAGCAAGTCTTTGGAGTAACCACATATTAATGGGGCAAAACTAGGTTAGCATTCTGGAGAATGGTTTCAGCCAGCAGTGTTTCTACAGTATGAAGATTGCCAGGAAGACCTTGCGATTAAACCTTTAATTTAAAGCAGGAGGTGAGAAATTGAATTTAAATTAGTTATGTCACTTTCCTAATCAAAACTAAACTAGGCTGTAAGATAATCAACAAATGCTAGAGGGAAAGATAATAATAACATTTAGAGGAGCAGAGAAGAGTCAGGAAATAGATTTGAAGTAAACAATTCCAGTCAAAGAGTTAGCACCAGAACAGACACAATGGATTGAATGGCCTGCATTGTACTACAGTTTCCATGACTTGTATCTTCCTTTTGTTGTAACAGTGCAGTCTTATTCAGCATCAATAGCCTAAGTCAGGGGTTAATCACAATCAGTGTTTTGGTTCCGTGTAAATTGAAATTGAATTTAAAGGGAGTCATGCCAGTTTCACAGCATGTTTTATGACTTTATGGAGGAAATTTTAATAAACATTATAAACATTCTGACTATGCTGAATTTAAATGGATTGAATGTCTGCGCTTAGGTTGCTGTTCAAGCTCAGGCAAACTCACAGCTGGACTAGTATTGGTTTTGGTTCAGACATTGTAACAAACACTAAGATTATAGTAATAATTGAGACCATATTTTCTCCCTGTAAAATTAACAGCAAACTACCAAAATTAACAATTAAAATGCAATCTAAATTTTAATTACATTCTCTACCTAAGTTCAGGATTCTTTAAAGATTAATATGGCTTTTTATTAATTCTCTTCAGTTTTCTCCAGTTGTTGCTGAAAGCAAGAGTTGTTTTGGGGTACAGTTTCACAGGTCCCTTTCAGCAGCTCACACACATGGATGTTCTATTCAGCAAGCATTGGTGTGTTTCAGACTTCGTACTGAATTCCTCCCATGACTTTCCAACAAATGTAGCCTCCCCATCAGTCATTATGGATGGCAATTAGAAGCAGAAACCATGCCTCACGTTGCTGCTCCCAGGCCTAAGGTTGTGTGAACACAGGTATTAACACTCCTATCACTGTCATTGATAGGGATCAGCTATCTCAGAATAGACCTTCCTGAACTGTATGGTTATTTCATTCTGGACAATGTAACCAGCAATCAAATTGCAAGGCAAGCTTCCTTAAAATTGAGATCATTTGTTGCAACAATAGTAAACCCTACTGTTTTATTTCAAATCCCTAAAGCACATCAATGCCAAACTTAAATAGCTACACATGCAGAATATTAAAGTAAAACAAAAAAACTGCCAGTGTTGGAGATCTGAAACAAAAACAGAAATTACTGATGACACTCAGCAGGTCTGGCAGTGTCTGTGAGAAGAAAGCAGAGTTAACATTTTGACTCTGGTGACTAGTTTCTGTTTTTATATGTAGCATATTACTTACTCCTTATCATAGTTGTTGCTAATCTGCTGGTTTGACTTTGAATGATTTACAGATGCATTGAGAGTTGAGATAGCCACTGTTTCAAAAAAGGAGCTGGATAAGTATCTGGTTGAGATTTGGACTGGAGATAACAGAGATAGGTACAGACTGAGAAAATTGCACAGAATGCTATTAGGTTGCAGGAAACATTAAAAAGACCAGCTGTTCCAGTTGAACAGCAGGGATTTAAGACATGTTCCATAATTTCATTTTAATTACTGAACCTCAAGCAATATTTACATAAAACTTTCCCTCCAAAGATTGGCAATGTGAAGTAGTGTGCATGATAGAGCAAATTGTAAGAGTAATCTGGAAGAGCACTACGATAAAGTTGACTGTATGTAGACTGGAAGAATAAATGGTGAATCCATGATCACCTGAACTGCGTGTGAGCCTCTGTTGTCTTGGGCTTGAGAGTTAGGTTTGGTATTTCTGAACCTCCAAAGAACAACAACATAAGGAACCAACATCTTAGATGTAAATAATATAATTCTTATGGCAATGACTTCTACAAACCCACTGTAAATGTTTAATCAGAAGGTCGCTCACCAAAGTAATAAAAATGCTCTTATGGAGTTTGATGAGAGTAATTAGTTTTATACTATACACTTGAATGAGAACTGGAATATAAATGGCATAATTAAAAACACAATCCACCTACTGCTAACTGTTTGCAGAGGGCGATGAATTCCAAGGGAGTGCTGAGTTCTGGGATATTAAAGAAATACCAAACATTTCCTTTCATCTCAAGTTCTTCAACGTCTTGATGCTTTAGCACTGAGCCAGTCAGATGAGAAGGTCATAGTTTCAGCTTCTGTCAGGTCAAGTTGTCTCTGCCCTGCAAGGTCAAGGTTACTGCAAAATGAATCCAGCAAATCTGAGCCAGGAAATAAAAGGAACCAACAGGCATTCTGCTTCTGTTCATGTCTAACATATTGCTCCACATCCAACAATTGTCTCTTAGGCACAGGCCAACATATGAGCATTTGGTCAAAGTTCTGGATGGCAGCTGACTCTTGTAAAGCTGGAGAAGGTCCAAACACCTTTCCCTAGCTTTGAGACTCCCACTCCAATTGGAGCTCCTGTACAGCTTCATTAACCGAGATAAAAGAGGTTTGTCAGACTGACAGAAATACTGATGGTGATATCCAAAGATGTGCAGGCTAGGTGGGTTAACCATGTTAAATTGCCCCGTAGTGTCCAGGAGTGTGCAAGCTAGGTGAATTAGCCATGGGAATACAGGGTTGCAGGGATAGGATGGGAGAGTGGGCCTGGGTGGGATGGTCTTCAGAGGGTTGGTGCAGAGTCGATGGGCCGAATGGCCTCTACCCGCACTGTAGGGATTCTTTGAATGTGCCTTCTGAATCCTGAGCAACATCATTATGGAACTTCTTTAGTGCCTTATCCCACAAAGGAAATGGGATAACTTAGTATTCATTCTAGTTGTATCGGGTATTTTGTAGAACTTTCCATTGAAGGTTAGTCCTGGAGTGAAATCCAGCTGTATTAGAGTATAGATTGGTCCTGTTAATAACTGGCATGCTCGGCAAAGGCTGACAAGTGACACCAGTCATATGCTTACTGAGTATCACCAGCTGGCATCGTGACTAAATTGGCTGACACTTATTTTCTCCATGTCAACCAAGCAAGGTTTGCATAAGACCTTTTTAATGATTGTACGTGGAGTGATAGAACATTTTCACATTCTGAGACTTCATATGTATGTGAACTAACAGGAATAAAGTTGGAATACAATAATATAAAACCTATATCAGTCTTGTCCATTTTCCACCTCCAGTATAGGATATGTGGTTTCCAGCAACTAAATTACTTCTGAAATAAGAAACAAAAAGCTGGAGAAACTCAGCAGGTCTGGCAGCATCTCTGATGAGATTAAGAGTTAGCATTGAGTCTAATGTGAGAGTAATCACCTCCTAAAATTGTTACCAAATTCTCCTTCTTGAAAGTCATTTTAAAATTTGCCAACATCATGCTTTCAAAGTGAGCTCTACTGAAAAAAAAACTTAAATGCATTTTTCAAGAAACTGCCCCCGCTCCGCTCTGGTTCTTTTGTCAATTATAACAAACAGTTGTCCTCTGGTGGTACAGTGGCCATGCCTCTACAGTAGTCATTCAGAGGTCCAGGCAAGGACTTGGTTTCAAATTCCCAGCTTGATAGCAAATGGAACTTAAATCCAATGAATCAATCTTGAATTAAAATATCTAGTCCAGTACAATGACCGTGAATAGTTGATTGTCATGACTCATGTTTCACTAAGGTATCACTAATGTCCTTTAGGGAAAATAATCTGCCATTCGTTAACTTACAGCAAGGCACGGTGGCTCAGTGATTAGCACTGCTGTCTCACAGTGCCAGGGACCTGGGTTCAATTCCACCCTTGGGCAACTGTCTGTGTGGACAGTCCCCCTGTGTCTGCGTGGGTTTCTGCTGGGTGCTATGGTTTCCTCCCACCGTCCAAAGATGTGCTGGTCAGGTGGATTGGCCATGCTAAATTGCCCATAGTTTCCAGGGGTGTGTAAATTAGGTAGATTAGCCATGGGGAATACAGGGTTACGTGGGAAAAGGGTAGAGGAATGGGTCTTGGTGGGATGCTCTTCAGAGAGGCAGTGTGGACGTGTTGGGCCGATTAGCCTGTTTACACACTATAGGGATTTATGATATATGTACCTCCAGACCCAAGCCACTGTGATCGACGCTTAGCTGCTCTGTGTAATGGCTCAATAAACCACTCAAAGGCAATTAGGGATGAGCAATGTCATCAGTGATGTTCACATTCCATGAAAGACCAAAAAGTTAAAGATGGTAATGACATTTATGGAGTTAATTTGTATTAAAAAGAATTATGATCTGGAACACAGTGCCTGAGAGGTTGGCAAATGCTGATTCAACAGTAACTTTCACAAGAGAATTGGATAGATATTAAAAACAAAAAGATTTTCACACCCACAGGCAAGACAGGTTTGTAAAACTAATTGGATAACTCTTTCAAATAACAAACACAGACAATGTGGGATGAATGGCCTCCTCCAACACTGTATGCTTCTGCCAATCCTCCTGCCATTGAAGCAACATCTTCCTTTATACTCTGTCATAAACCCTCATAGTTTTGCAACCTTTCATTATATGTCAGCACAACCTTCTTCATGATGTGAGAAAAACCTCAGTTTCTTTAATCTCTCCAAATACACATTAACTGCATACTCTGCAATGATCCTCTCCTTTATTTCAGGAAAGAATTCAATCAAGTTGTCAAACATAATGTTGCTTTTACACATTCATGCTGGCTGTGCTTTGTTAATCCATGATCTTCTAAGTGATAAATAATTTTGTTCTTATTTATTGGGTGGAATTTGAATTGCCAAAGGGAGAACGTCATTGGATATATTATATATATAAGTACCCAAAAGTAGCTTTGGGTCAGGAACACTGACAAGACCCTGTTCATTTCTGGGTTAACCCAGTGGGGTTTGCAAGAGAGTGGGAAAACCTCATGGAACAGTTGGGTGAGTAGTTAAAATATTCAAATAAACAATTACCTGAGGGCTTCATTCAGCATTTTAGTTTTAATAGCTAATCCTTGGATTTGCTGAACTGTATGAAGCTTGACAGGATCAAAGGAGCAAGTGCACAGCAAGGTGAGCTGCTTCAGTGACACTAACTGGATGGGAAGCCTTTGATCTGTCAGACCGAAAATTTGCCTATGAATAAGGCTGCTGATCCTAGCACCCCTTCTGAGAGGGAGCCTCGCAAGTTGACAAGTGAGCTCCAACTTCTTGAAGGTATCTTGCGCTTCACTCACTGTCAACTACACTTCCCTAAGGTCTTCATGGATGAGAGCAGCCCTAGCTCACTCCTCCGATGAGGAACAAGATGAGTAGCAGCACCAAAATGACGATCTTTTACTCAGCCACTTGTCACTCCATGGGATGCAGTCACACTTTCAGCTCCAATGAGGCAGGGCCCCTCCCCAGCACAGGGTCAGCTCTTTGGATATTTATGAACACCAGTGCCTCAGGATGCTCTCATAGCAATCCACTGCTGAGATCTTGAAACAAGACTTCCTTCACCCTGAGCCATGTGGGCGGCATTGCTAGTGGCCATCCAGGTAACTCTTGGAGCTAGCCCCACCCTCACACATCAGCCTGCTGCACCCCAGGTTCTCTACCTCTTACTGAATAGGTATACAGTCTTCAGCAATGAGAAAGAGCAGAAAATTGTGAGAGAGAGAGAAATGGAATTGTGTGCAAATGTAGGGAGGACAGTATTTGAGCAGGGTGATTTGTGAAGGCTGAGTGTGTGACGGTGCAGGACAACAGTGTTCAGGTAAGGATGGTGTCTCGAAAGAGGAATGAGTGGAGCTGCAGCGTGAGGATTGCTGACAGGAGGATTTTGGAAAAGACAAAGTGTAAGGATTGATGCCTGAAAGGTCGCTACCTCTTCCTGAGGTCTTGAGCCTCTTGGTGCACTCTCTTCAGGCTAGATGAACCATATATCTGCTGCTGAATTCCTTGGCCATTTCCACACTGCTCTGGTTTCACAGGCTGGTCTGCTCTTTCTATCCTTGGCATGACCTCACTTTAGTACCTCATTCCATGGCAGGTCCTCCAGGTAAAGGTCTAAGACCGAGGAATCAGCTATCCCTGGGATTGCTGAAGCCACTGCAATCAAAATACAATTCATCCAATGTGAGGGAGGTATGGCGCACTGATCTCTACATGGCCGAGGCCAGTCGCCAGCTCTCTGACACCTCCTCCTACCGCCCCCTTGATCATGACCCCACCCCCAAGCACCAAATCATCATCTCCCAAACCATCCACAACCTCATCACTTCAGGTGACCTCCCACCCACAGCCTCCAACCTCATCATTCCCCAACCCCGCACCGCCCATTTCTATCTCCTTCCCAAAATCCACAAACCTGACTGCCCTGATTGACCCATTGTCTCCGCCTGCTCCTGCCCCACCGAACTCATCTCCACTTATCTCGACTCTATTTTCTCCCCCTTGGTCCAGGAACTCCCTACCTACGTCCGTGACACCACCCATGCCCTCCACCTCCTCCAAAACTTCTGATCCCCTGGTCCCCAACACCTCATCTTCACTATGGACGTCCAGTCCCTATACACTTGCATTCCCCACGCAGGTGGCCTAAAGGCCCTCCGCTTCTTCCTGTCCCGCAGGCCCAACCAGTCCCCCTCCACTGACACCCTTATACGCTTAGCTGAACTCGTCCTTATCCTGAACAACTTCTCCTTCAATTCGTACCAATTCCTACAGACAAAAGGGGTGGCCATGGGTACCCACATGGGCCCAAGCTATGCCTGCCACTTTGTAGGATACGTGGAACAATCCCTCTTCCGAAGCTACACTGGCCCTATACCCCACTTCTTCCTCCGTTACATCAATGACTGTATCGGGGCCGCATCATGCTCCCATGAGGAGCTCGAACAGTTCATCCCCTTCACTAACACCTTCCACCCCAACCTTAAGTTCACCTGGACCATCTCCGATACCTCTCTCTCCTTCCTGGACCTCCCTGTTTCCATCTCTGGCAACCACCTAGAAACCGATATCCATTTCAAGCCTACCGACTCCCACAGCTGCCTAGAATACACCTCCTCTCACCCACCTTCCTGCAAAAATGCCATCCCCTATTCCCAATTCCTTTGCCTCCGCTGCATTTGCTCCTGAGATGAGGCATTCCACTCCCGGACATCCCAGATGACCTCATTTTTCAAGGACAACTACTTCCCCTCCACAGTGGTTGAAAACACCCTCGACTGTGTCTCTCGCATTTCCCGCAACTCATCCCTCACACCCCCACTACCCGCAATAACAACCAAAACAGAATCCCCCTCGTCCTCACGAACCACCCCACTAACCTCCGGATCCAACGCATCATCCTCTGGCACTTCCGCCACCTGCAATCTGACCCCACTATCAAAGACATTTTTCCCTCCCCACCCTTATCTGCTTTCCGGAGGGACCACTCTCTCCGTGACTCCCTTGTCCGCTCCACACTCCCCTCCAGCCCCACCACACCCGGCACTTTTCCCTGCAACCGCAGGAAGTGCTACACCTGCCCCCATACCTCCTCCCTCACCCCCATCCCAGGCCCCAAGAAGACTTTCCACATTAAACAGGTGTTCACCTGCACATCTGCTAATGTGGTATACTGTATCCGCTGTTCCTGATGTGGCCTTCTCTACATTGGGGAAACCAAGCGGAGGCTTGGAGACCACTTTGCAGAACACCTACGCTCGGTTCATGACAAACGACTGCACCTCCCAGTCGCGAACCATTTCAACTCCCCCTCCCACTCCTTGGACGACATGTCCATCCTGGGTCTCCTCCAGTTCAACAACGATGCCACCCGAAGGTTGCAGGAACAGCACCTCATATTTCGCTTGGGAACCCTGCAGCCCAATGGTATCAATGTGGACTTCGCAAGCTTCAAAATCTCCCCTCCTCCTACTGCATCCCAAAACCAGCCCAGCTCGTCCCCGCCTCCCTAACCTGTTCTTCCTCCCATCTATCCCCTCCTCCCACCTCAAGCCCCACCCCCATCTCCTACCTACTAACCTCATCCCACCACCTTGACCTGTCCGTCCTCCCTGGACTGACCTATCCCTTCCCAAACTCCCCACCTATACTCACCTTTACTGGCTCCATCCCCGCCTCCTTGACCTGTCTGTCTCCTCTCCACATATCTGCTCCTTTATCCATCTTCCATCCGCCTCCCCATCTCTCCCTATTTATTTCAGAACCCCTTTCCCCTCCCCCATTTCCGAAGAAGGGTCCAGACCTGAAATGTCAGCTTTCCTGCTCCTCTGATGCTGCTTGGCCTGCTGTGTTCATCCAGCTCTACACCTTGTTATCTCATCCAATATGAGTTCTGCCAGGGTCCCTTTAACTGGGAATCCTTCCTCTTGACAGATTCAACATGTCATCCTACCACTCCTTTCTAGTTGGGAAACCAGAAGTGGATAACTAGGTCATTTTGGAGTTAAAAAGTCATGACAAAAGCTCATTTCTGGCCTGTAACTAGTGTCCCCACTACATGTGGCTCTGGTAAGGTAAAACCCACCTCTCTCCATTGTTGCTCTACCACCAATATTAGCTTTACTCACATGTAATTATTGGGTTTATCTCAACCCTTTATTGAAGTTTGAAGTAAAATTTGAAATCCCTTAGTCCTCTGGCAGCACTTCCAAGTCCCAGGAAAATTTCAAGTTGTGGCTTGAGCAGGTAAAGTCTTCCTTTTTTGCTTCTTAATCATTTTTCCATTATCCTCCACCACTAAATCACCCATGTTTCCAATTCATTACCTATTTACATGCAAAGTCTGTCAGAGCAATGACACCAAAAGTGAGGGAGAGGTAGGGAGGGAGGAGCCTAAATCTTAATACAGTTGGACAGTTAAAGCCTTCACTATTTCCATTGTTACACCTCTCATCTGTGCTCAGACCGATTTAGCCAAGCTGGTAGAAAGGATTCTACAATTGGCCCTAACAGTTCTGGCTCAATCAGGAAATAATTCAGACAGGTCACTCGCCCTTGCTCATTATCTCATGCTACCTGCTGGAGGGGACTTGTATGTGAACATTAAGTGAGGACAGGATCAAGCTTAGCTGTGATCATTGCTGTGATTGACAATCTACTCAGAATGACAATTTGGGATATTAGCCCAGCAAGAGTCCAACGGCGGAAAGTCTTGGTGAAAGAAATATTAAGGGCCAAACAAGCTACTTTTATATAGGAAGGGAAAGTAAATTTACAGATTTTCTTGTGTGTGTAGGCTGATCAGTTTTATTTTCAGGTCATTCAGTGTGACACTGGAATTAAAACTCAGTAATAAATCTACGCCATACCAGAAGTGAATTGATTAATAGAACAATAACACAAAATGCCTCAAACTAAATGCTTAACGTATCCTTTGCACCAAATGAGACATTGACCCTTATCTGTGGTCAGTGTGCCAACTTTCCCTCCACGCTTTAAATGTCAATTTAATTTCCTTTTGGCTTTCTCTTTTTTAATCTTCTTTCGAATCAGAGTAAATTAATAAACATAAATCTGTCATGTAATGGTTATCACGTTAGATCCACATCGGAGAAATGTTCCCAGTTTGAAACTGGACAGAAGTATCACTAGGGCCATGTGGCACTGTGGTAATGCCCCTACCTCTGAGATAGAAGTTCCAAGTTCAACTCTCACTTCCCCTGGAAGTGTGCCATACTGTGTTTGAACAGGCTGAATCTAAAAAACCTGGAATTTTCCTTTGATTACATGGAATTCTAGAATTTATGTGATGAGTTGGGGATTAAATGCAGTGTGTATCTCCAGTTTTTTTCCTTGTTCTGCTTCCACGCTCTCACATTTTATTTTAGAGACCAACGTATTTTGCCTAAACTGCCAGATGTCTGTTGAAACTTTTCAATCAGGTTACAGAGGGCAAAACATTGCCAAAATCACCTTGACCAATATTTTTATTCACCTCACAGAATATGAAAGGATTTTGCAAGCTAACTGCCATGATGATCCTTAGAAAGCCAGAAAAGTGGCTGGGCTTCTTTTTGACACGTTAATGATTAACGGAGGGTTTGAGTTATAAGGAGAGGCCAGGACTTTTTTCACAGGAGCGTTGGAGATTGAGAGATGACCTTGCAGAGGTTTATAAAATCCTGAGGGGTATAGATAAGGTGAACGGCAGGTGTTTTCTCCCTGGGGTGGGGGATTTCAAGACTAGGGGACATATTTTTAAGGCGAGAGGAGAAGATTTAAAAAAGACATGACAGGCAAATTTTTCACACAGTGTGGTTCATGTAAGGAATGAACTTCTAGAAGTGGTGGAAGCGGGTACAGTAATAATGTTTAAATGACATTTGGATAAGTACGTGAATAAGAAATGTTTGGAGGATATGGGCCAAGTATAGGCAGTGGGACGAGTTTCGTTTGGGATTATAGTTGGCATGGACCTGTTGGACTGAAGGGTCTGTTTCCGTGCTGTATGACTCTATGACACTATGGCTAGAATATGAATTCAGATCTACTGTATATTCACTGAACATCAGCTATACATCAGCCAGCATCTGAAAATTAAACATTCTAGGACTGATCCCATTGATATGTGAGCTACATTGTGATCATCTGCTACCTGGGGACTAAGTAAGGGAAGATTAGAGGATTTTTTTTCACTCTGAGCAGGCGGTACTTTCACAACAATATACATTAACTTCTTAATTCTCTTAGAATTCTGCTTTGGAGCTGCAGAATAACATTTATATTATGTCATTCTTGGAATCTTATATATACACTTTATCATATCATCTTTAAAATGAATCTCTGACTTCCATTTAATGGTTATTATCATCTCTGTTGTAAGATCACAATAGTTTTACAATTTTATATTCTTGGAGAACATGTACAACATTGTAATTTAGTTTGAGGTTCAACTGTTGGTTGTTGTCTGCTCAGAATTTTCTGTTGTGGCTTACAAAGCAACTTTTCATTGAGGAACTGGGGTGAAGGTAAGAATTCCAACACCAATTTCTCAATAACATCAACTTAAAGTGGTTAGTAAATTGGATCAAGGGCCGACAATGGGCACAGAGACGTGATGCCAATTAACATATTTCCTCTTCCTTTTGATGCAAGTAGCCTGCAAATTTTCAGCTATCTTTTTAATTTAACCAATAGTAGTGTGCAGCCCAGCATTAAACATGCTGTTGTGTCCAAATGCGTCAGCAGGTGCTAAAAGCTAGCCCATATCTTTTGAAGGGAAGGGGCATTCTGCCTGTAGAAGGCAGGAGTTGACTGTGTTTGGAGATATGCAGAAATCTTGGTGGACTCCACAAGAAACTTATTGCCTACCTCTTGCCTTGCTTTGCAGTCAAAGGAGAAACTACACAATGTTTGAATGCTGCAGTGGAAGATCAGACTGGGGTCTGATACTTATTTTTTGGAGGTATAACATGCTACCATGCTTGCTCATACTTTGCCATCATGGCTGCAGATACCAGTGCTCAAGCAGGCTTATCATAGAATCCCTACAGTGCAGAAAGAGGTCATTCAGCCCATTGAGGCTGTGTCAACCCTCTGAAGACCATCCCATCCAGACTCACCCTTTTCCCATAACCCTACATGTACCATGGCTATCCCCCTACCCATCCCTGGACCCTACGGGGCAATTTAGCATGGCCACTCCACCTAACCTGCACATCTTTGGACTGTGGGAGGAAACTGGTGCACTCAGAGGAACCCACGCAGACACAGGGAAAGTGTGAAAACTCTACATAGACAGTCATCCAAGGCTGGAATCAAACCTGGGTCCCTGGTGCTGTGAGACGACAGGTTATTAGAATTGCTGAAGGACCATCCAGAGGAGGGACAGAGATTTGTGGATCATGGAGCTGCGGTCCACCGTGAGGATGATAGCATTCATTTTCACTCCACTACCACTCTGCGTTGTTGACAGCCATCCCGGTCTGCTGCTGCCTGTGCTGAGATAATACAGTCAGAAACTGGGCTGTCTAGGACCAGAGTTGCTTGAGGATATCCTGGCCATCCACAACATCTTGTGTGACAATCGGCAGCATTGCACTAGGCATGCTGCTGTCACTGGCTACTGACTACAGAAGGCAAGCGAACCCCACTGACACATCCTAAGGGAATGTGCAAGGATAATTGACTTTTTTGTATGGAAGGTTGAATTGTTTATTTGCTGAAGTTGTTTTGCAGTGGCTTCTATTTCAACATTGGGACAAGGGAATGCTGTGATGGTCAGTAACAAAGGAGTGCTATAGTGCTGGAGGGGTAAAGAATGGGAAGTTGGGGTGTATTCACTGGTGAAACAGATGTATGAGTCAATCATAGTCCAGCCATAAAGGGGATGGATTGGTGTCACCTGCCTTCTTTCTCCTCCTCAGTTGTTCACGATACATCTGGTAACAAAATTTGTCTCTTCATAATGGTGAAGTTGCGCAGGATACAACAGACAATGACAAATTGTGGCAGTGTAGCTTTCATCATATGTATACGCACCATGTGTGGTTGGTGTGCACCCTACAATCCTATTCCAGCTAGCCAACAGAGAGCATTCATTGCCCAGCAGCCATCCTTTCGTTTGGTGTGGTGCCACAGATACAGATGGAACAGTGGCCTGGCACCATGGCAGGGATCGTGGGGCTGCTGTTAGGGTACCAGACATTCACCATCAATGTGTGCTGAAAGTGTTGCATGCAATACAGAACATTTAGAGCTTCGTAGCCTGACGTATGATACATACTCGTATTTAAGTTTGACATCCACAAAATCAGATATATGCAGTCAATGGCTCCCTGCAGCAGGAGAAGCCTACTATCCTGGCAAATCCATATGCAAAAACCAGTTGTTCCTTTCTGGAAAGGCAAACTGCAATGTATTCACCTCTCCTATTATGTAGAGGGTCAATCTTTTTGTCCCCCTGCGTTGTTTCTGTTCTGTCTATGCAGCAGAACAAGGGAAGAGGTAACTCCCACATTAACGACTGGACACAACTGGTCTGAGCAGCATTAAGAAGTGAGAAACAAGGCTTTTACTGTGTGTAACATCATCCCATATTGATGTTAAATAGTAGTGAAAACTCCTAGCCCTTCACCAAACTCAGAAGCAATGAATCAAAATATAGTTGATCACGTGATATAGCACTTGTGGGGTCTTTGCTGCTGCTGAACATACCTGTATGCAGTTAAGAGGGGGTGTTAGCTGGAGTGTTGGTGTCAGAAGTTGTACTGATGGTGTTAAATCAATGTTGCATACGGACTAACATCGGTCTGCCTGCAGTGCATACTCTAGTGTGTAGTCCTAAAGCCCGTGCTAAATCGTTCTCCAAAGTCGCATTCACACATGTACGGACATAACTTAATGCCCAAAAAAGCATCCTTACAGCTGAAAACATGAGCAACACAGACACAGATTTTGAGGGCAGAAACTTTGTAGCCAATGGGGCCCGGATAATTGCAGTCACTTTCAAGAAGTATTTCTGTTTCTAAATTCAATTTCGTTGACTTGACACTCCAGTTGACTACATATTTAATGGGACGATGGAACATAACTACTTGCGACACATGGCACTTCGACTTCTTGAACTATTGTCCTAAAAATGTTAAATTTCAAGACAAGTGTCGGTAAATATTGAATTTAAAAAGCCGTGTAAATAACGGCATTTTTCAAATGTTGGGTCTGGTAAGTGGACTATTCCGGCTTGGGCGTTGCTATACTTATACAATTAGCATTGATGCAAAAGTTCTTTGTAACTACAAAATCTGTGTATCTGGTCTCGGAAGAATGTTCGAAAAATATTTGTTTTGAGAAAATACATTGGCCGCATTCCTGATTATTCACATTTCCTACCCATTCTATCTGTTCTACCATTTCACCAATACTGTCCTGCACTCTGCAATTCGCTTCCTAATCCCTCGCCCAAAATTGCTACATTTCCATCAATTTCTACAAACTCCTCAAGACCTGTTCAACCTTTATCTTTATCACTTTCAACAACTATCTAACTCTTCCTTGGTATCCATGTGAGGGTTCCTCCTCATAAAAGCACGGGACATTGTGCAATATAAACCTACTAGTTCTTGTTGAAAATATGAACAATTACTAAACAAATGGTGGCAAAATGCTTAAATAACTTTTATTTTCTTCCGAGTAGCAGCATCAGAATTTTCTGTCAATTCATACCAGTGTGATACTGTTCTGAATAAAAGAGAATACAACTTAAAACTGACAGTGCATTCACAAGGAAGCAGCATCTTTTTAGGAGGAGAGAAAACAGGGGAGGTAAAACTAGGGGAAGGAAGCAAAATGATAATAATGCGGATAATGGAATTCTAAAATACTCAGCAGATCAGGCATTGTCTACACTGAGTGTAAAAGTTAACTTAAAGCAGTTTTGACTTTAATTAATGTACAAATGTTTTTATTTTCCCCTGTGGTTATTTTGTGAAACTGCAGCCTTAAAGATTTCTGGTACGTGAACAGAAGCCTAATATGATTTTATTTTCTCTCTACTTCCAGCCGTACTGCAGAATCTGAATGTTTCCAATAGTAAATCATTGTTAGCTAGTTGAGCCCTTCAACGGATATACATTCCTTGTTCTGTTTGTTTTACACAGAACCTGAAATGAATCGTACATTATAAAGTTATTTGAATCTATCTGGTTGTTTCATACGTTTTAATTTAAAAATTAATTCAGTTTGAATTTAAATGTCGACTGAAGAAAGCAAAGCTTTTTGCTCAATAACACCTTTGCATTTCAAAATGAACAGCAGTGAGAGTGCCCATAAAATGCATAAACGTTGTAGCAATCATGCTGTTCAGTTAACAGGACATGAGGGCATGGTTCAGCGATTAATCCTATTTTATCCTCTCAAAGAACCTCTTGCGTGAAAGTACAAAATCAGCACCATAACACGACGGACAGCTCCTGAATGACAACCCAGTGCTTTGATCGGTTCAAATGTCAGTGCTGCATAACAGATAGTACATTACATCGCTGCCCTTTTTATCCAACTGACACTCTGTTGAAGGACTCAGCAATATGTTCTACAAATGACAGTTAGCAACCCGTGTTTTTCAAGCGGCAGGTATATTATACCAATCCTTCAGTCTTCTTCTCTGTACAAAGAGTAACAGGGTCACTATTTTAGCAAGACCCCATCCCAACGCTGTAGATATTGGCTCAGATTTTGCACATAATATTTGGAAGGAAAAAGAAAGCTGCTCATAAAGAGCCAGTGAGTTCTTGAAAATTGACATCTGCTATCGTAACATTCTCAACTGTTGTTTTTGTGGTATTCCTCCTCTCAGTTCCAAAAAAAATCACAACTCTTTCTGGCACAATGCAAGATTTTCTTTCTTCTATAAAGATTGGTTATGCAATTAAACATGTATTGTTTTAATAATGTTCTAATTATTCTTAGAATGAGAAGCTGAGCAACAATTCAGTCACGATGTGCAAATTTTGAATTCTCACATATTCCATAGAAGACCTCCCTCTGCTTCATTTACCAAATCTACAACCAAGGTTGGAGGTAGATTGCATGCAAAAAAGTGAATTTATGTCATGGAGGAAAAAACACCCAGGAGCACGTGCAAACTGTGATTCAGTATCTGGGGAAGGATGATCAATCCCAGGCTGTTACTTCTTGTCCCTAATTAGAATCATAGAATCCCTACAGTGTGGAAACAGGCCCTTCGGCCCAACAAGTCCACATCAAACCTCAGAGCATCCCACCCAGACACATCCCCCTGTAACCCACCTAATCTACACATCCCTATAGGCAGAAATAGTAGGAACTGCAGATGCTGGAGAATCTAAGATAACAAGGTGTAGAGCTGGATGAACACAGCAGGCCAAGCAGGATCA
>NC_063360.1:11744411-11770259 GCF_021869965.1 Rhincodon typus
AGGAGTAGGAAAGCTGACATTTCGGACCTAGACCCTTCTTCCCCAAATGTCAGCTTTCCTGCTCCTCTGATGCTGCTTGGCCTGCTGTGTTCATCCAGTTCTACACCTTGTTATCTCATTAAAGCAAAACTGTTCTTTATTTTGAAGAAATGCCATTTCACATTTAAAATAAGCCCTTTCCCAGCCAGACAAGTTGTTTCAAAGTAGATGTGATTTAGTGTCCCATTAAAAACTCACTTATACCTCCTTCAACAAGATTTAATGTGTTTAATGGTTTTTCCAGTGAGAACATGTAAAAAGTCAAAGTTCACCTTTAAATGACCATTGCTGTGTTGATTGCATCTATGAAAACTGCAAAAGCACACCCTGTGCGGGAGTATTTAACATTTATCTGTGCAAGTGCAGACACCAAATGATGTTGTCAATTTTGTAGAGTAATGATAGTGTGCATGGAAGATATTTCCTTTGTTATTATGCACTCAAAACTATTGAAAGATTAGTCCTTGACACACAGATGTGGTGATCCTGTTGGAAAGAGAATTAGCTTGAGTGGGTTGTTAACTATTGAGTGCCAGAGAGATAATTGCTTTTGTTCATTTCACAGAGATAAGGAGAATCCTCTGGGTTTACAAGATTCATGCATATGCAATTACAGTTTCATTTTAGTTCTGTGTCTCAGTGTTGGCACTGGTCAGTGCTATGTTGCATTTCTACTCACCAGCTTATAAGGTCAGCTGCAAGAATTCACCAGTTTTTAACATAATTAATAGTTTCTAGGAATCAAATTAATTGTTAGATAATTTCTAAAAAAAGAAATTTTCTGTCCACTACCCTGCTGTCTGAAAGTAGATGTTTTTGACAAAACCTCATTTATTTCTTTTATCTGGTTGTGATGTTCAATGAAAGGTTTTAGTGCATTCACAATTGAACAAATATTAGTGCTTGTATGAGAGAAAATTCTTAAATAACAGTAGGAGGAATATGTCACACTGTTACACTTGTAGATGTATTTTCTGAGGCTCTTGTTGAAATAAATGGTTGAGGCAAAAATAAGAGGGTTCCTTAGATTTTATCTCCAAGAGTGATGAAAGCTTCACATTTCCATTGATTTTATGGGTTACTTCCCATCATTCTGCCACCTGAGAGATTAGAGGTCACATTTTCACTGAGTAGTAATAACTTCGTGGTAATACGCATTAGCCTCTTAATTCTCTTTAGGAGTCAGCTGTGGAGCTGCAGAATAATTTCCATACCATATGCTCCTGTAAATCCTATGTGTACATTGTTCCACAATGTCTTCAAACTGAGGAAGTATGGTTCCATATTTTATGATTATTAGCGTAGTCATTATTTTAAAGACTAGGATAGATATTATTCAAAATCATAATTGATAGATAGTGATTTCAAAGCTGGAAATTAATTTGAGAGTACTTTATGGCAACAAAAATTCCTCAGTGTAGGCAACATGTATTATGATGAGCACAAACTTGGAATGAGAACTGGACCATTGGGTTGAAAAAAAATCCAATTGTGGGGTTGCACATTCAGCCATGGGATGCCTCGAAATGGTTAACAGAAAACAGCAGTTGTCTTTTTTTCAAAGAGATATGTATCTACATTTAGGGTATTAATTTTCTGACCTTTATAAAACAGAGTTTCTTATCATTGGAGATCTGCTATTTATGAAAACAGTTCTTCTATATTCATTGTTCAGTCAGTTATAATTCTCTATCAAATTGATTTTAAATTATTCATAATTACTATTTCTGTATGGAAATGTATTTGGTAAACATATTTCATCTTAGGCACATTGTGCAGAAAGTAGAACAGCTACTCTTGTGTCCTCCAAAATTGAGGTTTTAATTAAAATTTCACTAACAGCCTTCCACTGCATTTTCCCACTTCTACTAGAAGTCATAGGAATAATGCCAAGGGTGGCATTTCTGATTTGATTTGATTTAATGTCACATGTACCAAAGTACAGTGAAAAGTTCTGTTTTGCATGCAGTACAGGAAGATCATTACATAGAAACATTGATTGAACAGAGAGAGGAATACAAAGTTACGGCTGCAAAGAAGGCGCACAGAAAGCAAGATCAACATTAGATTTGAAATTTGAGAGGTCCATTCAGAAGTCTAATAAAGTGGGGAAGAAGCTGCTGTTGAACGTATTAGTATGCATGTTTAAGCTTTTGTATCTTCTGCCTGACGGAAGAGGTTGTTAGAGATTATAACTGGAGTTGAGGGGTCTTTGATGATGTTGTCTATTTTAAGACTACATCAGAAACCCACACAAATACATTTGAAGGTGAACAAATTTTAACTTGGCTTATTTAATAGAATTCAAAGCTCCCCCACCCACCCCCAACTTAGGAGCAGGGTTAGGAGTGCGGACTTAGCTGATAGTGGGGCAGGAAAGCTGAAGGGAAAGAATGCCATCTTTTTGACTCACCTCAATATGAACAGGAGAGGGATGAGTTAAGGACAGCCTTCCTACCAGGAGGCTAATTGAGACCTTCAAGTAGATACTAAGGGGCTTGATCCCATCACTGCTAGTAATTAACCTGCAGCAGGTGAGGGCCAGACCATTAGGCAAGTTGCCAGGTAGTCCTATGGCTTGGTGAAAGTCCTGCCCTGACCCCTCAACAACCTTTTGGCCAAAGGAGGGATCCACTAGTGGCAAAATTTGTCCCTACAGTAAGGCATTCCCTCGCTTTGAACCAACCTCCTTCGCCACACTCGCTGGTCCTGCCCTGGCGACAGTAGACCACTTACCTGTGTTCCAGGACTCAAACAATGACTCTCCTCCTATGGCCTACTGCAATATCAACAGTGGGCATAGTTTCCAGTGGTTAGCCAGCAGCTCTCAGAGACAGGGTATTCTAGCAGAACCCAGGACCTCCTTAGCCTGCCAGCAGACTTCCTGATTTAGAATTTAATCCCATTCAAACTCCCAGAAATAACCTCCATGAGGTTTCCATCTAACTATCTAGGACCCAGCACCATGAATATAATGTTCTGCCCAGTATATTGTGCACATTGAAGTGCGCTAATCAGTTAATTCATAAGGATGTGGTTGATATTTAAAGAGAACTAACTAGTAACAAATATAATCAGCAGATCTGGGATTGAAACACACTTTTGTTCAAATGCAAAGTCAGCAAGATTTAGTAACTCCTCTGAAGAAGCCATTGGACATGAAATATTAATTCTTTTGATCTCTTTACGGATGCTGCTAGACATGCTGAGTGTCTCCAGCGCTTTGTTTTTGGTTTAAAGAATGAAATCTCTGTCCTACATTAAAGCAGCCAATTAGTTTCTCTGGCTCTAGGAATAAAGGAAGCACCTGATGTGATCTTCAGCTCTCTCCAGATCAGCTAATTGTTTCATTTTTATCTTGCCCAGGAGATCACTTGTATTAGGGTGTGTAGTTACTATATTGTTTTTTTATCCTTCAGCCAGCATTTGTATCCTATCACTAATTGCTGTTGACAAAATGGTAGTGAGCTGCCTTCTTGAAATACTACAGTCCACCTGACCCTCCCTGACTCCAGTGATTCCTGAACGATCATCAACAACGCTTCTACAGTCTCTTCAGCTATCTTCTTCAGATTCCTATGGTGTAGTCCATCCAGTCCAGATGATTTATCCACCTCAGACCTTTCAGCTTCCTAGCACTTTCTCCTCAGTGATGGCCACTGCCCTCAGCTCTGCCCCTGACTCTCTGGAAGTTCTATAAGCTACTGGTGTCATCCATCATGAAGACCGACGCAAAGTACCTCTTCCGCCCTATGCTATTTCTTTGTTCCCTATTACTACTACTTTTACTACAAACTCATTTTGCAGTGGTCCTATGTCGACGCTTACCTCTCTTTTATCTTTTTGTATATCTTTAAAAACTCCTGCAATCTTCTGTTATATGTTACTAGTTAGTTTATCCTCATAAGTCATCTTCTTGTGTACCCCCATTGCTTTTGTAGTTGTCTTCTGCTGGTTTTTAAAGGCTTCCCACTAATCTTCTCCACAGTGTATTCTTTCTCTCTTCCTTCTATGCTGTCCCTAGCTGCCCTCGTCAGCTATGGTTGCCTAGTAGTCACACCCTCCTGTCCCTGATCACTGACCAAATTCGAGATAGTTAACCTAAGGGATGTGACTGCCTCCTGAAACACAGCGTCCAGGTAATTCTTCCCCCTCCCTGTTGTGTTACACTGTCTGATGCTCATCAGTCCCTGAGTGGGAGTTCCTCAAACAACCAACACTCATCAAAGATGTGGTCACTATAAACCACAATAAGGGCCACCAGCAACTACATCATGCAGGTACAACACATTGCCTACATCTCTATGTCAATTACTGATTATCAATTTGTTTTAAAAAAATCTCCTTCTGGTCTTTTACTTTGTAATGTGTAAATATTTCTCCAATTTACCTTCAATCTGAAAGTAACCTATAATAGTCAAATTAGAAGCTACCACCAACCAATGAACTTAAGGTTTTCCTGTGAAGTCACTCATTGCTTTGTGCTGTGCCTCGATCCTGGGCTTCAATTAATCCTGTTTAAAAACAACCGTACAAACCATAAACCAAAAAAACAAGCAAAAAGCACCTCTTCCTGTCTGCACTGATTTCCCACAGTGCCTTCTAATTCCAGGAACTGTATACTCACCCAGGCTGCATCTCACTCAGGATGTGATCTCTTCTTCCTGAGTCATTCATCCAGACAAATGGAGAGTATTCTGTTGCACTCCAGACTTATGACAGATGCAGAATTGTAACTTTGTAGTACGAGCTGAATAGCTCAGTAAGTATTCTTACATCAGTTATTTTTCTATGTTCATGCCAAACATGAACATTCCAGGTTCAATAACAGTCTGTGCTTGCCTTCATTGATCTCTGTTTGGGTGGCAGTGCCAACTCTCCTTTACCTGAGCAAGATCCAATGGTTCCTCGTGGAAACAGGATATGTAGATTGAGGGGGTGAGGACAAAAACATAGACTTGTGATCAGTGTTCTTGCTAAGCGGCATCTTGGAAGGTACCACACAGACCTTGTTCTATTTAAACATTGCATATGTCCAATTGCAAATGTAATTTAGAGAGGTCATGCATTGAAACAGTCGGCCAGATACAACAATAAATGCTAAGGAAGAACATTGCCTGCAATGCCTCATTAGTTTGAATAGGTTGCCAACACTCAGTCACAAGCAAAGAATGACTTGGGGATGTTCTGAAGCACTACTAATACTTGTGATCAGTCTCTTTGAAGAGAAATAGAAATACTGGGAGTGGGGGTGCAAGAGGAAATTTAGGCCAATAATTAATGTAAATGTTGCTTTCATTTTCAAACAGGTTGTGGGACAAATAGATCACCTGACCTCAAATCTAAATCTAAACGAGGAAGCAAACAAGAGTTACAAAAGTGACACCCTTGATAGCAGCTCCAGTGGAGTGACTGTGTCTACTCTGGAAAAATCCAAAGATCGGCCAAAAATGATTATCAGGACTGCGCCAACCTCAACCGCTGTCCTGACAGTGCTTCGTAAATCCAAACCCCCAACCCCACCACCACGGAAAACACCAGTCAGGGTGAAGAGTCCAACAAAGACATCTTGTATAAGTAACAATCTCAAAATAACTGGCACCTTTGTCCGCAATGGGGCATATTCACCAACAGACCAATTATTGGGCAATAATGCAACGTGCAGTCCAAGTGCTGACACTCCAATTTGGGTGCAGGAGAAGCAAATGGACAACATTGGTGGTGCTGGTGGCACCAAACCAATCATAAACACTGTTCAGTTTGGCCAACAATCTTCAAAATGTAGCATTTATCCCACTTTCAACACCAAACATGAGCTTCTGGTTCCACAGCAGAATGTGAGCACTGGTACTGTCCATTGTTGTAATAGATCACAGCTTTGTCCCTGTCTTGACAGAAGATCACCAATATTCTGTAACAGCAGCATCTCTACAACGAGTGTAAGTACAAGTTCACATCCAGAGAATCCACAGACAGCAGTGAGAAAACATACCTCCACTACTGTTTGAAAAATTTGAGAAGAAACATCTTATACCAGATCCACTCAATGGAGTTCAATTTTCTGCCATCTTGGAATGCTCAGATCGGTAAACAAACAAGTAAGTAAATGGTAAAATCTTTGCTGAAAAAATATCCTGCGATATAATCTGATGACATCATGGGAGAAACTACTGGTATTATCCAATTCCTATTCTTAAATTGATTTCCTTGAAGTTAAACTATATCTGACTGAGCTGGACTACAGAACAACGAATAGTCTTTCCCTGTTTATAGAGTTCCTGATGCCATCAGTATATGCTGAGCAGGTTACCACGGATGTTGGTAGTCTGTCCATACCTTACCCCAAATTACAGTCATTCATGAATGGTTGTCTTATAAGGAGAGATTGGGCAGTCTGGGCTTGTTTTCACTGGAGTTTAAAAGATTTTATAAGATCCTAAATAGTCTTGGCCATGTGGACATTGAAAAGATATTTATTCTTATGGGTGAGTCCAGAACATTGCTTTAAAATTAGGGGTCACTCTTTTGGGACAGACGAGGGAAAATGTTTCTTTCAGAGGCTGGTGCAACTTTGGAACACGCTGCCTCATAAGGACTTTTAAGGCAGGGTCGTTGAATATTTTTAAGACAGAAGTACATACAGTCTTGTTAGACAAAGAATGAAAGATTATCGGAGTGGGGATGCAGATGGGAATGGGTAATTTGGTACACAAACAGATCAGCCAAGACCTCATTAAATAGCGGAGCAAGATTGAATGGTGTACTTGTGCTCCTAATTCGTATTCGTATGAATGTGCCTAAAAAGTAAGTCATCAATGACAGAAGGTATGGCTGAATGTTCAGAGAATATTAAGTGTAGATCACATCACAGACTAGCACAACCTTATCCAGACATTCACATTTTTCAGCAGGACTTAATAGGTACAATCAGAAGCAGTCACTCTAACTAAATTTCTCCCTCCTTTGGCACTGAGTCTGCTGAAATGGTGCTCCACCTAGAAACTGCTAAGTAAACTGCTGAGAATTGAACCTGGAATCTTTTGGTTTGTGTATCTCAGTACCAAAGCAAGTGCTATTTTAGCCACTGAACCTTCTAGGAATTGACTCTAAATGCTATGCAGCATCACCTTTGAATATATCATCAGACATTATATTGAAAAAATTAATGTGTTTAAGAATAAATAATTTCTGATCAACTGTGACACAAGCGACTTTAGACACTAAGAGATAAAAGGTTAAAGAGAGATTTAATAGAGATGGAATGCAAAAGGAATTGTTTCCTTTAGCAGGAGAGTCTGTAACAAGAAACAGAAACTTAAACCAATTCTCAAAAGAACCAGAGGAGAACTGAAGATTGCTTTAAATACAGTGATCTGTTATCTGGAATTCTCAGCTGAAAAAGGTGATGGAGACAAACTAAACAGTAACATTCAAAAGGGAATGGGATAAATTCACTTGAAAGAATGGAATGGGGCTGGTTGGACAGCTGACTCAAATAGCCAGCATAAACTGAATATACCTTTTTTGCGTTGAGCAATTCCATGAAAATCAAACAGGTGCTGAAATGAATCATTTTTGCAATAACTTTAGCATCAAACACTTTTGAAAAATCTCTATCATTAAATGTTGACTTTAGTTCATTCTCTCTCATGCCATAAGAGGTGCAACAGGACACCTGTTGGAAATTTCTTTTGATCCAGTCTAGCAATAAATTCCAAAAGCATCACACAGCTTCCAGTATCTCACTGAGACAATGCTTCATATTTGAGCCAGGGGTGATACTGTTACAGTTATGATGTTTTTAAGGTAATATTTAGGAACTGTATCTTTTAAGGTAAATGAAGCAGTCATGCAACTGTTCTAGAATAATCCTGGGTGGTTGGATTGTTACAGATCAAAGAAAGGCTCAGACTGTTTTTACTGTGAAGAAAGTGCAAGATGTTTACACTTAGAGGCAATAGCTGCAGCCTTTTTTGGTAACAGTCGGGACTTAGAGTCTCAAATTCTAGAAGAGTGTTAAGAATGTTGAGTTGTAAACAATGGGGTTTAAACTGTCCATTTAGTTCCAAAGTGAAAGATATTTAGACTTTTAAGGATAACTAATCAACATATCCAAGTAGATACAAGGCCCTTGTGATTTAAGTTGCCATGGACAGGGGAAGCTACTAAGGCTTTCCTAGAATAATTGAATATCATTGACAGTTTCATTTTAATCAGCTTGGATCTGGCATGGAGGGAGCAGCAAGGGGCCAAAAGGGGGGCTCCATGTTTCAATGCACAGGAATAAGAAACCTAATGTTTGGATTGAAAATACTAAACTTGTGGAGAGTTAAACCGTGGCCAGAAGAGCTGTCTAGTTTGAGTTGAAGTGAGACTCGTAGAAAAGGAAACCTCGCTGTGAAAGACACTACTGAGAAGACCAGTTAACAGGCTTAGAAATGAAAAGAACAGGAATAATCCTTCAGGAGCTAAGAATAACTTTGGATTTGTTCTGGAAGAATTTCATGTCAGGGTATAATAAATAATTGCTGTTCCTTGCAGAATTCCATTAGTCACAGCCTGCCAAATTGAAAATACCCCATTTACTTATTTATGCTTATTCGCTATTTCCTGTCCATTAACCAATCCGTTTGTGTAGCATCTTACTGAATTTTTTTTGGGGAATTCAGGATTACATTTGGAACTAGGGGCCACTGCTTAAAAATATGGAGTATCCCAATTAAGACCGAGATAAGGAGAATGCTTTCTCATAGAATCATAAAGCACAAAAGAGGCCCTTTGATCCATCAAGTCTACACCAAAAAAAAACTACTCTAAATCCACATTAGGCCAAATTCAGCACTTGGCCCATAACTTTGAATGTTATGATATTTCAAGTACTCATCCAAATACTTTTTAAAGGCTGTGAGCTATCCTCCTCAACTATCCTCATGACAATGCAATCAAGATTTCCAAATTCCCACTATCCACTGAAAAACTCCTTAAATCCTCTCTAAATCTCCTGCCTTTAACCTTTAAAATTTAAATTCAATACAAAAAGAATTGTGGAATTAAGAGTATAATGTTGACCATGAATCCATTGTCGATTGTTCACCTTGTTATTGATTGTTCAACTAAGAGGAACCATTGCTTTCTATCCACCCTGTCCATGCTGCTTATAATCTTATACACTTCTATCAGGTACACTCTCAGCCTTATCTGCTCTCAAAAAAAACAACCCAAGCTTATCCAGCCTCTCTTCATTGCTAAACTGCTCCAACCCAGGCAACATCTTGGTGAATTTCCTCTGCACCTCCTCCACTGCTATCACATCCTTCCTATAGTACAGTGACCAGAACTGCACACCATACCCATCTGTGGCCTAATTAAAGTTCGAGTACAGCTCTGACATAGCTTCCTGCACTTATAATCTATGTTATGATTGATAAAGGCAAGTGTAACTACCTTATTAATCGCTCCTGCTGTCTTCAGGGATCTGTGAACAAGAATCCCATTTTGCCTCTGAGGTTCCTGACATTCATTGAGTACTCCTTTGTCTTGTTGCTTGTTCCAAGCGTATCACCTCACATTTATCAGGATTAATCGCATCTGATCATCTGACCAATCCATCTATAATCTCTTGTAACCTCAGATTTTCGTCCTCATAGTCAACTATCTAGCCAATCTTCATGTAAGCTGCAAACTTATTTTATGTCTCTCTCTCTCTCAGGCCCTTAGCACCCATTTTCTTCCATACCATTTATACATATCATGACCTGTAAGGGACTAAGTTAATGAGCTAATAAACTCATAAGTTAATAAACTAAACTAATAAGTTAAATAGATAAAGCAGGCAAGAGCATGTTTTCAATTAGGGAAAGTGTTACTGTCGTACTTAGACAGGATCGTCCAACGAAGCTATTTGGATGGAACACAGAAATGAGAAGGGGATGGTCAACTTGATGGGATTGTATTATAGATCCCCCTAATAGTCAGCAGGGAACTGAGGAGCAAATATGTAGGGAGATCTCAGATATCCGTAAGAATAATAAGGCTGTAATAGGAGGGGATTTTAATTTTTCAAACATAGACTGGGATTGCCACAATGTTAAGGGCTTGGATGGAGAGGAATTTGTTAATGAGTTCCAGAAAATTTTCACTATCAATATATAGATGTACCTACTAGAAAAGGAGCAAAAGGAATCACCTGTAGGACAGACCAGGTAAGGATAGCAGTTTCCTTCCCTTAAGAACATCTGTGAACCAGATAGGTGTTTTTTCCGGACAGTCACCAATGGATTCATGGTCAACATCAAACTCTTAATTCCACAATTCTTTTTGTATTGAATTTAAATTCCACCATTTGTCGTGGTGGGATTCAAACTTGTGTCCCCAGAACACGATCTGTGTCTCTGGATTAACAGTCCAGTTATAATACCACTAGTCATCGCCTCCTCCCCTCAAAGTGACTGAAGTGTCAGTGGGGAAGCACTTTGGGACCAGCGATCATAATTCTATCATTTTTTAAATAGTTATGGAAAAGGATAGCCCATGTATAAAAGTTAAAGTTCCAAATTGGAACAAGGTCAATTTTGATGCTATTAGATAGGAACTTTCAAAAGTTGATTGGGGTAGACTGTTCACAGGTAAAGGGATGACTGGCGGGGGGGCAGTGAAGGTTTAAAAGTGAGATAATGAAATTTCAGAGACAGTATGTTCCTGTTTGAGTGAAGGGCAATGCTGGTAGGAGTAGGGAACGCTGGATGACTAGAGATATTGAGGCTACAGTCAAGAAAAAGGAGAAGGCATATGTCATCTATAGACAGCTGTGATCAAGTGAATCCCTTGAGGAGTACAAGGGGAGTAGGGGCATACTTAAGGGGGAAATCCAGAGGGCAAAAAGATGTGTCATAGTCTTGGCAGATAAGGTTAGGGAGAATCCAAAGAGATTCTGTAAGTACATTACGGGCAAAAGAGCAATTAGAAAGAGAATAGGGCCCCTTAAAGATCAACAAGGCCACCTATGTATGAAACCACAGGATGTGGGAGACACAATAAACAATATTTTGTGTCAGTATTCACTATGGACATAAATGTGGAAACTAGGGAACTCATGGAAATGAATACTGATGTCTTGAAAAGAGGTCATATTACAGAAGAGGTGGTGCTGGAGGTCTTAAAAAGCATCAAGGTAGATAAGTCTCCAGAACCTGATCAAGTGTTTACCAGGACATTGTGAGAATCCAGGGAAGAAATTGTGGGGGCCCTAGCAGAGATATTACATCATCAACAGCCACGAGTGAGATGCTGGAAGATTAGATGCCAGTTAATGTTGTGCCTTTATTTTAAAAAGGCTGAAAGGAAAAGCTTGGGAACTATAGACCAGTAAGTTTGACGTCAGTGGTGGGTAAGTTGTTGGACGGAATTCTGAGAGATAGGATTTGGAAAGGCAAGGACTGATTAGGAATTGTCAGCATGGCTTTGTGCATGGGAAATCGTGTCTCTCAAATTTGATTGAGTTTTTGAGGATGTGACCAAGATTGGAGAGGGCAGAGCAGTATATGTCTACAGGGAGTTTAGCAAGGCCTTTGATAAGGTTCAGCATGGTAGATTGGTTAGTAATGTTTGATCACATGGGACCCAGAGAGCTAGCCAATTAGATACAAAATTGACTTCATGGTACGAGACAGAGGGTGGTGGTGGAGGGTTGTTTTTCGGACTGAAGGGCCGTGACCAGCAGTGTTCCGCAGGGATCGGTACTGGGTCCGCTGTTTGTCATTTACATAAAAGATTTGGATGAGAATATAGGAAGCGTGATTTGTAAGTTTGCAGATGACATCAAAATTGGTGGTATAGTAGACAGTGGAGAAGGTTATCTAAGATTACAATGGGATCTTGAACAGCTGGGCCAACAGGCCAAGAAGCGGCAGATGGAGTTTAATTTAGATAAATGTGAGGGGTTGCATTTTGGGAAGCCAAACAAAGACAGGACTTACACAGTTAAGGGCCCTGGGGAGTGATTTCAAACAGAGACACCTAAGGGTGTAGCTACATAGTTCCTTGAAAGTTGCTTCAAAGATAGGTAGGGTGGCGAAGACAGCATTTGGCACGCTTGGCTTCGTTGGTCAGGGCATTGGGTACAGAATTGGGATGTCATGTTGTAGGACGTTGGTGAGGCCACTTTTAAAGTAGTGTGCGCAGTTCTGGTTGCCTTGCTGTAGGAAGGATGTAATTAAATTGGAAAGGGTGCAGAAAAGATTTACAAGAATGTTACTGGGACTGGAGCATTTGAGTTATAAGGAAAAGCTGGATAGGCTGGGACGTTTTTCCTCGAGTGTAGGATGTTGAGGGTTGACGTTATAGAGGTTTATAAAATCATGAGGAGCATAGATAAGGTGAATAGGGTGGGAGAGTCCAAAACTAGAGGGCATAATTTTAAGGTGAGAGGGGAAAGATTTAAAAGGGACCTGAGGAGCAACGTTTTCAAACACAAGGTGGTTCATATTTGGAACGATCTACCAGATGAAGTGGTGGATGCAGGTACAGTTATAACATTTAAAAGACTTTCAGACAGGTACATGAATAGGAAAAGTTTAGAGGTACATGGGCCAAATTTAGTTTGGGAAACCTGGTCAGCATGGATGAGTTGGACTAAAGGGTTTGTTTCCATGCTGTATGACTATGACTCAGCACTGATCCCTGTGGTACGCCACTGTATAGTGGCCTCCAGTCACTCAAGCAGCCTTCTACCACCACCCTCTCTGACCTGCCACTAAACCAATTTTGGATCCACTTGCCATGTTACGCTGGATCCGACATGCTTTTACTTTCTTTATATGTCTCCTATGTGGAATCTTGTCAAAGGTTTTGTTGAACTCTGCCATTTCTTCATTCCCTATGATAATTTTGCCTGTGTCTACTATTAGAGACAAAGTATAGTCATCGTAATCCCGAGGACCATAGGGCTACTCTCTCATTGAGTTTAGCCCAACAGTCACAGTGCCTCAGGCAAGTGATGAGGTTGAGAAAATAGGACCTTCAAGCTGGTTTGGGAACTGAACTGCACTGATAACATCACTATACATTGCAAACCAGCCATCCAACTGATTTAACCAATCCCCTAAGAGACTAACGTTTAATTAACTACTCTTTATATACTTGCTAGAGCTCTTGAAATCTTATTTCTGGCTAACTTACATTTGATTTTTCTTTTTCTCTCATCAACTTTTTGACAGCCCTGGGAGTTTTTAAAATACACAAAACCCTCAGATGTGCCACTGCTCTCTGCAGCATAAGCCTCTTCTTTTAATCTAATACCATCACTTACTTATTGAGTGAGCCTCAGTTGGGTTTTTCATATTTAATTTTTTATTTTAAGTGGAACTTTTAGTTGGAACATTTTGAGTTGTTTCTTTAAAATGGCTTACACTGTTCATTTTTCACCATACCTTTTTACTGTATTGACCTAATCAACTTGAGTCAATTCTACCCTCATATCTACGTAATTGACTGTGAAAGTGGAAGGTACATGTCTGAAATTGGAATTCAATGGTCGTACGACCATATTTCCTAATGGATCTTTTACTATTTTACTAATGAACCCTGTCTCATCACACAATGCTAAATCCAAGATAGCTTTATCCCCAGGTAACTATCACAAAAACACCAGTCAGAATAAGTATTTTTAACCTTTTTTTCTATTTTATATCCAGATTTCCATCTGTTGCTACTTGCCCAACTCAGTGTACTGATCTCTGCATTGCATTTATTATGCAGTACTGTACAGAGGGTCTTATAGAAATTTTAATTCAATTACATGAACAGTACATTATTCTTGTCTACACTTTTATCCTCTTTTTAAATTCAGGCTATTATGTTTTGAGTCTGTCACATCTTAATTTTTTTTTCTATCTTTCATACCATTAATGTTAATTAAATGGTCTAGTTTCCTTTGCTTGATATAGTTTCCTTTTTAAAAATACATTAATTGAGTTTGACCACTATTCTATCAGAATTCACTCTTCTAATGAATTCTGTAACTTGAGATGAATTTTATCCAGATCAAGGCTTTCATCTTCTCTATCTCTCTCCTTTTTAACTTTGGAAGAAATCAAAAAAATTGTCAGTCTCCATAGATATAGATATAAAATAACTGCTTTAATATGTAATTCTGCTATTATCTGGCTTTGTGTACTTTCTTTCAAGGTGATATTTCTTTATGTTTCACTATTTCTCTTCCTATTTCTTAAATATCTTTCTCTTTGCCTTCCTTGCTGTTTTTAACTTCCTCCTTAATCTTTTATATTCCACTTTATCTTCTACTTACTGTATATATTAATGTATCTAAACAAAGTTCCAATTTTATTCTTTTTATTGTCCATGGTGTGTCATTACTGACTAATTTGCCTTTGTTTATTCATGGAACATATCTCTCATGGACTCAATCCCCAGATGAAAATTTTCCAACTGTTGTATATCCTTGTTTTTTTTCCTGCAAATTTTTCTAGTTCACTTTCCTTATTCAATTTTCATCTCCTTTAGAATCATCTTTTTAATTAAGTGTTTCAGACTTTGTTTTTAAAACCGTCATCTCAAACTATATGCTGCAGTCACTATTGCAGAGATGTGTTATAAAATTACAAGTGAATTTCAAACATTCATGAAGTAAGATACAAAATGAGTTGACATCAGTAATTTATTTCTCTTTTTATCTGAGCTCTGGCATATAAAAGAAAAACAATGGATCATGAGCGAAGTAGAAATAAAATCTGTAGATGGTACATCACATGAGTATCACAGTACTTGCAACTAATCGCAGTACATAAAGGCATACGTGGTCCCAAAATTACAGTCTCTGTTCACTATCTTTGATTATGGAGGAAATCCAATAGAGCATGAAAATTTGTTTGCACCACAGCATATTCTCAGGAACTATGGAGATGAGCTCTATAACATTTAACAAAACAATTTGTTGAAAACCTTTATATACAAACATTTTTGCATGACATCTTATGTAAGTCTATGTTTATTCTGACTTTTAGAGGTAAGTTTCATTTTCATTTGGCGTTTCAAAGGGAAGTAGTTCTGCATTAGGGTCAGAGAGCACCCAGTGTATGTTAACTGATCAAATACATCATAACTAATTTAAAAAAGATCTCTGCACTGGAAAGGAGCATATACTTTTTAAATGAATAATTAACAAATTTGATTAAATCCTGTATCAGACGTATGAGTATGTGGTAATTTTAACAGTTTGAATTAGTTGGCTAAATCACCAGAATACTGGTATTTCCCAGGGCTCAAGTAATCATCCACTGACACTCTCATGCTTCTTTCTAGGTAAGATACTGTGAGGTATCTTGTTATCCAAGACTCCAGTTTTAAGCTTTGTGGGGGGGGGGGGGGGGGGGGGGGGGTGCGGAGAGACCGCAAGAATGTCAGTCTAGCCCCTGCCCAACAGCTCACCTACGATGTCAAACTAAGTTGCATTAAACTCCTTGATTCACGAGTCTAAACTATCTTGCTGCTCCATTAGGAAAAGGAGGCTGAAAACAAAGGATATAGGGGGATGTCAAAATATTCCCATTAGCTGACCCACACAGCTCAGAATGGAATTATTTCAAAACATTTCTAATTCTTTCAACCATTACAAAGTCAGTCATCCGAATCACAGTTCATCATGGCGTGTGCGAGCGACAATTAGAAGCTTAGACAACTCTGATCTGAATGATCCATCTTTGTGGGTCACTGTAATAAAGAAGAGATGTTTAAATCAGAAACTAATGACTGACTCTCTGCAGGTTAGACTGCGTCATTACCGTCAAGTTCAGACCTCTACTGCAAATATATCACCTCTTCATGAAAGGAGGTAGACAGAAAGCAGAAAACAATACGCCAGTTAGCTAACATCTGTCAATGGCAAAATGTTGGAAGCTAATATTAAGGAGATAATTGGGATTTACAAAATCAAAGTACAATTAAGCTGAGTAAAATTAATTTTTCGAGGGAAATCATTTTCAAATTTATTAGTTATTTGAAGACTTAACAAGCAAGAGAGATAAAGGGAAATCAGTAGTCGCTGTGTGCTTGGATTTCCACAAAGCATTCAATAAGGTGTCACATAAAAGCTTACTTTGCAAGATGAATGCTTATGGTATTGGAGCCATTAGGGGCAATATATTAGCATGGATTGACTGAGAAAACAGAGTTAGATAATTAGATCATTTACAGGATCAAAAAGAATAAGTAGAGGAGCATCACAAGGACCAAGTAGTGGCTTGGATAAAGGGGCCAAGTGTACTGTAGCCAAATTTACTGATGACATAATAACAGATAGGAAAACAAGTTGAGAATATACAGAATCTTAAAAAGAGGCAAATATTGCTTACAGGAGTAGGTAAAAATTTGGCAGAATGCTGCAATACGGAAGGATCTGGGTGTCTTCTTTCATTAATCACAAAAATTAACATGCAACAGAATGAAATATGTATGTGTCTATAACTATACAGGCATTTGTGAAACCATACCTAGAGTACAGTGTAAAGTTTTAGTCTTTTTAATTAAGGGTGGGGGGGTGACGGCAGAATATACTTGCATTAGAGACAGTTCAGAGAAGGTCCTGGTTGATTCCCGGGTTGAAGTGGTGGTCTTATGAGGAAAGGTTGAAAGTCTATAGTCCGTTGAGTTTAGAAAGAATGGGAGATGATCGAATTGAAATGCAGGATTACAAGGGAACGTGACATGGTAGCTGTGGAGAGTATGTTTTACCTCATGGGGGAGTTTGAGCAAGGGAGTTCTTTCAAAATAAATTATTTTCAATTTAAGAAAGAGCTTAGAGCAAATTTCTTCCATCACAGAGTTGTTAATTTTTGGAATTTTCTATCCCGGGGGCATGCAGGTTGGATAACTGAAGATATTCAAGGCAAAATCAGACACGTTTGACTTATTAGGGAGGTGACGACACTTTTTATTTGGGGGTGGTGGGAGTTAGTGCACAGGCAGCAAAGTGGAGTTGAGATCAGTTCACAATCAGATCGGCCATGAACTTATTGAATGACAGACCAGGCTTGAAGCTACTCTTGCTGCTATTTTATAATGTCCTTATCATGGATTAAACTTCAATATTAATATCAGAATATTAATTGCAACACAAGTTACAGGCAGTCTCCGATTTACGAATGTCTGATTTACAGGCATATTTTAATATTAATTTTAAAGTTCAGACATATAAACATTTGCTCATACTTAACAGCTGTTTATATTGTTTTATGAATTGCGTACAAATCGACTTACAAATGTACTCAAGAATGGAACCCATTCGTAACCCGGGGATTGCTGTGCTGAAAGATTTATGCACGAGACCATATTGAAGTTAGTTAACTTAACAGTAAGGTTGAGATGGCAATTTGACAGTTCCATAGTGCTAATTCTCCAGTGTAGAATCTAAACTGCTCTCTCTCTCGTGATAAATTTTAAATCAATGGAACACATAAAAGGAGTAAAATGGAAGATATCCAGTTGGAGAAAGCCCAACAGCCAAAAACTACATTTAAGAATTGCATTGTAGAAAACCACTCAGTGCTGTGAATTCTGCCCAAAACCAGAGTAGGGCCCACTGCAGCTGAAGATTACAATATAATGAATCCATTTACTTTTGAAACAGAAAATGGAATTAAAATTGGACAAAATATCTAAATAGAGAGTAGGGAACTATTAGCTCAGAGGATTATATTGGAAAGCCTTTGCAATCACTACTAAAATGTAGCTGAGCAGTGAGTTCAATAATGTTAGAAAGATATACCTGATACTTTTTGCTAAAGTAACTTCAGAACTCAAAAGGTATTTCATACAGTTTCTCTGCCTTCAATTTCACCCTATTGCTGTTTGTATCACCCGGATTAAATGATTAGGAGGATTGAAGCAGGGCAAAGTGTTCACAGTCCACCAGAAAGGATAGAGATAAATGGTTTATCTTGTTCCATATACTTACCAGTATTTTCACCAACTATATATTCACTTTCTTTCAGGGGAACATCATTGCGACCTTCTACTGCTGCTTGAGACTAGAAGGGAGAGATTAAAAAGTGGAATGTTAGCAAATCAGATTATCTGTGCTATCTAAGAACTGGAACCCAACAGTAATCTCCTCCATTAAACATCAAATGCATGGCTATCGAAAGCTACTTTCTCATTGGTAAAAGTTAATGATACTTTAGGGATTTGTTAATAATATAATTTGATATGACATCTGTGATCTTTGTTTGACAGCAGCCTCAACATTAGTGTTTTTGTTTGTGTTTGGTAAAAGTTTGGATGAAGCTACTGTGTCCAGAAAGTGCAGGAAGAAATTGACAGTATGGTCATATTCTCACAAAACGATGTGACTTGAGATTTGAGTTGTGCTTTTTGGAACTAACATTTCCCACAATTGTTTTTGTATAAACATGTTCTCCTCTTTAAAAGGAAATCAAAATGAAATCCATTGACTAAAGAATGTCACTAATTGTCACTTTCATCATCCAGAATCAGCAACTCTATCCACTCCATTTTAAGTGAGGGGCAGGGGGGGGTGTGGAGAGAGGTTGGGTAGAGTAGAGAGAGGTAAGGGGTGAATCCACAATCACAGGATAAAAAAGATTTTGTGCTCAGAGATTATCATCTGTTTACATCTGGAAAGAAAATATATTCAATCTAACTATCAATTTGGTTACCCTACGCCTGCCATTAGAACAGCCCTCCAGAGAGAGAGAGAGAGAGAGAATTAAACAACAAAAGCAAAGTGGTCAAGAAACTCAGCATCAGTGGAGAGAAATACTCAGTCGATGAAAAGAGAACATGTACCCTATTTAAGTACCAGGCATTTCATCACCCAATTCTTGCCTTATTTTTAAGGTAAGGATAGGGTAGAAACCTTTACAGCCAAGATTTTGATTTCTTTTTACTCATTCATGGAATGTGGGTGTCACTGGCTGGGTCAGCATTTACTGTGCATTCCTAATTATCAAGAGTCATCCACGTTGCTGTGCGCCTGGAGTCACTTGTAGGCCAGACTAGATAAGGCTGGCAGATTTCCTTCCCAAGAGGACATGAACCAGATGGATTTTTTTTTCCCAACAATTGACAAAGGCTTTGTGGTCACCATTGCACAGTGGCTCAGTGGTTAGCACTGCTGCCTCAGTGCTAGGGACACGGGTTCAATTCCAGCATCAGGCAACTGTCCATGTGGAGTTTGCAGATTCTCCCCATGTCTGCGTGGGTTTCCTTTCACAAAGATGTGCAGGTTAGGTGGTTTGGCCCATGCTAAACTGCCCAGTGTCCAGGGATGTGCAGGTTGGATGGATTAGCCATGGGAAATGCAGGGTTACATGGATAGGGCAGGGGGTGGAACTGGGAGGAATGCTCTTCAGAGAGTTGCTGTAGACTCGATGGGCTCAATGGCCTGCTCCGGCACTGTAGGAATTCTATAATTAGACTCTTAATTTCAGTTTTTTAAAAAAATGTCAATTTCCACTATCTGCCAGGTCCCCAGAACATTATCTGGATCTCTGGATCAACAGTTTTCTGATAATACCCCCGTATAACTTGTATACCTACTACCCTAAAATTGCTCTTGGTTTAAATTGTAGTTTCACATCCATAATCTTGCATAATGTATTTTTCAATAAAATAAACAGTTTGAAAATATTTCTGCATAAATGCTAGTGGATTTCCAAGTATTGTCATGAAATAATCCTGAAATAACCAGCATGGGATATTTTACAAATAGGTAATTATCTCATGTAAACAACCTGCTTAGCAATTACATAAATGCAACCTTTTCAAGGACCTTTTGAATTTTCTATCACAGGTAAACAGAACAAGCTTTAATAGTCTGGTATCCAAAAATAGCAGATTATATTATAGATCAGAATTGTCTATGACTGACAGCTTTGTTAAATACTTAAATAAGATCAGTGATTATGGGACTGAATACTACTGGGACATATGGACCATAAATCATCACATCAGAAAAAATGAAGAAAAATCAACACAAAATTGGAAAGTTAAACAAATTAAGTGGCATTACCTTTTAAAATGCTGCTACTACAATTTAGTAGTAACAGTGGACAAGAGATATTTTTACCTAAATTGAAAAAGAGTATCACTGAGGGATTATTTTGATCATTAAATAATTACTATAGCTCTACAATTGATCAAAATAGCAATCTGATGATGATACAAAGTATGGCATACAGTGTCATTTTTACCTCTGGTTTATTGGGCCTAATATATTGGACAAGTTCAGTCACAACCATTTAAAATACAAAAAATTTAGATTGTTCAATCCATACTGAATAGATAATTAATTTGGACCTGTTCCAGACCAGAGAAAATTATTCTGTAACATATTTGTACTATCAGCTCAATTAACGGTCTGTTTTCCAAAGAGGCTTTGACTCCATGTTTCCTAAATCAGTAAGGCAAATTAAACCTCAGTAAAACATTGAGTTTAACATCTGAAACAAAAGTTTCACGTTACTAATTCTTCCATAGTGATTCTCTTGTAATTCTGCAAGGTCTGCCAGACCTATATCCTTGCTCATCCCCTTCATCCAAGTGCTTCTGGACTGGTGTGTCGCCTCCATGTTGTGCTCCACTTTTGTGTGACAACATAATCATGTTTCCTCACTTGAATTCTGTCCTCAGACCTCACTAACCAATCAGTGGTTTACAAAAATGTGTACACGTTCATTTAGTTACTATTAGTTAATGTCCCAAGGGCATGGAATGTGGCCAGTGAAAATCAAGTGCAGTGTGCACGTCAATATCATTGAACAGAAATATCTTCAAAAAACTTGGAAAATATGATCAAACTGGATGGAGCATAATGGTTTCTTTTCAGTATAAAGAGTCAAAAGATGCAAAGCTAAAGCATCACAGTATCACCACAAGCAAGAAAAGCTAATTACAACATTACAAGCTTCATGTTTCCACCGTTAATATAGACCAAGAACAAGGCATAATATCTTATAATCAGAAATTGTGCACAGATGCAAAGTTTCTAATATAGAGGGACAGTGTAGTGCCAAATGAACATCACATGGCAGCAGAGTAGGACTCCTGAGCCAGAACTCATCCACTCCATCCATTTCCTTTCTTTCTCTCACTCTCTTTTCACATTTTTGTTTTATTTTTTTTAAACCTCCCGTTCTCGGGCGGTATCAGTCATGTCCAGGTTGAAAGCTAGCGCAGACCCCTGGCCTCAGCATGGACCCAGGTCCTAGCTTCAGGATGGACTCAACTCACAGCACTCCTGGCCTGGAGGTAAACCCGGGCGTGCTCTGGGTTGGCAGGACTGTTATTCTGAACTATCATTTCTCTTGTTTTTATGATTTATTTCTGGACTTTACATTTCTTTATTTTTCTAATGTTTTTTCCTCAAGAACTTGTACACAAGACTCTACATCTGGGTACCCTGGTACCTAAGATGGCACCGTAAGAAGCGACTTGCTAACTTTTCACTGTACTCGAGTACATTTGACAAGAGTTCATTCTAAATCATATTTAAGATTCATATACTGCAGATACAAACAGTAGTGTTTAAAAAGACAGTTATTTAATTTCTCATCCAGCTGCATTATAGAACAGAAAAATGATAGCAAGGAATTCCAGTTTTGAGATTTTAAAAATGGGTTTGAATAAAAAATAATTAAGTAGTAGTAACAAAATTAGTTTTGATTTCAACACAGGTAAGGAAGCCTATTGGGAAAACAGTAACTAGGACAGCTTATTTTAATTCTACAACAATCTAGTTTGGACAATTTTTATCTGGTTTGCGAACTGAGAGAACATCTTTAGCTAGCTCACAAAAAAAAAACAGTTAAAGCAGAGAGTTAAAATATGTAGACTATTATTTAAATATATTTTGGATTGCTTGCTGTTCAATTGCTGTAGAATACCCTTCCAATGTCTTCTGTGTATGAGCTGTCCTTCATGCCACCATTTCATATAGCAAATGAGCCATGTAAATGACATCTGGTTCATGACATGAATAGTAAGTAAGAACTACCACTCTAACAATATCATACAGTATTTTACTAAATATACAAACATTTCTGATAATGCTATGAACATCTCCTTTAGCAAGAATTACATTTGCATTGTTCAATGTTATCAGTCCAATTCCAGTGAAATTCCATCCTTTATAACTGTATATGTAACACTGATACTGCTCTATATATTCAGCTGCCAAGTTTACGAGAAAATCAAACTGTAAAAAATGTAAAGTGATCATTACATTTTAACCCCTCCTATTAAAACTTTGATACAAAGCTTAGGGCCAAGGAAACCAATTTCAACATTTACTTTCAAGACACAGAGATGCACTGACATATGCTGCAATAGTTTATTTAGCATACTAATAGCAATAATGAATGATTTAAGAGGTATCAATGTTGATGATATAATTGTGTGCTACTGTTAATAGGTTGTCCCAACTTAAGAGATGTTAAACACAGGTACCACGGCCGAATATTTTACAACCTAAAATTCACTCTCCTAATATGATCAATATTTTAAGAATGAAGCAGCTACAATGGTCATTAAGATTTCTGAGACAAACAGGAACAAGTGCCCAAGATTTTGCTGCATTGATTTAAATGGTGAAAAATCACATCTGTAATTTTCTTCTTCCTTCCAAAATTGAATTGTGTATAAGAACAACATATCTTTTTAAACTGCTAGCAAATATGGTAATGTAGTAAACCAGAGATGGCTTAAGAGCAAACAAAGACCATATTTAATACAATATTAAAGCACATTAGTTTGAGACTGTCTTTTGTTATATAAAATATAATGGTAGAAATACACTAAGCAAGTCTAGTGACAGTCTAACTATACAGCAATTCACCTCATCAACCTTAAAATCTACAGGGATGCTAGGTTAACTGCAATCAGACACTGCTTCATCAAAAAAAGTGTTGTACAATTTCCCCTACTTAAACAAAATTGGCTAATAATTAAAAACCCAACTAACAGCAGCAAAATACTGTGGATGCTAGAAATCTGAAATAAAAATAGGAAGTGCTAGAGAAATTCAGCAGGCCTAGCAGCATCTGTGGAGAGAGTTAAAATTTCAATATGATAGGTCTTCTTCAGAACTGAGGAGGGACGTGAAAAAGAGATGAATTTTATATTGTCAGAAAATGTGGAGAGGAACAAGTTGAAAGAGGGGAAGATCAGCAGAAAATTAAAGATAGAGTGAGATTAGAGATCATGGGTTCCACAGAACAAAAGGCAAAGGGAGTAATGGTAGACAAGAGAGAGAATACTGGACAGCTGCACTGAAAGCAAAACCAGACACTGGGGTGGGAGGAGACAAATATACTTCATAGTCTGAAGTTGTTGAACTCAAATGATGAGTTCAGAAGCCTGTAAAGTGCCTAAATGAAATATAACAAGCTGTTCCTCCACCCTGAATTAGGCTTCAGAGGAATATTCCAGCAGATTCAGGACAGAAATGTGAGCACAATAGCAAGATGGCGCATTAAAATAGCAAGCCACCGGAAGGCCAGGGTCATAATTACGAACTGAGTGATAGTCAGATGAGGTCACCAAGTCCGCATTGGTCTCCCCATAATAAGATATCACATTGTGAGCACTGAATAAGATTGAAAGATGTACAAGTAAATCACTGCTTCACCAGCCTTCCCAAAAAGGCTACATACGCTTAGTCCTGTTTCAACATTCCTACTTAGAGATCAGTTTCCTCAGTTGGCTGTGTAAATCCCAACTACAACAAACAGACCCTTCGGTCCAAAACGTCCATGCCGATCAGATATCTTAAAGAAATCTTGTCCCATTTGTCAGCATTTGACCCATATCCCTCTAAATCCTTCCTATTCATAGACTCATCCAGATGCCTTTTAAATGTTGTAATTGTACCAGCCTCCACCACTTCCTCTGGCATCTCATTTCACAAATGCACCACCCTGTGTGAAAAAGTTGTCCCTTAGGTCCCATTTAAATCTACCCCCTCACATCTTAAACCTATGCCCTCTAGCCTTACCGAAGTCCACATAGATCACATCTGCCACTTTGTCCTCATCAATCCCCTTCGATACCTCTTCAAAAATTCAATCAACTTAGTGAGACACAATTTCCCATGCACAAAGCCATGTTGACTATCCCTATTCAGTCCTTGCCTTTCCAAATAAATGTAAATCCTGTCCCTCAGGATTCCCTCCAACAAATTGACCACCACCGATGTCAGACTCACCGGTCTATAAGACCATAAGACAAAGAAGCAGAAATTAAGCCAAATCGACACATCGAGTCTGCTCACCACTCAATCATGGCTGATAAGTTCCTCAACCCCATTCTCCTACTTTCTCCCCGTAACCCTTGATCCCCTTGATAATGAAGAACCTATCAATCTCAGTCTTAAATGTACTCAATGACCTGGCCTCTCAGCCTTGCGTGGCAGCGAATTCCATAGATTCACCACTCTCTGGCTGAAGAAGTTTCTCCTCATCTCCGTTCTAAAAGGTCTTCCCTTTACTCTAAGGCTGTGCCCTCAGGTCCTAATCTCTCCTACCAATCGAAGCATCTTCCCAACATCCACTTTGTCCAGGCCATTCAGTATTTTGAAAGTTTCAATTAGATCCCCCCCCTCTCATCCTTCTAAACTCCAATGAGCATAAACGTTCCTCTTGTGTTAAGCTTTCCACTCCTGGGACCATTCTCGTGAACCTGCTCCACGGCCAGTACATCCTTCCTGAGATATGGGGCCCAAAACTGCACGCAATACTCCAAACGTGGCCTGAACAGCACCTTATAAAGCCTCAGTAGTACATCTCTGCTTTTATATTCAAGTCCTTTCAAAATAAATGCCAACATTGCATTTGCCTTCCTGATGACTGACTCAACCTGCAAATTTACCTTGAGAGAATCCCAGGCTAGAACTCCCAAGTCTCTTTGCACTTCAGACTTCTGAATTTTTGCCTCATTTAGAAAATAGTCCATGCTTTTGTTCTTCTTACCAAAGTGCATGACCTCACACTTTCCCACGTTGTACTCTATCTGCCACTTCTTTGCCCACTCTCCTAACCTGTCCAAGTCCTTCTGCAGTCTCGCCACCTCCTCAATGCTACCTGTCCCTCCACCTATCTTTGTATCGTCTGCAAACTTAGCCAGAATGCCCACAGTTCCTTCATCTAGATCATTAATGTACAAAGTGAAAAGTTGTGGTCCCAGCACCGACCCTTGCAGAACACCACTCGTCACCGGCTGCCATCCTGACAAAGACCCCTTTATTCCTACTCAGAGATTGTAGATGCTGGAGAATCTGAGATAACAAGGTGCAGAGCTGGATGAACACAGCAGGCCAAGCAGCAGAGGAGCAGGAAAGCAGACGTTTCGGGTCTGGACCCTTCTTACAGAGCCTGCTGTGTTCATCCAGCTCTGCACCTTGTTATTTCTTTATCCCTACTCTCTGCTTTTTGCCAGACAGCCAATCTTCTATCCATGCTAGCACCTTGCCTCTAACACCGTGGGCCCTTATCTTACTCAGCAGCCTCCTGTGTGGCACCTTATCAAAGGCCTTCTTGAAGTCCAGGTAGATGACATCCATTGGCTCTCCTTGGTCTACCCTGCTTGTTACTTCCTCAAAGAATTCTAGCAGATTTGTCAGGCATGACCTCGCCTTGCCGAAACCATGCTGACTTTGCCCTATTTTACTATACACTTCCAAATATTCAGAAATCTCATCCTTTATAATGGACTCCAAAATCTTGCCCACGACCGAGGTTAGGCTAATCGGCCTGTAATTTTCCGTCTTTTGCCTTACTCCCT
>NC_063360.1:11770659-11821243 GCF_021869965.1 Rhincodon typus
TCTCGGATTCTCCAGCATCTGCAGTTCCTACTATCTCTGGTCCAGGTTATTTGTCCATTTTCAGGCCAGTCAGTTTTACTAGCACCTTTTCCTTGGTGATGGCCACACTCAGCTCTGCCCCTTGACTCTCTTGAATTTTTGGAAAATTACTCGTGTCTTCCACCGTGAAGACTGACGTGAAATAATTATTCAGTTCCTCAGCCATTTCCTTCTTCCCCACTACTATCTTTCCACCGTCATTTTCCAATGGTGGAATGTCGACTTTTGCCTCTGTTTTGTCCTTTATATACCTAATGAAACTCTTACAGTCTTAATTTATATTACTGGCTAACTTACCCTCATATTTAATCTTCTCCCTCCTTATTATTTTTTTGTTGCCCTCTATTGGTCTTTGTAAGCTTCCCAGTCTTCTGGTTTCCCACTGCTCTTTGCCACATTATATGCTTTCTTTTTTACTTTTAAGCTATCCCTGACTTCCTTAGTCAGCCATGGTTGCCTCATCCTCCTTGTACCATGCTTCTTTTTCCTAGGGATGAATTTTTGCTGCGTCTCCTGAATTACTCCCAGAAACTCCTGCCATTGCTGTTCCATTGTCTTTCCTGCTAGGCTCCTCTTCCAGTCAATTCTGCCCAGCTCCTCCCTCATACCTCTGCAGTGACCTTTATTCAGCTGTAATACCATTACCTCTGATTCCATCTTCTCCCTCTCAAATTGCAGAGTAAATTCTATCATCTTATGATCACTGCCTCCTAAGGGTTCCTTTACCTTAAAGGTCCGTTATCAAGTCTGCCTCAT
Source organism: Rhincodon typus (assembly GCF_021869965.1). Lineage (NCBI taxonomy): Eukaryota > Metazoa > Chordata > Chondrichthyes > Orectolobiformes > Rhincodontidae > Rhincodon > Rhincodon typus. Next base: position 11,771,455 of record NC_063360.1, read on the forward strand.
TGCACAACACTAAATCCAGTACTGCCTGTTCCCTTGTGGGCTCCACCACAAACTGCTCCAAAAAGCCATCTCGTAGACATTCCATAAACTCTTTTTCTTGCAATCCACTACCAACATAATTTTCCCAGTGCACCTGCATATTGAAATCCCCCATGATCACTATGACTTTGCCTTTCTTACACACCTTTTCTATTTTCTAGTGTATCTTGCGCCCCAGCTCCTAACTACTGTTTGGAGGCCTGTACACAACCCCAACTATGGTTTTTTTTACCTTTGTGGTTCATCAGTTCTACTATACAGATTCTACACCATCTGACCCTACTTCATTTTTTCCTATTGATTTAATTTCATTTCTCATTAATAAGGCAACCCCAACCCCTCGGCCCACTTGGCTATCTTTTCGATAGCATAATTCCCAATCCTGATCCCCTTGCAGCCATGTCTCCATGATGCCTACCACGTCATACCTGCCAGTTGCGATCTGTGCCACAAGTTCCCTGGCTTTTCCTTACCACCTTTCTTAAATAGTGGCACCACAATTGCCAACCTCCAATCTACTGGCACCTCACTTATGGCTATCGATGATACAAATATCTCAGCAAGGGACTCAGCAATCACTTCCCTGCCTTTCCACAGAGTTCTTGGGTACACCTGATCAGGTCCTGGGGATGTATCCACCTTTATGCATTTTAAGCTGTCCAGCACCTCCTCCCCTGTAATATGGACATTTTTCACAATGTTGCTGTTTATTTCCCCACATTCTAGGTTTTCTTTATGCTTCTCCATGGTAAATGCTGATGCAAAATACTTCTAGTAAATTATTCTTCTAAACCAGTGTGCTACACAAAAAATCTATCCTAAAACTGTATTACGCATTTATTTGTTAATACCAGTTACAACAGTTAACAACTAATTTTTACTCGGATGCCCAAATCACCCTGACACATTAGGTTTCTTGGTCCAAAAATATTCAATCATCTTACTTTATGTATATCCCATTTTTATCTAATATTGAGCATCTCCATGTTTGTAGTCAGAATTCAGTTCACCAGTTTCAGTAGCTCACTCTTAACTTTAATAATATTCTACAGACTGCACATTCACAAAGCTCGCTGGCAACTTTAGCTCATTTTGCTCTGTTGCCTGAAGTTTCAAAAATGCTTGTCATTTAATATCAGGAGTCAGTTGTCCTGCAAAACTGCTCAAATCTCCAGGTTCTTGATTTTTTGTGCAAGTTTCATCATTTGTTTCAAATTTATTTCTGTTGAGGTAAATGTCTGCAAAAGACTTACTACGGATCCAATGATCCAAACCATAAAACCATTACTCTTGTCCCAGATGCATTTTGCTAATATGCCTGCTAGAAACAGGCATGACATGCCCAAGTCATGCCCCCAAAATTCAATTTGATTTGGCAATGGTTACGTGAGTTTCACTGCTGTGGTTTGGAAACTAAACTGGTAAAACGCTACCTCTTGATTTGAACAGCTTCACACTTTGCCATACTTCGGGTTTATTGCAGTGCAAAGCCAAGGACACACTGCTTCAATTCTTATTCAGTAAGTTTATTACATTGAATTAAATGATTCATTGTCACTTGTATTTTACAGTGAATAATACAGTAAAATACAATGAAAAGCTTCAACTGTATCCACAATCCCATACCATTTTGACTAATTTAAGAATATAAATAAAAAGAATAAAAAGATATAATTGAAACAGAGTCTGCGTTTTGCCACTTCCGCCATGAGTCCGGAGCCAGCTCACCAACGACACCTGCGCCTCACTGCTGCCTGCACCAGACCAGCCAATGTTGGAGTCGCCATTCTTTAGGTGCTACCTCTTCGCCGATGCCAGGTCCTGTGCTAAACCCACATTCCCCCCACAACCAGAGGTTGCTGGCTCCATTGTCCCCAGCTCCAGGCCTACGGCAACTGCAATCAGGAATCCTTGGCTCTGTTGCCGCCTCAATCATGCCAGGAGCCCACTGTAACTTCCAGTCTACCACAACCACCTCACCAAGAGTCCTGATGTGGCCTTATCGCTGCGATCTTCACAAGTCCACTGCCGCCTCAGAACGCTGGAGGAGCTTTGCTGCTGCTGCCACTGCCACACCGGCGGGAGCCCCAAATGCCAGGAGGACATCCTTGACGCTGCCTCCAATTGATAGGAGAAGCCACATCCACCACCACTGCCTCCGATTGCCAGGAGGCTGCTGCCATTTCGTGTGCTCTCATTGCCATGCTGATGCTGCCAATTAACCCACCACGAAAGACCCCAAAGAAGAGAAAGTAAAAAAAAGAAAAAGAGCAGAATCAAGAAGGAAAAAAGAAAAGAAAGCAGACAGGAACGGATGAGCCCAAGGCTCAAGAGTCCACACACAGCGCTGCTACTCTGCCACCATCTTGATAACTGTGGTCATGGGAAACTGGTTAAAAGGAAATTATTTAAATAATTATGTTAAAGCTAACTTCAAAGAATTCAGATTGACACCATCCATAAAGTCAATTTAAAAAAATATATTTTCTTAAGGGGTTTCCCAATATTTGGCATCCACCCCCAAATAGCTTTGAGAAGTAATTATGGAAGTGAACTGACTTCTGGAACCGCTTCAGTCCATCTGGTGTAGGTAGACCCACAGAGCTATAAATGTTACTATACATAACACTAAGTCCATAGAGTTGCAATTATACAGCACAGAAACAGATCCTTTGGTCCAATTCGGCTATGCTGATCAGATACATTAAACTGATCTAGTCCCATTTGCCATCATTTAGCCCATATCCATCCTATTCATGTACCCATCAAGATGCCTTAAATAAGCAAGAAATATACAAATGAATAACTACTGCATTACTAATGAAGCTAAAAATCTATTTTAACATCTATGTTAGGAGCAATTAGACTAAATCCTTTTATCAAACGACAGGCTAGGAAATGACAAGCTAATTATACAACTAGATGGATCTCTTACATTGCTTGCATTGATATTTTGCTTAATTTTCAAGAGATAGCACATAACAGATCACATAATCTTGCTGATGCATGAACGTCAAAACAGAAAGACCATATTTTGAAGTACTAACTTTCCTATGCAATTTTCAAAATGTAAACATGCTTGTCACAGAGCAAAGGAGCAAAAGGGTAGACATAGTTCCTTATGAGTATAAAAGCTATTCAAAATCTTACTAACATAACAAAGTAAGCTTACATATTTCAGTTAGTTAGCTTGGTACCAGTAACTATAAGAGATCAGAAGCCTCTGGAGCAAGTATGGGAAAACTATTGAAAAGGCATAGGTATAAAAAGATAAATCACTGCACCCTCTGCTGTTGAAAGAAGTCACACAGAAAATTATAGTAACTTATTTACATTGTCATCACAATTCAGCAGACACCACAATTTCTCATAAATCAATTACTGAGTGGGAAAATGGATGCAGCTATCTAAAAAGCATATAAAAGCTTTTGCGCCCTATGAAAAAATTAAAAATGAATCTACGATTCAACTTTAAGTGCCCAAATAAGATTAGTTCTAGACCAAAGAGTCCAGTTATATAGCAGTTTTGAAGTTGACACAAAAATTCACAAATAACTGTGTATCACAGTTATCAACCTGATCATATTTTGCCAACTGGTGTAAAAGCATGTCAAGGAGCTGGTTTAGCTTCATGCCAGCTTTATTGTAAGTGCGACCACAAAATACTAGAACTAATAACCAAAACAAACTGCAAAGAATCGACAGCTTAATCAGCTCTTCGTTAAAAACTAAAATTGTAATGTAACTGTTAAGATCCCATACTACTTGTAGCCAGATGTAATTTTTTTTTCAAAAAGCAATTTTGAGCAAAACATACAAGTTAAGACTGCTCACTCTATGTTCTACAGCAATTATGCTTTCAAACTGGTGGTTTCTGGTTTGAAATCTGTCACCCCACTGTGTAGCAATATTATTCATGTATACATTTCACATTACAAAAATGTAAAAATGCACAATTGTATCCTAAGCTCCCACTGATAAATATGCACAAATTTGTTCATATTTTACAAAATCAAAATGTAATTAACTTTGTACAAATACAAACTGCCCTACAGGAACAAATACCAAACAGGGTGAAACATTTTACAAATAAAATGACTTGAAAGTAGCACCCAAAAACAACAAAAAGTCAGATATGAAAAATTTCCATCCCCATTAATGTGTCAACTATCATGTATATTACTCAAGTTAAAACTAGAATTTCAATTATATGTTGTTAGGTGTTACTGTCAGCATTCTGAGGGCTCTCCTTCTTGACCTTCACGTTCCCCTGAGGCATGGTGACCCTCAGTTAAACCACCACCAGTCATCTCTCTCTAACGAGAGCAGCCCATGGTCTGGTCAGATTATGGCGACTTTAGCTTTCTGTCAATATGCACATTTTTACTTGGTTTCTTTAAGTATTTTGTTTGTTTTCTAGATTACTATCATTAAAAACAGCACTATCATTTGGTAACTACCTCCAAGACTGGTACCTGTTTTAGATCAATGCAGAGCCGAGAAGCATCATCAACTTACCTTTGCGCTTCTTCCTCTATAAGTTTAGTTAATTTCGTCACAGCACTCAATGATCAGGATATCTATGTAATAGTGATTATAGGATACTTTCACTCAATAAAAGGAATCAATAAATTGCTGCCAATTAATATAGATTTTTGTGACGATGGAAAAGAACATCAATATCAGCATGTCAGGCTACACAAAATTGTACTTGTACGATGTCAGACTGTTTTCAACACACTGTTGGCATGACCGTACAATATTAACATTAACTCATTGGTTTAGTGATCTTTTAAGTTGAAAATGTCATGAAGAACGCTCTACAGAATCAATCATCCTCAAAAACACAGGTGCTGCTTCACTACTGATGACTCAGTAATGCTAATTTTGAACAAGAATTTGAATCTACAGCCTGTTCTTTTAATCACAGAACTTTTTTTTTTCCAAAATGCTTTGGTCGTATCAACCCAGTACTTGCAGATGACTGCAATATAAATTATTCTGAATAAATGCACACATTATCCAAGTTTTCAGTACACCAAGCACAGTTGTAACTATTCCTCCTATTTTGTCAACGCTACTGAGGTGATTATTTCTGAAACGTACTTGATTTACCTGATCCTATGCTTTTTATCACCTGCTCATTGTACTCTTTCAATGCTGGTATCAGCATATTCACATCACCACCTAGTCTAATTTCTTCCCAGACTTTAACTATGTAACTGCTTGCTTCCCTCCAACTATGCTTCCTCTTACAACCCTCCTATTATCCAAACTGCAGATCATTTAGCCACTGCATCCTGTTGTGTATCACAAAGGTAGTATTCTATGATGAATTATCTAATTCCTCATTTCAGTTGCTCAATAAAAGTAAACATTATAATGCAAAAAACACTTTTTGCAGCAAACCAGTTATGAGATGATCTGGGCAGTCTGAAATATAGATACCAAAAACAATTAACACATTATATTTCTAATCAACAAGGAGCATGGGGAAGAAATAAAATATTGGTGGGCTCAATGCAATGAATTTTGCACATCTCAGCATGACAGCATTGAGGAAGTTGTCACCTTTTCAATAAGACTGGAAGAAGTTGACTACAAATGAAAAGCTACACCTGGAAAGAGGATCAAACTCCACTGCAACATCCTCTACAATTGGTTAGCCCACTCTCAAAACTACCTATACGCATGTGAAGACAAAAGGAAACTAATATGGATGCTGGAAGTCTGAAGTAAAAGCAAAAAAAAACTAATTGCGCAAGTAGCATTTGTGGAGAGAAACAGAGGTAATATTTCAGGTCAGGATGAGCTGAGCCAGTGGAAGGTGACGGGGGATCTTTTATTGACATTGTCTTACTATATTTCTTCCTTAATCCCATCATACTGGAGTCAGGTGGTTGCTACATAAATATTCATGTTTCATGTAGACACAATCTTCATTTCTTTACTGTACCCATTACCAATTACCAATTGGTACCATTACCAATCTCTTCAGCTGTAGAATCATGAAATATTTTAATATTTAATCTTCCCTGCCCTCTACCTTTTAGAAAACTTATTTTGTTCTTCCTTCATCTTTCCACTAGTTTAAAAGTCCAGCTCAAACAAGTGCTTTCAGAAAAGGAAGAAAATCGGATGAAAAATCAACTTTCGGATCATGGCGACATTTGTTGAAGCTGCAACTCCACAACAGTTTACACCACTAAATTGTTTAACCTGACAAAATTTTGGTACATACATTTTCTACATAATACAACTGATTGGTGATGCCTTCAAATGCCACTTCAATAGGGATTTGCAATATGGTAAGTGACGCTTCTAGCAGTCATCAACATGATTTCTCCCAATGACAAAACATGATAATCTATTACAATGAAGAGTGGCAGGTTATAGGACGGGGAGGACGACAGGGGGAGGATGGGGGCGTGGGGTGAGGAGGGCGGAGGGAAGAAAGAGGGCGGAGGGGGAGAACGGGGAAGAGGAGAGAATTTGTATCTTTTTGTAATACTTTCCGTGGCCTGACATTCTAAAGCACTTTTGAAGTGTAGTCACTAGTGTAATGTAACATGGCAGCCAAGTTATGCACTGAAAGGTCCCAGAAAGACAATAATAAAACTGACTACCTTAACTGTTTTAGCAATATCTTAGGGGTGAAATCAGGCGGACCATCCAGCATCGAATAAAGCACAGAAAAATGACAATGGCAAACTCAGCCCTGTTAACCCTGTAAAGTTGTCCTTAACAACATCTGGGGGCTAGTGCCAGAATTGGGACAGCCATCTCAGATTAGTCAAGCAACAGCCTGACAATCACACTCAGAATTACAACCTGTTTTCAATGTCTCAGAAAAAAAAACCCATCACTATACCTGGGTATGTCCTGTCTAACCATGAGGACCCAGCAGAGATGGTGGCAAAGTGAAATGCCCTAGGAGCCTTCAATATTGACTCTGGACCCCATGAAATCTTATGGCATCAGGTCAAACAACAGGCAAGGAAACCAGAAACCATGCAACATCCCCCACCTTGGCAGATGAATTAGTACTCCTTTATGCTGAACACCACTTGGAGGAAACACTGAGGGTGACAAGGGCATAGAATTTACTCTGGATGGGAGACTACAAAGTCCATCAAGAGTGGCTTGGTGGCACCTCTAGTGGCCAAGCTTGCTGAGTCCTAAAGGACATAGCTATTAGACAAAGTCTGCAGCAGGTGGTGAGGAAACCAAGATGGAAAAACATGCTTTACCTCATCCTCACCAATATACTGTCAAATGGATCCATGAAACACATGGTAATGAGTGACCACCACACAATCCTTGTGGAGACAAAGTCGTCATCTCACTGAGAATACCCTCCATTATATTGTATGGCACTACCACCATGCAAAACAGGATAAACTTCCAACAGATGTAGCAACCCGAAACTCAGCATCCATCAGGTAGTGCGGGCTATTACCAGCAGGAGAACTGTACTCCAACACAATCTTAAGGCCCAGCAAGTCACCCACTCTTCCCTGATCATCAAGCTAATGAATCAACCCTGGTTCAATGAAGAGTGCAGCAGGATTGCAGGAGGGAGTGCAAGGAGCAGCACCAGGCATACCTAAAAATGAGGAACCAACCTGGTGAAGCTACAAAACAGGACTACTTGCATGCCAAACAGCATAAGCAGCAAGTGGCAGACAGAGCTAAGCAATTTCACAACCATTAGATCATATCAAAACTCTGCAGTCATTCCACATTCAATCACGAAGGCTAGTGGACAATTACACAATTCATCAAAGGAGATGGCTCTACAAATTTCCCCATCCTCAACGATGGGGGAGCCCAGCATATCAGTGCAAAAGATAAGGCTGAAGCATCTGCAACAATCTTCACCTAGAAATGCAGAGTGGATGATCCATGTCCGTCTCCTCCAGAAACCCCCAGCATCACAGACGCCAGCCTTTAGCCTTTGATTCATTCCACACAATATCAAGAAACAATCTGAGAGGTTGGATAGTGCAACGGCTACAGACTCTGATGACATGTCGGCAATAGTTCTGAAGATTCATGCTCCAGAGCTTGCTAGGTCCTAGTCAGGTTGTTCCAGTGCAGCTACAACACTTGCATCTACCCGACAATGTAGAAAATTACCCAGGTTGCCCTGTATACAAAAAGCACGACAAATCCAACCTGGTAAATCACTACCCCAGTGTACTGGCAAAAAAATCAATAAGTGATGGAAGATGTCATCAAGCAGCACTTGTTTATCAATAACCTGTTCAGAGACACTGTGTTTGGGTACTGCTATGGCCACTCAGCTCCTGAACTCCTACAGCCTTGGCTCAAATATGGACAAAAGGACTGAATTCCAGAGGTGAGAGAGAATGACTGCCCTTGACATCCAGGCTGCATTTTACAGAGCATAGCATCAAGAAGCCTTAGTAAAACGAGAGTCAACGGAAAATCACAGGGAAAATCCTTTGTTGGATGAACTCATACTTGTACATAAGAAACAGTTACGATTTGTTAGGGGCCAGTCATCTCAGCTCCAGGACATCTCTGCAGGAATGCCTCCGTTTAGTGTTCTAGAACGAACCACCTTCAGCTGCTTCAGCGACCTTTCCTCTACTGAAAGGTCAATGGTGAAAAATGTTCTCTGCACAATGTTCTCCACCATTCACAATTCCAAGATACCAAAGCGGTCCATGTACAAATGCAGAAAGACCTGAATAATATCCAAATTTGGGCTGACAGTGTCAAGTAACATTCATGTCCATACAACTGTCAAGCAATGCAATGCAATGACCAAATTCAACATAAAAGAATCCTGGAGGTTACTACTGCCCAGAAACTGAACTGGACTAACCATATAAATACCGTGGCTACAAGAACAGGTCAGAGTCTTGGGGTCCTGTATCAAGTGGCTCACTCCAGACTCCCCAAAGCCTGTCCACCATCTGCAAGGCACAAGTCAGGAGTATGATGGAATATTCCCCATTTGTCTAAATGAGTGCAGCTACAAAAGCACTCAAGAAGCTTGATACCATCTCGTTCACTAATGTCCTTTAGAGAAGGAAACTGTCATCCTTACCTGGTCTGGCCAACATGTGGGGACTCCAGACCAATAGCAATATGGTTGACTCTTAATTGCCCTGGGCAATTAATGCTGCCTAGCCAGTGACACCCTCATCCTGTGAATGAATAAAGGCAAAGAAATTCTTGTTAAATCAGCCCTCTTGTAGCACCACATCCACAAATATTTACTCCCTCTACCACTAATGCTCAGTAGAAGCAGTGTATGCCATTTTCAAGATGTGCTGCAGAAATTTACTGAAGCTTCTCAGACAGTATCTTCTAAACAAACAACCACTGCCATAGAGAAGGACAAGGGCAGCAGATATGAGAACACAACCACCTGCAAGTTCCTCTCCAAGTCACTCATCATCCTGACATGGAAGTATAATCGCCATTCCTTCACGGTTGCTGGGTCCTTTCCTAACAGCATTGTGGGTCTACCTACAGATTGACTACAGCATTTCAAGGGAGCAATGCACCATACCTTCTCAAGAGCAACTAAAATAACCAGCTGGCAATGCCCACATCCCAGGAATGAATAAAAAAAACTGAATAATAAGTATCAGCTAAAAGATAAACATTGGTGGATACACTGGGAAAATTCCTTGTTTGTTTGAATAGTATTAAGGAGTCCTTCACATTCGCCTGAAACAGTCAGAAATAGTATCTGCTTAACGAGTTATTTAAACAGCGACATTTGGATAGGGCAGGAATACAATATTGAAATGCCATCTTAGATTATATTCAGTCTAAGAGGGAAGCCTGAATTTATAACCTTCCAACTCAAAACATGAGAATGGCAACATTGAGTGAAGAGAAACAATTCCATGAGACTACCCTGCATTTATTTTATAAAAGTACTACAGCTGCTGGTTGGCATTAATGACTGCAGTTTCATTTGGAATTACATTTAAGGGAGCAGAAGCAAAAAAAAACTAATGTCTCCTTTCCAGATTAATGTCATACAGTAACAATTAATTTATATATTCATGTAGAGAATGTTACAGCTTTTATTCTCCAAATACTGAACGCGAAAAATTCTGGAACTAAACCACTAAATTGAGCAGAAGACAGAACTAATTTTATTTTTTTAGAGTTTCCCATCTGCCGACTTATTGTGAATTGAACTGAAGTGAACTGAACTACAGTATGGACAGAAACAATTACCTTTTCTGAAATGTACTAAGCTTGATTAACAAGAATGTGAAGTTTTCTTCCCAGCATGCTAAAACCAGTGTCAGTTATTGAACTCCTTTAAAAAAGGCAGAAACAGACAACTGCCTGGCTTTTCTTTCAGCAACTTGGAAAAATGTATCACTCTTATTTTCCAGTAATATTTCACAGAACAGCTACAATCAAAAACTTGTCTTACACATTAAGACATTTTCTAAGTTGACATTTTGTTAAGATTAAGCTCCATGTGAGATAAAGATTGCCATCCATAAGGCAAAAGGAACTTTGTGGAATAAACGAGCAAATTCCACTGTGTGTGGCAAAACCAAAACGAATAATCAGTGGTAAAATATTTCTAATTATTATGATAAACAATACTGCAAACTCATAAAAAAGCTAAGTGGTTTTAACCCTCCTTAGGGAAATAAAATCCATGAAGAGAAACATCATACTACCAATGTGCCAATTTGTGGTCAGTATGTGTTGTGAGACAAGATGCCGAAGTTATATATTTAATATCATTCACTTTGGATTTTGAGCTAGTGACATTTGGGTTTTCTGCTTTAAGGGGTGTAATGATTAATTCAAGTATTTCTGTAGCCATGTGATTATTTTTCTAAACAGTATTTTACAAAAAAAAGAAACTGCCCAGGGAACAATGAGACTTCATTAATATTGGGAGATTTTGCGACTAAACAGTGTAAAGCATTATACCTTCATATTGAGGATTATGGAGTTTTTTTTAAAAAGGGGTTTTGGACAAACACACCCATAGTTTTGAAAAATAAAACTTTTTAGTTTCAGCTTGGGACATTCCTGCAGGGTAACTGGCTGAAGCTGGATGTGTAAAGCAGTTTGATCTGAGAAAGGAAGAACATAGTTTAGAATTGCTAAAAATTGGTTACCTTCGAGTAAGCAGTTTAGTAGAAGTTCCAAGCCAGGATTGCTTTAAAACCTAGAAGGGGTTATTTGAGAATGTTTAAACTCAGTTCTAGGAAAAAAAAACAAAGGAAAAGGCTATCAGATTCTAACAAGTGAGAATTGAAGCCACAGCTAAGTCAAATCCAATCCGGGTTTCAGAAGGACATTCTCTGGTGTTTGTATACCATAATGGGATGCTGTTGGGATTATATTTTTACTGCGCATTACCAAGTTAAAAAGTGAGTTTAAGAATAAATAGTCTGACTTATTCTATTTTACCTTCATTTCTTCAGCATAATAAACTTCTATTTCATTGCTCAAGCCAAATGTGCAACATTGCATACATGTGTTTCAGTGAAAGATCACTTCATTAAAATCAGCAAAAAAGTAACAAAATATGATCTATCAAGACTGATTGATAGCTGAAATCTGACTTTCTAATGATAACATCAATTCGAAGCATAAGTGTTTATGGAGGGACTGTAAAGACGAGATATGCTGATATTTCCACTTGGCTCTTTGACAGGGAGAATTGGATCTTAAACTTTTCATGTTTGTACACAGATTGGAATTTGAATGCTGCTTTCATCTTGAATTTAACAAATCTTAAAGAAATTAAAAGTTTATACAAACATTGAACCTTTTTCAGGTTTCCATCCCTCCCACAGTATCGAAACAATGCTTATCAAAGTCACAAATTACATACTGTGAGACTATAACATAGATAAGACTATTCCTCTTTGACCTTCATGATCTATCTGCAGTATTTGACATCTGCCTCCAAGGTTTTTCTAATGTCTTCAAGCTGTATAGAACTGCTAAAATCTGGTTCCGTTTTCACCTAATCTTATCTAGATTGCCAACTGCAGTAGTTTTGTTTCCTAATGCCAGGTATTAAGACAACTCTAGCCATTGTTATCAGTCTCCACATTAAATTCCATTCCTCTTTCCTGTAACTATTTGAGACTAAACCAAACTTTGTGTAGCTGGAGTATCATATTTGACACAGGTTTGAGCTATCAACTATGCCACAACATCAGTGAGACCATCTATTTCCTCAATATCACCAGACTTCACCCCTAACTCAAATTATCTGCTGTTATAAGACTTAGCCTTTGTTTCCTCTAAACTTGGCGATTTCAACAGATTATTGGATGGCTCTGCTGCTCATGTCATAGGTCTATGAGGAATTGGTGCAACTACCAACTCAGTTTGGTAGCCTACATTGCCTCATTATCAAGAAACCTTTCATCCCATCCCTTGTTTTCAAATCCTTTCGTAGCCACACCACCTCCAGCAACAATCCTCCGACATTTCTGTGCTCGTCTAATTCTAGCCTCTTAAACAGCCCTAGTTTGAACGGCTCCATTAATCATGCTTCATATTCTAGGTGCTAAATTCTAAAATTTCCTTCCACACCCCTTCATTTCACTTTCCATCCTCAAGATACTCCTTAAAACACATCTCTTTGACCAAGCTTTTCCTACTTTGTTTCATAATACTCCTCCAGAGCAACTTGAGGTGTTGAATTACTATGCAAGTTTGTCCCAAATGCTGCATAGACACACTATTGTGCTTTAAAGTAATCTGCTGCTTGTGATATACCTTGAGACAAAGATGATTTGCATTTTATATTGTTCCTTAACATAGATTGCAAAGTATTGTTGCAAACGGTTCATGACAGTCACATGAAAGTGTTATCTTTTCTGAATCAAAGTCTGATAACTCCACACACAAGCTGCTATACTCAATAATGATGTATATATGAAACTACCCACAAGGGTTGGATTTTATTGGGTGGGGCGAAAGAGGAGAGAGAAAGCAACGAGAGCAGATTCCCAGCCACTCCCAACTGAGAAGAACACTGACACCATAACGACCAGAAACCTGCCTGCTCTGCAACCATTTTATGACCATAGCTGTGAAAGTCCACACTGAACCAGTCTGTAAGAAAAACCCTCCCTGGATAGCTGCAAACTGATCTGATTTACCAGTAACTCTGCAGCCCAAGAAATCCCAGAATTGAGTGGTAGCCACTACTGAGACTACAAACAGGCCCTGAAGACTGATGGAACCTAGAGGGATGGGAGGCTGCCTAGACACCCCTCTCCCCAATCCAGCACTCTCTACCCTCATTCCTTGTGCCTCATTCCTTGAATACCATTTCAATATCACATTCCTTCTATGTGCATATGCGATGCAGCCTTTGCATATGATGTCATGACATGATGATATAGAATGTCTGGTGTTACGCACATCCATGTTTCTGGATGATTGCCAATATGCAGTTGCCCTTGGCTGCAGGTGTCATTTGACACTGACTTTATGAGCCCCACTCTTGCCTTCAAACACACGACGGGAGATATAGAATTCACCCCATTAATCCAAACTGTTTGGATACATAAGCTATTATCATTTTATAAAACAAAAAAAAAATCAAAATTTAATTACTTACAAAACCATTTGCAAATTCAATTTTAGCATTGGTAACTTCAGCTTTAAATTGGGTAAAGAACAGGTAGGACTTTCCCTGAGGTCTGAAAAAGGAAAAAAGTCAACATTTACTACACATAAGTCAATTTTATTCTATTTTGTACAAAATAGATAACCATAGACATCCTTGTCCTCAATTTTGTTAAGATTTTTTTGTTTAAAATGATATCCTTTTCTCCATCCCATTTCCACTTAATGAATAGGCATAATTCCCTAACAATGGAGGTCCTACAAACACCTAAGCCTAACCCTAACCCTAACCCTATTGCAGCCTTCCTGCTCCTATGATGCTGCTTGGCCTGCTGTGTTCATCCAGCTCTACACCTTGTTATTGCACTGAAATGTATTCAGTATTTTTCTAAGATGAACAACTTACTCGAAAAAGCTTCACTGAAGTTACTAAATTCACATTAAATAGGTTTAAATGATACCTATTTCATGTAACAATGCTTATTCAAAGCACCATCATAAATCCTGATTCACTTACCGCCAGACGGAGCAAGAGAATAGCTTGTTGTCCTCACTGATGCCTACGCTCATATGCCATCGCTGCAGGGAGAAAGCAATTATGCTTCATCAAACAAAGACATTTACAACAGAAAATCTTCATTATTTCTGTGCTATAGTCAGTTAATTTACAGTAATCATAGCAGCTGCATGCTTGAAAACTGAAGGTGCAGTCTTCTAAAGTGTGGCTAATAAAAAGCTGATTAAAAACAAATTTCTGCTGGTGAGATGTTAAATCAGGCAAAATAACACTGGAATATTAATTCAAGTCTTATTAAAAGGAGATTAAACAATAAGCAAATATCAACACATTCAAGCCTTCCAAACTAAGATTTCCAATCCAAACACAAAGCATTTCAAATTTCTTTGAGGAAGTATGAGCTGTTGGACATGAACTGCATGCTGGTTTTCAGGTTTCATGGGTGGAAAGATGAATTAGTGAGAAGTAGTATCCAAATTCAGTTAGCATCAGTAAAAAAAACAGATATCAGGTGTGTACCCAACATAACGGAATGTTGGTACGCGTTCACAAACGACCAGTAAGTTCCAATGTGTCCATCATAAAAAGGAGATTTTTCATGGTAACTACAATTTAAAGCTTCACAGCATTCTAGTTTACTTGTGCCAACAGTGCAAGTCATAATTACTGTTGAATCTGGATTCCTGCTTCTGTTGCCTATTCAGGGGCTTCCTTACATAAAACTAAAAATATGGAAATTCATTAAGGTCAAGTAAACTAAGCGGTGCTGCATCCATGGCAAGACTGCCTGTCAACACTCAGACTGGGCTTACAAGTGAAGAACATTTACCGAGATGAAGCACAGAAGTTTGTTTCCCCTTTAGAAACACTGGGCAGAAATTTGTTTTATGGAGACTACATATGGTATCAGGCCTAAGGTGCTTCTACTCGTGGGACAGTTCAGGTTATCTCACATGATTACAATTTTCTCAGCTCATTGCATATGCGCGTGAGCAGACTGTCAAATCTTATGGAAAGATAGGAAATTCTGAAATTAGCTGGGACTTTCTGGGCTCCAATTTCCAGATGCCAAATTTCTGGCCAGGAAACTGGACCATTACAACCTAGCTAAAAAAAATTCAAAATTCAATGAATGCCAATAAAAGGAACATAAAATCCAGATGTTAGAAACCAAGTATTCCCTTCAAAGCAGGAATACTTAGCTGACTGCCCATTTATGGTAGTCAGAAGTCATTTGCCCTCAAATCTAGCTGCTTTGGATATTCTCTTCAACATAAACAGAAGTTGCTGGAAAAGCTCAGCAGGTCTGGCAGCATCTATGAAGAAAAAATCAGATTTAAGTTTTGGGTCTGGTGACTCTTCCTCAGAACTATTGGTAGCTAGGAAAACGTTGGCTTATATGCAGAAGATAGGGAAGAGGGTGGGGTAGGGAGTAAACGATAAGATAAAGGATAGAGCCCAGAGAGAGAAGTGCAGTTGTACAAACAGTTGACAATAATCTGGCTGGGAGGGTGAATAGCTGTTAATGGGGACTATTAGTGACTAACAATGGGTAGTGTGTAATAACAGACTATGTGAATAACAAGGCCTGGTGTGTCGGGTAGGGGGTCTAGGATGTGGGAGAGTTTAGGCACTAAAATTATTGAACTCTATATCGAGTCCAGAGGGCTGCAGGGTCCCCAAGTGGAAAATGGAAGTGTTGTTCCTCCAGCTTGCGCTAAGCTTTGCTGGAACACTGCAGCAAGCCTAAGATAGAGATGTTGCCCAGGGAACAGGATGGTGTGTAAACGTGGCAGGCAACTGGATGCTCAGAGTCTTCTTTACAAGCAGAACGTAGATGTTCTGCAAAGTAGCCACCCAATCAACGCTTAGTTTCCCCAATGTACAGGCGATCACATTGTGAGCAGAGAGTGCAGTAGACTAGATTCTGGGAAATGCAAGTGAAGTGTTGCTTCAGCTAGAAAGTATGTTTGGGCCCTGGGATACTGGGGATGGAGGAGGTAAACGGGCAGGCGTTACACCTTTGCAGGTTGCAGGGGAAGGTGCTGTGGGGGGTGTGTTAGGAGTGAAGGAAGAGTGGACCAGGGTGTCCGCCTTCAACAGGGACCGTTTGCGAAGGGGAATATGGACACATTCCGCTTGGGGAACTTCTGGACTCAATATCATGTCCTAGCCCTAGCCCTCTACCCCACACACCAGGCCTTGTTATCACATAGTCTGCCATTACACGCTACCGATTGTTTGTCACAAACAGTCCCCATTAACAGCTATTCGTCCTCCTAGCCAGATCATTATCAATTCCTTTGTCCATCCAGCTGCACTTCTCTCTCTTTGGGCTCTATTCTTTATCCTATCGTTTACTCCCTACCCCATCCTCCTCCCTATTTTCTGCATACAAACCAACGTTTTCCAAGCAACCATCAGTTCTGAAAAAGGATCACCAGACCCAAAACGTTAACTCTGAATTTTTTCTTCACAGATGCTGCCAGACCTGCTGAGCTTTTCCAACAACTTATGTTTATGTTGCTGATTTACAGCATCTGCAGTTCTTTCCATGTTAATTCTCTTGAACATGTTTCCTAGATCCTTCAGCAGCATCAGCTTCACTTTCATCATCATTTCCATCAGACTCCCTTCCTCCTCATTTGAGGAAACATATGACTGGTCCATCTTCTCTTTTCCCAAGTAGCCACCATTGTCAAGCTAAGTCGTGCACAGCACAGAAAACAATCACTAACCTAGAGACATAGTTCACCATAGTTCACAGTTCACTGGAATGCTCTTCCTCAAATGGTGCAGGCAACAGAACCGCATCTTCAGTAAACTATCTGCACGCCCAGTAATGGCTTTAGTGGAATTAGTGGCCAGCATTGTACCATTATTCAGCACCAGTCTAGGGATTACATACTGAGGTCGTTGGCCATAATTTTTAGGTATACCACTTGTCCCTGTCAAGCCAACAGTGGCGATTAGAGGAAGGAAGGAAGGAAGGAATGTTTGAAGCACCTGAGAGCTGTGTAACTAAGTTGAGCATTGTAATGGTTTAATGATAGCAGGCACAGACCTGGATGAACACTGCCTGTAGTCACAAACAAGCTGAACATTGAAAGAGTGAACTCCGTTCCTGCTCAGGAATCTGGCTGGATGAATGCTGGGAGATCCGAGTGTCAAACACATGCAGTCAATGCCCGCTTGGACTGGAAGAAATCCAGTGATGGAGGCAAATCAGACAGTTCAGCTCTCAGAGTCCCTGGTGAACTGTTAAACAGGTGAGTTTCCTAAGGTGCCCTGTGAACTCAAAAACGTATTTTTAAGTGGCTAATTGGGTGATGCTACTCAAGTCCCCAGTTGCAATTTGAAAGAAGCCTATGGTGAGGAAGCTTAATCCTTTGGTGATCTTCAGCATTACAGGCATAGCAGTTCCTCCCAAGTTCAAAGCTACAGAAGTCTCTTTAGGAGGTGGCAAATGTAGATGGCAGCATTCCAATTCACCTCTGGCATTGCTGTTCACTCATCTGTAAATAGCCGCAAAATCTTTGGTAGACTCTCTTACACCACACTGAAGAGTTTGGTTGCCACCGTCAGGTTATGCTTATTCCTTCACAGTTGGAGCCCTGAATTTACAGTCTTTGCTGTTGTTATCACAGGACATTTGTTCACTACTTCTCCTCAAGCACAACAAAGCCTACATACCTGCAGAAGCCATGGCAGCAGTGAGTCTCCAGATGGGAGGGAAAGGGATGGGCGGTGTGGTGGTTGTGGAATACCTGCCAAGTTAGTGCTCACCGGGCAGGTACAAGGCAAATAGGCAATGATTTTGGAGTGAGCAGGAGTGTGGAAGGCACAAGGCTCCTGCTCAGGCAACAGCCCATGAAAGAGGAAGTCAAGATCACAGACTAGCTGACAAGAGTGTGTGTGAGTGAGTAGGTGGGAATATGTAGTCACATGTGGGAGAGTCAGTATGCAAACCCAGATACCAAGAGTGAGGCAAACACACATCCACCCATGCCCTCCACCCTCCCACAAAACTATTCACAAAGCAGGCTGGAAGAACAGGATCAGTCTGAAGGCCACCTGCTTCTGATTCCTACTTTCATATAAAAGCAACTGAGCCAGCTTGGAATGTGTACCGGCAGAAGTGAATCAAAATCAATGTTAGTTAAACCTAACTCTTCACCTTAGCCCCGCTCATCCCCTTCACTTTTATCAGGGCTTGGGACTGTCTCTCTGTAGCTTTGCTTCTTACCCAAAAAGACAAAAACATTGTTTTATTAGTCAGCTCAGCTGCTTGGCACTTTTTTATTGGCCATTACTATTCACAACGTAATTACATAAATTGTCGGTTAGTTGCTTTTGATTTTCCTTCCGAAATTCATGTTTATTGCTGGGCCAGATCCAATCTTTCTGAAATGCCCTCACCATTAGCCCCCAGAGAGAAAAACAGAAATTTTACACCCCATGGAAAATAGTTAGACAAGTCTGACTTAGCAGGTCAAGGGCAACAGACTCATTGGGGCGCCATCATTTGCAAATTCCCCTCAAAGTCACAAGTCACTTGGAATCGCATTCTTCAATGTTATGTTAAAATCCTGCAAACACCCTAGCTTTTCAGATTGGGGGCGTGTGACCAGCAGTATGCCACAAGGATCGGTGCTGGGTCCACTGCTTTTTGTCATTTATATAAATGATTTGGATGTGAACATAGGAGGTATGGTTAGTAAGTTTGGAGGTGTAGTGGACAGCCAAGAAGGTTACTTCAGAGTAAAACGGGACCTTGATCAGATGGGCTAATGGACCCAGGAATGGCAGATGGAGTTTAATTTACATAAATGTGAGGTGCTACATTTTGAAATTACAAATCTTAATCGCAAGATCTTGGGGAGTGTTGCTGAACAGAGACACCTTGGAATGCAGGTTCATAGGTCATTGAAAGTAGAGTCACAGGTAGACAGGATAGTGAAGGCGGCTTTTGGTATGACTGCCTTTACTGGTAGTGCATTGAGCATAAGAGTTGGGAGGTCATGATGCAGCTGTACAGAGCATTGGTTAGGCAACTTTTGGAACATTATGTGCAATTCTGGTCTCCCTGCTATAGGAAGGACGTTGCAAATCTGGAAAGGGTTCAGAAAAGATTTACAAGAATGTTGCCAGGCTTGGAGGGTTTGAGCTATAGGGAGTGGCTGAATATGCTGGGGCTATTTTCCCTACAGCATCGGAGGTTGAGGGGTGACCTTACAGAAGTTTTAATATCGTGAGGGGCATAGAAAGGGTGAATAATCAAGTTTTCTTCCCCAGGGTAGTGCAGTCCAAAACTAGAGGGCATAGGTTTGAACTGAGTGGTGTAAGATTTAAAAGGGATCTAAGGGGCAATTTTTTCACGCAGAGGGTGGTGCATGTATGGAATGAGCTGCCAGAGAAAGTGGTGGAGACTGGTACAATTACAATACTTAAAAGGCATCTGGTTGAGTATATGATTAGGAAGGGTATAGAGGGGTATGGGCCAAATGCTGGCAAATGGACTAGATTAATTTAGGCTATCTGGTCAGCATGGACAAGTTGGACCGAAGGGTCTGTTTCTATACTGTACAGCTCTATGATTCTATGACTTCAACAGCACTGTGGGTATACTTGCAGCACATAGGCTGCATTGGTTCAAGAAGACAGATCTTTAAGCACATCAATTGTAGGATAGCTGCATCACATCTTGGATTTGATCCAATTTGTAAATCATGTACAATGAGCCATATAGCTATGGCCAATTTAGCATAACCATTGGCAGCAGGTTATCACAAAGCAGAAACCCTGCTTTCCACTTGCAAAAATGTTGTGATTAAAGGAATATGTATTGAACTCCATTTTCTGCAATTATAAATGCAAGACAGTTGTCAGCTTACAACGCTGAATAGTATCTGTACAACTGCCAGGTTTAAGAATTTTTGAATATTTTAAATAGTTTCAGTCCAAACATAAGCATTAATTAATTACACACTTGTTCACCACTCACCTCATTGGTTCCTCCTTGAGATGCATATGTGAATGTGCATACGTGTTCACCCTAAAAGGAAACAAAATGTAAATTTTCTTAATGAAGTATTTTAATCTAAAATTATACTTACTACTTGTAATTCACAATTTCAGTTTAGATCATTTTCTTTTAGTTGAACAGAAAAGCCTTTTCAGGCCGTCTTCAAAGCTGAAATGCAAATCAGTACGAATGGTGAGTAAAAGTTTCACCCTCTCATTATGCAAATTAAAAAGGTAAAGCACATTTTAAAACTATGCATAGTAAACCGAATATTGTTTCTTCAGTTTTTTTAAATCCATAAATCAAAAACAACAAACAAGTTCTGACACAGAAATTCAAAGCAAATTTTCATGGAATATGTGAAATGTCACCTTGGACTAATCAGGTGGTCACTTTGTTGCAAGAACTGGCAGCTAACCTTGTGCCAACTTTTTGACATGCCATGATTAAGTCACAAGTGACCAGAAGCATCATGCACAAACAAAAACTAAGTTGCTGGAAAAGCTCAGCAGGTCTGGCAGCATCTGTGAAGGGAAATACAGAGTTAACGTTTCGGGTCCAGTGATCCTTCCTCAGAACAAGGATCATGTAGCCTTGCTTTTATGATCTGCATTCATAGGAAAACGCAAGACCAAGTGCATTTTTGTCCACCTGATTAATATTTTGGAGCTGTACTCATTCAGCCAAGTTGGGAGCATTCCATCACATTTCTGACTTGCCCTGTCATTGGGGGATAGGCTTTGGGAAGTCAGTTGGTGAGTTACTTTGCTGCAGGATTCCTTGTCTCTGACCTGCTGTTATGGTTACAGGGTTTATATGGCTACTGTAGTTCAGTTTCAGGTCAATGGATGTTAATAGGGGAATATAGTGATTTTAAAGCCACTGAATGCCAAGGGGGCAATGGTTTAGTTTTCTCCATTGGACACTGGTGTTGCTTGGCACTTGTGTGATGCAAGTAAAAATCTGGAAATGCAAGTCTAATGATGATCATCAATGTCAACTGTCATAAAAAAAAATCTAGTTCACTCCTGACCTTTCTGGAAAGAGACTAATTTATTTAGTCTGGCCTACATCTGATTCCAGGCCCACAGCAATGTGTTTGACTCTTGGCTGCCCTCTGAAATGGCCTAGAAAGCTGAATGAAGAGAAATGTAATGGCTTCTAATTTTACACTTGTTCTATACACTCTGGAAACAGCTTCAAGCTTGGTGAGAAGAGCAGAAAAAAAAAACGGAGACAAAAGAAACTTGATGACAGTCTTCATGCCTTTTTCTAAAGCAGGCAGATCTTAAACAACTAGTTAAGTTTTTTTAGTGATAAAGGGTATTTGAAAAATAGCAATTCAGAGAGCACATCATCTCTTAGGTGCACATAAGAGGGTATGTTATCTCACTGTGCATAATTCTTTAAAGCTGCACAATTTGTGTTGCGACGGGTAACTGCTCATCATTCCACAAGAGTTGAAACGGTTTACATGCTAGCATATCTGACTATTTGTTAGAAGCATGTCATATAAGACTCGTTCTAAATTATATTAATGCAGAACTTTGAAATTTACAAGTTGTCCTGCATCAAAATCACATTTTTAATTCCAACACAATGCAATGGGGACAAGTGAACATAAACGTGGAAATGTTATGGTTTTGTTTTGTTAATGAATATATTTTATTAATTTAAGGATGTCTGAACTCTAAGTGCTTGTTGTACACAACAAAAAAAAACTCCACGTAACAATTACCTGAAATCAGTCACACCAGGAACTTTAGAAGGAAGCTTTTGTGGGGCAGTTGCAGTGTCCCTATTTCTAGACCTCCAATCAAGGTTCAAATCCCACCTGCTCTCTGTGGTGTGTAATAACCTCTATGAACGGACCGATTAGAAAATAAATACAAAGGAGGTTTTTCTTCAATGACAAAAGTGACATTGATTTAAAGTCCAACCTCTGTCTCTGTAAAGCTCTGACATAAAATCAGCTTGGCTATTCACAGTCCATTTGATGATCAATAAAGGCATTCATCTAGCAAATCAGTACTGTTAATAATAAATTGGTGCAAGAAGGAAATACAAATTTTTGAGAATATCAGCTTAAATGTTGGCTGCTAAAGGATTTTACGAGAGAATGACGAAGTTATAAATACAAAACTTCCCAAAAGTCCAAGTGATAGATAGATAAAGCCAAAAAAGGCTAAAAGCGTGCAAGTTAAATGGGTGCATAAAGCTCACAAGTAACAAGAGTTTATGAAAAAGATATATTTCAAGTTTGTACACATCAAAAACAAAGAATATTTAATCCAAAGAATACACATAGCAGAGCACAAAATAATTTACATTTTAAGGCTCTCTTCTTGAGATTTTCTCTTTCGGTTTTCACAGACTCCTTTTCCACTCACACTTCCTGATTTATTAGATGATGTAGTGTCAGTATCAATACCTTATTTATTTGTGTTGACATAGACTCACACAGAAGCACAATTAAATGAATTCATCAATAAGCTCAACAAACTATCAATCCTTCATTAAACCTTTAGCCACAACAGTGTTTAAACTGACATAAGACAACAGACACAAGTTAACAGAAGATTGTTTTTAAAAACAGCTGACGTACACTTCTATGCATAATAAAAGCTATTTATTTTCAATGCATATACACAAAGCTAGAACATTTTAATCAGTCAGTTACAACCCATTTTGCTGTATCTCAATCTCAGAGTCTCATTTAACAATTGGCTGTACTTATTACAAATGGAAAACGCTACCTTTTCCTCATACAGTAGCTCCTGAACTTATGCACCAGAAATTCTACATTAATTTGTAAGGAATTCATTGGTTTCAACTTTTTATGGCACCCATTGGCCCAGTATTTGTTAACAGGTTTAAGACTGCTTTCACTCCTTTGCAGCCTCGCTCCTCCCCCGTACCATTTGCAGCTTCCTATTCAGGAAGCAGCCTATGTTTAGAGGAAGAACACCTCAGAGATTCCCTCCATTCGACTTATTGGGGAGTAAGTTCTGAATTTTCAGGGCATTTGGTTGCTTCAGGAGGCAAATTTGCCTATCATGCCCATGTATTTTGAGCCTGAGCCAACATCACTATTCGTCACCAAATATGAAGAACGAGAACAATAATTGATTGGAGATTTGACATTCAGAAATCATTTCTATTTGAGCATAGGTGTTGCAAAAAAAGCATAAGACCTCAGAGCAGGAAGAGGCAATTCAACGCCTCAAGCCTGCTCCTTAATATGATCATGGCTGATCTCATCATGGCCGATCTCATCACGGCCTCGTCTGCCCTTGCCTGCCACTTCCCAAAACCCTTTAACCTATTACTAATTAATCATCTGTCTATCTCCTCTTTTAACTTATTCAATGTCCCAGCAGCCACCGAACTCCGAGATAGTGAATACCACAGATTCATGATTCTGAGAAAATAACAGGTCGTCCCCGGATTCCGTTCTCGAGTCCATTCATAATTTGATTTATTTGCACGTCGGAACATAATGCAGGATAACATGAAATAGCTGTCCATAAGTACGGGAGAATCGTACCTATGTCAGATCTTTAGAATTAATATCAATGCACCCCTGTATAGTATCAGTTCAAAAGTACAAGCTTTCCAAAATAAGGGGGACACCCTATAATGCCTCATCTGTTTTAAATCTGCCACCCCTTAGACTAAAACTATGCCCTCTTATTTTAGGTTACCACATATAAAGAAACATCCTCTACCTACTTTGTCAATCTTCTTTCGCATCTTACATATCTCAATTAGATCACCTCTCATTCTTCTAAAGAGGATATAGGCCTAAACTACGCAATCTGTTCTCAAAGAAGATTTTCATTTCTGGAATTAATCCAGCACACCTTCCCTGAACTGCCTCTAAGGCAATTACATCCTTCTTCAAGTAAAAGGGAATGGAAACTGTAAGCAGTACTCCAGATGCAATCTCACCAATGCCTTATACAATTCCAGCAACAATTCTCTACTTCCATACGCCATTCCTTTAGCAATAAATGATTATCTGCTGTATCCGCAAACTAGCTTTCATGCATAAGGACACCCAGATCTCCCTGCACCGAAACATTTTGAAGTTTCTCTCCATTTGGATAAATTTCATAGCTTACAGCAACTGCACATTCCTTCAAGTGCAAAACCACAAACATGTTAGTCAACTGTGATCTTGGCTTGTTGTCACATTACATATAATCCCACTATACTGTGCTGTATCTGTAAAATCTTCCTTACTGTCCTGTTTTGACACAAACACCTTGATAACAAGTTATGATCTCTCTACTTTAATTAGTTTGTACAGTTTTGGATTATTTATTACTTTGGTTAGACCCTCTGCACGTGACTCATACCTATCATGTTAGTCCACCATCTTATTTTTAATTTTTTGTAATTATCTCTCTGTCTCAATTAATCAGGTTATAGGGCATCGCTTCAATTGCTTTTCAGCTGTTGACACTTTACTCACACCATCTGACACTTTTGATCACCTGCAGGCTTATTATTCAGCCTGTTGACACTCCACTCACACCATTTGTACGATCTTCTGATCTCTCTGCCTATAAATTCTGTGCCTGTGTGTTCCTCTTCACTCCACCTTATGAAGGACCAGTGCTCCGAAAGCTTGTGATTTCAAATAAACCTGCTGGATGACAGCCTGGTGTCATGTGACTTCAGACCTTGTCCACCCCAGTCCAACACTGGCACCTCCACATCATAATAAACTCAGACATTGAAATACAAAAACTAACTGATATTTCAGGGCACTGCTTCTAACAGAGCTAGGGATATGGATTTGTGACTAGAACCAACTGGAAAGAACATTCATTTCTCAAAGGAAAAGTGCCAAATGATTATAAAGGAACACCAAGAACACAAAGGACAATTGAAATACTCATTATTGTTGAGGATAGAAGACATTAATTAGACAACCATGGTCACAGGTTAAAATACCCAAGGACTTCAAGCTTTATATTGCCTTCATACTGGACACTATTCCTTTTTATAACTTTGTACTTGTGTCTATGCTTGACTTTATGTCTTAATTTTTAATTATCTATTAGATAATAAAAATTGCTCGTTCATTCATGAGAATCTAGCAATTGGCTCAACAATACAGTAGACATTGGGTAAATACACTTTTATTAGAAAAAGGTATAGCCTTGTGCTAACTGGAACACATTTTTGTTTCAACCAAGTGAGGAGGTTGAAAAGAGGACAGCTCTTACATCCCTCTTCACCGGGTCATAACAATATTCAGACTACAGAAGTTGCAGTCAGCTTCAGAAAGTTAATTACAGAAAATGTTGATAGCTTCACCAGCACTACTACTTTGACATTAGATAAAAATGGGGAAGCCTACCCCAATATTTCATAGCCTGTCAATTTTTCTTTATAAGTAAACATGATTAAGACTGACAAACACAATTATTTTCATTCAGCACCTAGTGCAATTTGTAACATGACAAGAGTATCCAAGCTGACAAATGCAATCTTCACTTAGAAATTAGATGCTTTAGAATTACACAGCTCAGCAGTGTATCCATCAAACTGCTCCAACACAATGACAAAGTTAGCAGAGGAACTTTACTCTGTATCTAACCCCTTGTTGTCCCTGCCTGGGATGGAGACAGTGTAAAGAGCGCTTTATTTTCAGTTTAAGAGAGTTGAGAGTTCTTTATTTTCTGTTTAAAACACTGGATGGATAAACAGTGTCAAATAGGGTCAGAAAGAGTGTTATGTAAAAGTGAAACATGGTTTGTAATCACCACCTCCTGGCCAAATTGACAATAACTGCAAAAATCTGGGAGTGAGTAAATCAGAAACAGAAAAATCATTAAATAATTCACATCTTGCCGCAAAATTTTCTGTTTAATATTCCACAAGTTCAAAGTAAATGATTTTTATAACTCAACCTTACATAGAATGAAATTAATGTCAAAAATGTCATTTAAATGTGTTGCAACTGCTCAAATTTCATGATTCTGTGAAGTGGTTTCCTTTCCTTCCATACATGTGAAATCCCATGTCGACAATGACTTGGTCCTTCTATCGGTTAAATGCTTTCAGAGTTAACTTCTTATTGTATATTTCAGCAAGGTATAAGCCTGTATTAATCTTCCCTAATGTTGTCAATCATGCAAAGATGAAAAGTTTGCTTTTATTTTAAATCTCACTTTAAGTTTAAAAAAAAGCTTTTAAGGAGAAATCAGATACTAAAGTTTATGAACCAACAACCAATTTTATCTAGTGATTTTTAAATGTCCCAGCAGGGAGTCCAGTATCCAGTTTTGAAGTAAAGTTCTGTTTATGAGACTGTGTTTTCTTGCACACTGCTCAAGTGCAGAAGGTGTATAGATACTCACTAGGCAGTCTTAGTAATTTATTTCTGAAGAAAGGACGAAAGAATCTTGAGACATCTACACTCCTTAAAATTTAGCAAAGTGTCCAGAAAACTTTGGAAGTGATCTCATTTGTGAAGCCTTTAAATCTTATTTTATTAGAAACAAAATCAAAACAGATCAACTGACGAAAGAAAGAATCCTGAAAGGCTATCAAAAAATGTTTTAAGTTAGTAACTAGTTAATTCTTTGAACTGGGTAGACAGGAATCATTTTAAAATAAACTGAGTCGATCTAGTTTAATTCTGTTCCTTCTTTATCTGAATGAAGTTACCTGAAATCTCAACCACCACACTACCTTAGAAATTCATTTACTTGTGAATTCATCTTTTTTCCACGTGGAGTTTTTAAAAAATGATTTAAAAGACTACCTAGCTCAAAATGCAAAATGAATCAAATTTAACTGCCACTGCGCCATGCAAAACTTTTACAATGGATTTACTTAGAGAAGACTACCTGTCATCCAAATATAGCTAATTTAGTTGCTTTCAAAGCACGTAATAAGAAGTGCTTAGATTATTAGTATTAATAGTCCAGATCTGGAGAAAATTTCAGAAAAGAATCACTCATAGCACTTAATCAAATAACTTCAAGGATGTTGCAGTAAATCTACATATGAAGTACTTGTCTGGGCAAAATTAATTTTAAAAATCAACAAATAGAGCATTTGAGAGTGAAAAATCTTTACTAGGGTGCAGTACCTAGGAGGCAAGAGAAAATGAGGCAGAAGTCAAATTGACTAAACTAAATTAATGCTACCCAGCTTCAGTGACTTTACTTAAATTTCAAATCTATTAAGGAAAACATCTCAGACTGGCAATTTCTGGTTACTAAAATACAACAAGGATATTTTTCAGAACCACAAGACTACTTCTTAACAGGTCCTGGACTACTGCCAGCCAGATTTTCATGCTGTGTAGATGAATAACTGTCAATGTTCACCATCATTACTCTATTAAAACTACTAGCACACAGTCCATACATGCAGAGGAAGTGGAAAACAAGATGCTGCTGTCATTAGACTTTGCTCTTCCATAAAAGGTATTGTAGAAGTTCCTATGGATTGCAATCACTTTCATGTTGGTCAGTGTCAAACTCAGGAATGTGATGCGAAACACTCCATTTGCCTGGATGGATACACCTTCTAGAATAGTCAAGCAAGTCAACACCATGCAGACCAAAACAGTCTTAGTTTGCAGCCAATGGCCATTCAACATTCATTCCCTTCAGTACAGTAACAGTAGTGTTCACCATCTACAAGATGTCCTGACATAATTCACTAAGACTCCTTCAATAGCACCTTCCAAGACCCTCAACTTGTAACGCCTATAAGGACGAGGGCAGTAGATACATAGGAACACTTCCACCTGCAAGACCTCCAAATCTAACACAATGTTGACTTGGAACTAAACCTGCCATTCCTTCATTGTTGCTGGGTTAAAACCCTGGAGTTCCCTTCCTAATAGCATCATGGGTGTCCCTACAATCTAAACACTGCAGTAATTCAACGAGGATGCTCACCACTAAGGTATACAAAGCATACTGCTGGCCAATAAATATTGGTCTAAGCAGTGACAACTACATCTCGTAAAAATAATAAAAACCTTGCAAAAGTAACACCTGGTTGAATAACATGTAACTGGACAATTAACTAATTTCATCAGCACAGTTAGACATCTTCGTGGCCCTGAGAAGCCAATTTATATTTTGGGATGTCAAATTTCTCCACAGTAATAAAAGAAACATGTTTTAAAACAAGTCTGTTCATCTTGTCTTTAACTTCTGTTTTAATGCAATCACATTTCATTATATTGCAATTTCAATCATAAGTTCTTTCCAATTCATGGTGTACGAAAACTTCAATTTGATTGGTTCCTGCTGACAATTGCTGCAGTACACCAAGATATCACCTTGGCTTACCATTTGATTTAAATTGTCAGGAAAGCAGATACTGCTCCTACAAAATCCAGCAAAATAACTTTCTATGACTGCACACTACAAAGAATGCAAACACTGATGTTTCAATAAGAATGATAATCATCGGTCGGACTGAGAAGACATGGATTTCCCCAATTGTTGATCTTTACTCAATGATCAAAAATGCTTTAAATATCAAAGCAAAGATATCAATTATTCTACTTCAAACATTATTTTTAGCATCAAAATTTTTAATTATATGTTTTTTTTCCAGCTTTTAAACAGTTGCTAGATTCAGAAGATGTTGGAAATGTACAAAAGGCCTGCCACCATATAAAACTTGTTATGACAAGACTTGATCTGCCCACTAAGATGATAACAGGGCTGACTTATTTCTGCAGATTGATGTTGACACGAACCATTTTCTGGACGTATTCTCGTTTCCCAACATTTGCTTAATAAAAACGGTTACTCCTGTAAAAAAAAACTCCATAGAATAATTGCTGCATAGGAGACCATTTAACCTGTCATATTTATGCAACTCTCTGCAAGAGCAATTCATCAACTCCCACAATCCTAACGTTTCCTTGTAGCATTATTTCTCAAGATAATTATCCAAGTATTTTTGGACGTTTGAATCAATTTCCAACCTCTCTCACACAATGTATTCCAAATCCCAACTACTCACTACATTAAAAATTCTGATGTCACCACTACTTCTGTTTCTGATCACCTTAAACTACTGTCCTGCATTCCCCATTTTTTCAGTTAACTAGAGCAATTTCTCCATCCCACTGTCAGACTCCTCCTTATTTTGATTACCTTCATTAAGTCTCCTCTTAATTCTCTCTTTTCCAAAGAGAACAGTCCAGCATCTCTATCCTAGTCATGCAACTAAAACTCCTCACTCACAGAACTATTCACATGAATCTTTACTCAACTCTAATGTCTTTACGTCCTTCCAAAAGTTTAGGGAACCTAGTAAACACACAACAGGGTGGTAAAAATTTGTAACTCTCTTCCACAAAGATAATTCAAGATCAATTTTAAACTAAAACAAAATTCTAAAGCATAGATATTAAACAATACAGGGCAATCAGGACAAATATTAATGTTAGCTGCAGATTAGTCATGATCTAGGAATGCTGGAACAGGCTTGAGGGGCTGGATTGACTAATCTTTATGTTTACTGGTAAGGTAAACCACAATCTACTTCACCAAAACTCCTTGCAAATCTTCACTTGTCTATGTAAAAGCTCTTCAGTGTCCTGTTAAAGTGATTGGCAAAATTTAATTGCAAATGATCTGCTATACACTGAACACAGATTTGATTGGCGATGTGAAGGTAAACCTTTTTCCTGCAACTCAAAAGTACCCATGCAGCTTCAGCAGCATATTGCTGAATACTCCACAGTTTATTGCTCCTTCTGGGATTAGGGCCAGTGGGATTCCTTCACCAACCACCACAGGAGCAGTGGCAGGAGTAGGGACAAGGAGAAGGAGAGTGAATAAATTGCATTCATCATTTGCTTGTTGTTTTGGCTGTTCCTAGGTGTCAGCCTTGGCTCCACTGGTGGCACTTCTCAACTCAAAAATCAGAAGACTGTATCCTCAAGTCACATTCCAGAACTTCCTTTCTTTCCTTAGGCAACCTGTTAGGACCAAGGATGACTTTCTTCCACTCAGGTACTGTGAGTCCCAAGATTGACTAAATAGTCCAATGCTGGAGCCACACACCCTGCTACAAATGGGACCGGTGATGTTTGATGAGGCAGCTGAATGGAATGCTCTGATTTTTGCGCAGTCTTTCTGCTGTTTGCGCCTGGCTCCACCTGGGCCAAAATACTTCCATCTTTGTGGATACTTTACGTTCAGTTGGGTGGTCTTGGCCAAGAGTTTCCCAGGAGTCATTTGAGTGAGGCTTTGAGAATGTCTTTAAACCATTTCCTCTGCTCACCAGGTGTCAGCTATGCAGATAATGTAGCACATCCAGATGTAGTTGATCAACCATAAGCGTTTGCTCAATGCAGAAGACAGGGATGTACAAGACCATTCAGCCCCAGGCCTGTTCCAAGTTCTAAATCACAGCTAATCATCCACTTCAGTGACATACTCTTCCACTATCCCTGTATCCCTTAATGTCATTAGTGACCGGAAATCTATCAATCTCTGTCTTGAATTTACTTAATGACTGAACTTCCAAAGCCCTCTGGGATACAGAATTCCAAATGTTTGCCATCCCCGAAAGAAGTTCTTCCTTACCTGACTCCCAGTGTCTTTTATTCTGAAACTGTTCTCTAGTTCTAGGCTCCACTGTCAGGAGTAACATCCTTTCTGCATCTAGTCTATCACCAAGAATTTCATGAGTTTCTACAAGATCGACTCTCATTCTTCTAAACACCAACGAATACATGCCCAGTCCCAGTGTGGGAAATTCCTTTGCTGTGTTGGAGAGGCTTGTTCCAACGACTATCTGGTCTTTGGAATATGTGGGCCAATGGAAATATTAAACTGAGGCTCCATCCAGCCTCGCAGGGCAACATAAAAGATCCCCTATATTATTTGGAAGGGGGCAGGGATTATCCCTGGTCTCCTGGACCGTATTTGTCCTTCAATGACCATCAAGACTGATTATCTAATCATTACCGCATTTCTCGGTTTGGGATTCTGCTGTGTGCACATTGGTTTCCACATTTCCTAAATTACCGTCTACTTCAAAACAAAACTTTTATTGGCTCGTAAAGGGCTTGAGCGCACTCGATGGTCATGAAAGGCACTATATAAATGCAAATAATGTGTGTCCAGTCTACGCTGTTCCTCGACACCCAGCAACAAACTGGGAAAGTGGTTTTAAGTGCGGGTGGAGACTCTCAGCTGTTGTTGGGTTCAGGGAATGAAGCTTCAAATGTCATTGTCACGGCCTCCCTGGGACAAGGGCTGACGTGGCGGCTCCAGTCTTAGCCGAAACCCTGACAGTCTGCATTCCGGTATCCCGGAAGCCTCTGGCCCAGTTCCTCAGCCCTTCAATAGCAACGGTTCTCTTACCAGTGTCTCGCTGTGCGAGTGCACCAGGCCACCGGGCCTGACATCGAACTCCCCCGTGCGCGAGAGCTCGGCCGCACCGCTCGAGCCGGCCGCGCAAACCAAAATAACGGCCAGTAGCGCGCGCCCAGCCCGCGCCATTGCACCTCCTGCTCCGGTCAGCGGCCCGCGCCTCACTGCGCAGCCGCCCTGCTGCTGACGGCTATACCCTCGTGCCATCCAGCCATCGGGCAGCCGCTTGGACGCGTTCTCGAAACGGCTGCCCCCAGATAAACAAAAAAATGTAGGTAAGCATGACATTAAGATAGTCATACAGCACGGAAACAGACCCTAGAAAGGAGCAATTTACTGGACTAACTCTAATGAGTCATCTAGACTCGAAAGCTTAGCTTGCTTGTCTCCATGGAAGCTACCTGATCCGCTGTGATCTCCAGCATTTTTTTTGTTTTTGCTTCACGGAAACAGGCCTTTCGGTCCAACAAGTCCATGTTGACCATGTTCCCAAACTAAACTAGTCCCATTTGCCTGCTCTTGACCCATATCCCTCCAAAGCTTTCCTATTCATGTACTTATGCAAATATCTTTTAAACATTGTAACTGTGTCTGCATCCACCACTTTGCCTGGCAGCTCATTCCACACACGAGCTACTCTGTATAGAAGTTGCCCATTATGTCCTTTTAAAATCTTTCTCCTCTCACCTTAAAAATATGCCCCATTGTTTTGAACCTCCCCCACCCTAGGGAAAAAACCCTTGTCATTCACCTTATCTATGCCCCTCATGATTATATAGACCACAATAATGTCACCCTCGACCTCCTATACTCCAGTGAAAATGTCCCTGCCTTTCCACTCTATTTTTATCTCAAAACCTCCATTCCCACAACATGCTGGTAAGTCTTTTCTGAACCCTCTCCAATTTAATAATATCCTTCCATATAGCAGAGTGACTAGAACTGCACGCAGTACTCCAACGTCCTGTACGACCTCAACTCCTATATTCAGAGGTTTGAGCAATGAAGGCAAGCATGCTAAATGCTTTCTTAGCCACCCTGTCTACCTGTGAAGCAAATTTCAAAGAACTGTGTAGCCGAATCCCTAGGTCTCTCGATTCTGCCACACTACCCAGGCCCCTACCATTAATTGTATAAGTCCTGTCCTTGTTTGTATTACCAAAATGCAATTCCTCACGTTTACCCTAAATGATTGACCTCTTATCCTGAAATTCTCTGACAAGTGGAAACTGTCAGCATCTATCCTATCAAGTGCTTTCAGAAACTTGTACGTTTCGATGACATCTCAATCTTCTAAACCTCAGAAAATTTTGATCCAATTTGTTCAATCTTTCATCATTGGATAATCCCCTCATTCCAGGGACTAATTCAGTGAATGTTTACTATACTGGTTCAACTGCAAGTATTTCTTTGCTTAAATGTGGTAACCAAAACTGCATACAATACCTAAGATATAGTCTCACCAAAACCCTGTAACAAGACTTCTTTATTCCTGTACTTCAGTCCCCTTACGATAAAGGTCAACATGTCGTTTGCCTTCCTAATTGCTTGTTGTGCCTGCATGTTAATTTTCTGTGTACTTTGCACAAGCACATCTAAATTTCTTTGAACATCAACGCTTCCAAGTTTCGCACTTTTTGAGGGAATGTTTCTTCCAGATTAATTTTTTAAACAGTGTTAGCATTTGTACTTGTATTGTCCAAAAGCAATGGATCGCTACACACAAAGCACTAACAGAGACCAATTGGCAGATTATGTCAGCACTGGCTGTTTGTTTAACTGTGAAATTACTTTTTATACAGAAAACAAACTTGTATTTTGTTACAGAGGGTGTTCAAAGAATAGAGACAGGCCAGCTGGCCCATCATTTTAGCGCTGGCATCTAAGTCTACTCCCACTCCTCTTAGTTAATTCCATCACAATTTCATTGCTTTCTCCCTTGTGTGTCATCTAATTTCCCCTTAAATGCATATTTGCTATTCACCAAAGTTACGCTTGTGGCAGCAAATTGCATATTCTTACCATGTTTTAAGCAATGAAACAATGTAGGATATTTACTCGTTAGTAACTGACTCAGTAGCACTTCTCCCTGCACCATGGTACCTCTTGAGCTAAGTTCAGCAAATCCAGCTTTGGTCCATTTGAAGCTGAAAACTAAAACGTAGGCTGACAATGCAGTACTGAGAAAACATGGCATTCTTGTACATGCAACTATACATGAAAACAAAGCACACTCACCTGTACGGCTGGATGTCATAAATCGCAAATCTTTTTGGTGCAGCCAAATGAGATTAACTGGTTTGTCAGTTTAACAAAGACTGCATTTTAAAACTAATTCATTGGAAGTGAAGTGCATTGGAACATTCAGAGGGTACAAGAGGAAAAGCAAGCCATTCACCCTCAAACATGGTTTGTTATTCTTTAGTCATGGTTCTTCGGCAAGGTGAGGAATGCGAGTGTTGAACAATATCAAACGCCTAGTGCCATAATCAACCATTCCCATGTTATGAAAGCAATAGTTAATATGTTAATAGTTAATAGTTAATAGGTAAAGCTCCCACCATCCATCCAAGATCTCAAATTCCAACCTCAGAAAAATATCTCTAGCTGAATCTTACAATATCTTGACTAAATGCCACTATTGTCGAATTTTGTGCAGAGCCCTCAAGGAACCCCACTTGTCCAATTCCAGACCCATCATAAGTGGAAGTACTTACCATTGAAGGGGTACCCCAGAAGAGACTGTCAGCCCTAATGCCAACACCACCCTTAAAAGGCTGTTGCAAACTTGGACAAACACTGGCAAATCCGAGCCATCCCGAATGGTTTGTGACATTTGCCCCAGATTTGGTTGCAACATGGAAATTGGTGTCCCACTTTGCAGACAGGGACCAGTGAGGTCCTAGTGGTTGTGACGGTGCAGAAATGGATGTCTTCACACAAGACCAGTCTGACTGAAAGGTGTCTTCCTTGGTGTGACTGAGTATTACTCCCCTCCCAACTTTGAAACTTGGCTATCTGATTGAAGTATTTGTAATGTGGGTCTGCAAGCACATGATGTAGGCTGAAGCAGTATGGTGACTTGCAGCACCATGCCCATTCCCTTGACCTGTGACTGCCGACAACAATGACAAGCTGCCTGGCTTTGTATTTGTGCCAGAAGTCAAGGCATAGCATTGTAAGGCAAGGCAGAAATGCCGTTCGTATCTAAATAAGCTCACAGTGAGTGAGCAGTCGGAGAGCAAGCAAGCAGCTGTGAGATGCAACCTGTTCTAATCCATGAGTTCGGTGCTTGTCCAAACACACAAAATGTCCTTGCAGCAGCAGTGGCAATGAGCAGTGCTGGTGCACTCCGAAATGCAGCATTAAAGTGCAGAGCTGTACTGTAAGTAGATCAGATGTGTTTTGATGGGGCAGAGAGGCTGGGATGTTTGGATGCCAAGAATCGTGGATGTGGGGTTCATGCAGTGCATGCTGTGAGATGTCGTTGCTCCATCTAGTGGAGCAAAAGATAAGCTGGAGTTGCAGCTGACTTTCTGAAAGTCAGATTCTAAAACCTGAAAGTTCTGACTTTGATGTTGGGAATTTGTGATGACTAATTTCTATCCAGAGCATTGCAGGAGCCTGCACACTAATAAGGTGAGATTTAATGTTAGTGAGGGTGTTAATGAGCAATAATCAACTGACCACTCACTGGCACCCACTCAGAACTCCATTGAAAAATGCACACTTTTTCTCGCAATGTCAAGAAAAAGACTTGCTGAACTCATCACTCAATTCTCCCAGACTTTTCTCCATAACCTACATCATTCAAGACCTTATAAGATTCCACCCCTCCTGTTGCTATGGTGCAACATTTCCTCATGTTTCACTCCAGGTGACTTGTGACCTCTGAGTGAGTCTACCAATTTAGTTCTTAATTAGAACTAATTTTGTGGTAGTTTTTGAGACCATAAAATCTGGTGTGAGACTGTCTTCCCACATGCCATCATAGCTCGCAGACAGGGGAGATATTTATGCTATCAATTTGAACTAGATTTGAACCAAGTTAACAGTTTCCTTAAACAAGAAAGATTATCAAATCATACCAAATTCTCTGAGACATTGGCTGAAGTTGTTGACAGCATCTGGGCCTCAGTCTATAAAGTAAACTCACCAGTTGTCTGTAATGCCAATGAAGGAGGTCACTTAACAGCCTATAAACTAAAATACATGGCAGAGACTAAGCAGCAATGCCTTTTACATGCCTGTCTAAATTAGACTGAAAGCTGTTTTCCAGGATTGTCTTAAACTGAGTAAACATTGACTTTCTAACATTGAACAGATGACTTTTTTTACCTCATCACATTTCCATTAACATCTGGATCCTTCCTGTAACAGTTGAGTTAATGTACTGGGTTTAAGAGAAATAGATACTCTGTCCAGAAAACACATTGAGTTATTTAATGAACAGCAGCTTCATTCCCTAAAGCCATACAGTTCTCTTGCTTTTTTTAAAAAAAACCTCTTACTGCTCCTGAAGGTGCTGACTCTTGCTGTGCAATTCCTGGATATTAAATCCCTGCATTCCCTAAACACTGACTCTTACTACAGCACAGTTCCATGCTCGTTGACTCTGACCAGGATACAGAGAGATAAGGTCTTGTGTATGGTTGCCTGAAACATATACTGGAATATTATTTCTACATTGATGACTGTCCTTCAGTCCACCTCCCATATGAGCTATTCTTCACATATGGGATAAGATAGATGGAATATTTTATAGAATTCTAAAGGATCGTAAAGCACACGTAAAACATGAGCTTGAATTAATGCGATAAATGATTTTACAAGGGTAGGACAGGGAGATACAATACATACAAATGAAAATTAAATTTGTGACTGATATCGGGATGTCCCTGTTCACACAAAGAATAATTAGATTTGTAATGGACTCCAACAAAAAAACAATAAACCATGTAACAAATATGTTAATGGATGCTATAGTAGACCATGTTTAGAATACATTTTGCTGTAGCAATTGGAATGAGGTTGGCCAGATGGATTGCATTGAATATGAGTTCCCTGATTGGAGCTGTTAGCCTGGACCAATCAGGGAGTCCTGGCTGACAGATCTAACAGGAGTGTCAGGGGTTCTGTTCACCCTGGGGGCTGGCTCTGAGCTAGCTGTTCAGAGTCCATGTACTGTGCACGTATAAATAAAGGGTGACTTGTTGATGGGATACCAGCCTCCGTGCAGTTATTTCAGTGGCCATGAGGGAAAACTGTAGTGCCTGAATAAAATTCACTGGCAACTGTCATCTTTAAGTTGGGTTGACCATTTATGGCATCATGCCTCTGTTTTGGAAGCTTGACTCCTTCAATCATGCGGTCGAAAATTGGGCCTAGAATATGGAAAGAATGCATTATTTTTCCAGGTGAATGACATTGGGACAGATGAAAGGCAACAAATAATCCTTTTGACTGCTTGCGGATCGCAGCATTTTTGGTTATTAGGAGCTTAACTTTCCCTGAGGCATCAGATACTAAAACCTTTCTAGAGTTGACAGATTTAGTTAAGGAATATTACGACCCCAAGCCTCCTCTATTTCTGAGATGCTATCGGTTTTACTCAGCTTTTCAAGAACCAGGGGGATCTGTTTCAGGATCTTTGATGAGGTTAAGATGACTGGCAGAGGCATGTGATTTTGGGTTAACCCTGAATGAGATGCTGAGAGACCGTTTGGTATGTGGGATTAATGACATAACCATGCAAAAGGGCCTACTAACTGACACCCAGATGGACTTCAAACTGGCACTACATCTGGCTCTGTCATGAGAAAATGTGGCAAGTAGAGCATGGGAGCTACAGGGTATTCCGATGGAAGTGGACACCCTCACCTGTCTGAGCTTGGGGAACATCACTTGAGTGTAGGCAATTGTGTAGCCTCACACAGGACATTTCCTACGTCAGCCCACAGCAAGACCCAAAACAAAGCTGAGCCTCAGCCAAATGGCTAAAAGGTTCTTCGGGATCCAAGCCAGCAAGCCATTGTAGTTGCTGCCGGTATGTGGACCCAAGACAGCAAAGGAGTCCTATGTGACCTGACTTGAGTAAGAGAACTGATAGGTCAGGATCCAGGAGAGTGTACACCCTGGAAAGTTCACCTACATGTAGTTTGGAACAGTTAAATTGCTTAACAACATCCAAATCAGAACCAATCAAAATAAATGGTTAAACAGTCACCCATTACCAAAAAAATCAATACTAGTGTAACTGTATCAGTGATTGTAGAACCAGTGTTTTACAAAGTTTGCTCTGGACTCCAACCCTTAGGTTTGTGTAAGACCTAGGCCAGACTGAGAATGTATACCAGAGAACCGTTACACGTTAAGAGCACGACTTCGGTTCTGGTCTCCTATGAGGAGCAGTTGGTGCAGTTACCACTGATTGTATTAAAAGTCTCAGGCCCAAGCTTGATGGGGCGGAATTGGTTGAGAAAGATTTACCTTGACTGGCTCAACAGTTTTCAATTAGAAAATGGCTGCCTGAGTAAAGTCCTAATTAAATACTGAGAAGTTTTTCAGAGAGGTGTAGGGTCTATCAAAGGAGCTAAGGCCACCCTGCATGTTGACCAGGACCCTGCAATTCTGCAAGGGCCACCCAATGCCATTTGACTTAAAGGCAAAAGTAGAGGGGGAAATCAGAAGGCTGGAGGCGAAGGAATCATCAAACCAGTACCGTTTGCGGAATGGGCAGCACCGGTCGTACTGATTGTGAAGCCTGGCAGATTGGTTTGCCTTTGTGGAGATTTTAAGCAAACTGTAAACCACTTCTTGCAGCTGGATACATACTTGATCCCTTGCATAGACGATGTGTACACAAAACCAGCTGGGTTCTGTCCTTCATGAAGCTGGACATATGCCACACATACTTGCAATTGCAACTAGATGAGGAGTCCCAGAAGTATGCCACTATTAATATCTATAGGGATTTATACCAATATAAAGACTGCCATTTGGGGTATCATCAGCCTGTGCCCCTTTCCAGCGGACGATGGAGAACATTTTACAAGGCCTACCCCAGATAGCACATCATCCAGGTAAATGGTGAATAACCAGGAAGACGAATAAAGAGCACCAGTGGCCCAACAGAGGGGAACACCCAATAGCGTATTCTTCCTGGACTTTGGCTGATGCTGAATGCAAATACGCTCAGATAGAGAAGCAAGGTTTGACTGTCCTCTTTGGTATGAGAAAGTTCCACCAATACCTTTACGGACATAAATTTTTAATAGTAACAAACCTCAAACCTCTGCTAGGGCTACTTAAAGAAGACAAGGCCATGCCGCCCATATCTTCTTGTCGAATTCAGCAGTGGGCCCTTATTCTCCGTGTGTACAATTTCAAGATGGAGCACTGTCCGAGAGGTGAAGTGGCAAATGCAGATGCCTTGAGCCACCTCCCACTGGCAGATACACCATCAGTGGTGCCTCCCCTGGAAGAGACTGTTCTAATTTTAAACTTGGACATCCTTCCAGTCACTGCTGAGAATATCAGACTGTGGACACAGAGATCCCATCTTGGCAAAACTAAAACAGGATCATCCTGGGGTTTCCAAAATGAAGATGTTGGCGAGAAGTTATGTTTAGTGGCCAGGATTGGATGCAAACATAGCTTGTTGGTGGGGCAGTGCCCAGAGTGCCAACAAGGACAAAAATTACTGCAGCAGCTCCCCCACATTTGTCGGAATGGCTGGGTAAACCCTAGATTTGGTTACACATCAACTATGCTGGTCCTTTCATGGGCGCAATGTTCTTGGTCATTGTGGATGCCCATTCAAAGAGGTTGGACATGCATAGACTTCATTTGTCAAACTCAGGGATGATGATAGAAAACCTGTGAGCATCGTTTGCAATACACAGAATCCCAGAAGTATTAGTCACGGACAATGGGATGTCATTAACCAGCGGGGAATTTCAGTATTTCCTAAATTCAAATGGTATT
Source organism: Rhincodon typus (assembly GCF_021869965.1). Lineage (NCBI taxonomy): Eukaryota > Metazoa > Chordata > Chondrichthyes > Orectolobiformes > Rhincodontidae > Rhincodon > Rhincodon typus. The sequence continues at coordinate 11,811,023 of NC_063360.1, forward strand.
CAACATCTGAGGACAGCTCCATACCATCCATTGTCTAATGGTCTGGTGGAAAGAGCAGTCCAAACGTTGAAGGCAGGCTTAAAGCAACAGTTTACGGCTTTACTCGACACCAAACTGTTCCTGTTCCTGTTTGACTATAGGACCACCCCTCACGCAACTACAGAGATAGCTCCAGCAGAGTTCTTGATGGGGAGAACACTCCGCACCAGGTTAAACCTGATATTCCCAGACCTGGAGGGAGGGGGGTGAAGAGGGTAAAACGGGATCAGGAACGCCCATGCTGGACACAGCCTTCTCTAGGCAAGAGAGACAGTTTACTTCAGGGGGCGAAATTTGGTGTCTTAATACATGGCAGAGCAGACATGATGGGCTAAATTACCCACTTTTGCCCCCATGTCTTATGGTTTTATGGACTGACATGCTCTGTATGATGACTATTTTTATTCCTGAACTTATGAATTTTTCTCCTTTATATCAGACTAGAGTCTTAGAGGGGCCTGAACAATGTGGACTATGGCAACAAATGTGGCAGAATTGCAAGGTTCCAGCAAGGCCTACTACAACATAGGGCAACATGCTACATCTATTAACTTAGTTCAGAGTGAGATTCTTGCTGGCAATGGAAAGTTGCCCATTAAGTGATATTATTACTTGTTAATTTACCTTATTAACAACTCACCTCATTTATATGCAGCTTACTATCCTACCACCCTCATGAACAAATGAGACTTCAAGAATTCTTGACATGGAAGTCATAATGTATTTTCTGCAAAGAGCCACCATGTTGGTCATCACATGGCATCATCTTGGGGCACGATCCATGGGCACCAGCTGCATGCAATGCTTGTCCGTAAACATTGGCATCCGAAAACTTGCCAGCCTCTTGAGATTCTCATGGCACCTCCCCAGTCCATTTGCGGGATGCTTTGGAAGTACAAACCTGCATTGTGGGCTGTACCAGCATTTAGCATTAAAAGGCTGTTTGTAAGGACACTTGAACACACAGGGACAGGCACTCAGCTCATAGATTGGGCCAAGGTGGAGCTCAGGCCTACACGCTTGCTCTCTTGATGCTTGCTCACTTAGCGTTTACCTGGATGCTCGCAGCATCCCTGCCTTGCCTGTTAGTGCAGCTTGCCTTGCTTGTCAGCACTCCTCAGTCAGGGAGTGTATATCTTGCTGTACAGCACTGTCCCCTACAACAATTTCACACCTGCACCTGCATCTTATGAGGCAAAAACATTGAATATGCAGCAAGCAAGCAGCCATGTCTCAGAGTCTTAGAGGAGTGTACCTCACTGAGGTCCATGGAGGCACCCATCAGTCAGGGGTTCCCGGCACAGGAAGTCAAGGGAAGCCTCTGATACCAATCGAGGGAATTTGCTGTGGTCAGGTATGCAGTCGGGATGATCTAGTCAGAAGTCTATGCATCTGCAATCCAGGAGGTCAGTAGTAGTCAGGGAGATGTACAGGCATCTGTCAAGGGTCAGAACTGATTTCTCCCACACAAATCTTTACCCATGCTTTTAACTCTGTAACCTTATTTACCCTACCCTAATTTGCATCTGGCTCAGGTGGTAATCCAGAGATTATTACCTGTGTGGTTCTGCTTTTTGATTTAGTTCTGACCAGCACATGAATCCTCAGCAAAATCTGTCTCCAAGTTCTAACTACATCATTGATACATCCATAGACCACAACAACTGGATCCTTCCCTTCCCACTCAAAGCCCTGAGGAGATGTCCTGAACCTTGGTACTAGGTGGCAACACAGGCTTCAGGACTATCCACCTTTTCTGCACAAAACAGTATCTACCCCCTAACTATACAGCCCAATATTACTACTACATTCTTCTTTTCCTCCCATAGCAGGCTTTAGCCAGAGTGAATTATCCATCGTAGCCTCCTCCAAAGGTCCCCAGCATGACAGATACCAGTCTTCAGCCAGTTTTTTTCACTCTACATGATATCAAGAAGCAGTTGTAGGCACTGAATAGTGCAAAGGCTTTGGCCCCTAACAGCGTTCTGGCAATAGTACTGAAGACTTGTGCTCTAGAAATTGCTCCTCCTCTAGCCAAGCTCTTCCTGTACAACTACAAAGCTGGCATCTACTCGAAAATATGGAAAATTGCCCAGATATGTCCTGTACACAAAAATCAGGACAAATCCAACCCATCAATTACTACCCCACCAACCTACTCTCGATAATCAGTAAAGTGATGGAAGGTGTCGTCAACAGTCCCATCAAGCAATACGTGCTTGGCAATAACCCGCAGAGTGACGCCCAGTTTAGAATCCACCAGGGTCACTCTGCTCCTGACCTTATTACAGCCTTGGTTCAAACATTGTCAAAAGAGCTAAATTCCAGAGGTGAGGTGAGAGCGATAGCCTTGACATCAAGGCTGCTTTCGACTGAATGTGTCATCAAGGAGACCTAGCAAAACTGAAATCAATGGGTATCAGGGGACAAACTCTCTGCTGGTTGGAGTCGTTGCTGGCACAAAGGAAGATGGTCCTGGTTGTTGGAAATGAGTCATCTCAGCTCCAGGACATCGCTTCAGGAGTTCCTCAAGGTAGTGTCCTAGGCCCAACCATCTTCAGCTGCTTCATCAATGACCTTCCCTCAATAATAAAGTCAGAAGTGGAGATGTTCGCCAATGATAGCACAATGTTCAGCACCATTCATGACTCCTCAGACACTGAAGCAGTCCATGTTCAAATGTAACAAGATCTAGACAATATCCAGGCATAGGCTGACAAGTGGCAAGTAACATTTGTACCACAAAAATGCCAGGCTATGGTCATTACCAATGAGAGACAGTCTAACCACCATTCCCCTATATTCAATGATGTTGCCATCATGAATCACCCACTATCAACATCCTGGGGGTTACCATTGACCAGCTACATAAGCATAGTGGCTACAAGAGCAGGTCAGAGGCTAGGAACACTGCAGCAAGTAACTCACCTCCTGTCTCCCCAAAGCCTATCCATCATCTACAAGGCACAAGTCAGGAGTGTGATGGAATACTCCCCACTTGTCTGGATGTGTACAGCTCCAACAACACTCAAGAATCTTGACACCATCCAAGACAAAGCAGCCCTCTTAATTGACACCACATTTACAAACATCCACTCCCTCCACCACTGATACTCAGTGGCACTACCTATAAAATGCCCTGCCAAAATTCGCTAAAGATCCTTAAACAGCACCTTCCAAACCTACACCTCTTTCATCTAGAAGGACAAGGACAACAACTACATGGGAACACATGACCTGCAAGTTCCCCTCCAAGCCACTCACCATCCTAACTTGGAATATATCGCTGTTCATTCACTGTCATTGGTTCAAAATCCTGGAATTCTCTCCCTCAGGACATTGTGGGTCAACTGACAGCACATGGCCTACAGCAGTTCAATAATGCACCTTCTCAAGGGCAACTAGGGACGGGTAATAAATGCTAGCCAACCAGCAACACTCACATCTGATGAATGAATAATTTTATTTTTAAAACTTTAATAGCACTCTGTGCTATGATAGTTTAGCAGTTCACTTATCCTTCCTGCTGTCTGTGTCCTTGTTCACATTTGAAGCAAGAACCTTGTAACTATTGGACAAGGACACTGGCTGAGGCTCCTCCAAATCTAAATTCTGGATCCCCAAACCTGCATCACTCCATCACACCCTCCTGACCCTGAAGATGTTACAGTCAGTAGTGACAATGATAGTGCATGTGCCTTGTTGAGAGGTGGGTCCAGTTGCAGGGACAGAGTAAGTGTGAGGTAGCAGAGAAAAGAGTCATAGACCTTCTTGCAGCACTGCTGGCTGTTCATCCAGTCCTTTGATACAGCACTGACCTTGCTGAAGATCGAGGACCAGACTGCCAGGGTAAATCAGTGTGGCCCCCCTCCACCAGTCCTCTGGGAAAGAGGGAAGCCCTCCCCTCGACCACCCCATCCAGCTGGAATTCCAGGGCCCTGTCAGAGAATGGTGGCATTATGTTTCCTTTCTGAGATATCTCCAGAAAGTCTCTTCTTTGACAAGAAGCACAGGATCACAATGCCAGTACTCATCCAGGTGCACAATGCCCTTTGAAAAATGATGCAGAACCAGGAATGCTGGTCTTTCAGTGAATATCCAGTCAGTGTTGAGTTCTTCTGAGAACAGTGAGTGGTAGGTTGGGACCAGAATCAGGCACAACAGCACTATGGAGCTAGGTTGGTAGTTGATGTGGTGAGTTTGGCAAGATGTGGCAAGAAATTTCATTTAGTATCGGAGAGAAATTCTTCGTGAAACTCAATGAAACCAGCACTTAGCCAAAATCACATAGGATTCAGCCCTCAATCACTTTAAAGTTTGTTGTCTTATCAGCTCTTTTCAAATATTTAGCTGATCGGGGCATTTGGATGCTGCAGCTCTGTGTATTCAATAATGTGGTCCTCATCCAATCATATTTGGCCAACAGTCTGCGGTTTGGAAAACTCTTTTTTCTCTTAAATCAATACTTATAGTATTTCAGTGCTCTATGACACAATCCTGGCACTTGCTAGGAGTCTCTCAGTATAAGTAGTGTATACCATTTGTAATTCAGGTGGTTCTAAAAGTAGCAACTAGTCTGAGCAACTTCGCACCTAAACAATACTGTAAAACTTGTATCAACACAGTACAAAGATAAAACATTTACCCGTCAAGAGAAAATGTGCAATGGAACCTTGATAAATTTATACATGTACACTTGTCATTGGTAAGTATTTTTAGCATTTTAACTTTATATTCTGTTGCTCTTTACATGTAACTGTCATTTGCTTATGAACCGCAAGGGGCCAGTAATAACCCACATAACAGCAGGTTACAGAGAGAAGAGTGAAATGTTGTTCTAAATAATAAATATTACCATTTCACTGTACTGTACCTTTTATGATATAATTCTGAATTACTGACGTTGATGGCACTTTTCTTTCAGATTTCTCAAAGACTTCTGACATAGAAAAGTATTTGCTATAATATAGTGTTTTCTATGACCACCAGACATCTCAAAGCATTTCACTGTAAAGTGCTTTTTGAATAGTAGTCACTGCTAATAAGGTACAGGAGACTAATTGGCAACTCCTTGCCAACTCCTTGTAAAGTAACCTAGTCAGACCTGTTATCCTCATTGTCTTTCATTTATTTCTCAAAAGTGCTCATCCAGTTTCCTTTTGAAATCATTGATTATCTCCATTTCCATTATCCTTGCAGGCAATAAGTTCCAAGTCATCAAGAGGAGGTGTAAAATTCATAAAATTCCTTTCATAAAAATGACCTATTTAAAGTTTAATCATTAAAAATATAACATTTCCACATAAAGAAATGAGATTACAAAATGGACATTCATCATTTCAGCCATCCAGTGATCACATCAATCACTTGCAAGTTTAGAGGGGTTTCATGCAATGAAAAGCTGCTGTGTACTGCCCCTTTCAAGCGCTCCCAGGTTAATTACACAACAGGTTATAGTATTTACAGAATAGATTAAAACTCCCTTTGCTCTGCCTTAGCAATGTGCTTAATTCCTAATCTCAGAAAAGCAGCCCACGCAACAACAGTGCAACCAACCTATAGCTCTGTAAATAAATATCGTGAGTAAAATTCAAAACATTTTACACTGTGCATCATTGCACAATCATGAAGTGGGTTGGGAATGGCTAAACTCAATTCTCGCAATGCCTTTTCCAAAGCAAGTTTGGTGGCAATGGGGCATTAAATCAAGTAAGATGGTGGCAGTTTGGGACCCCACCACCTTCCCACCTCTATCCCTGTTAGGTCTGGACCTGATGATTCATGGATAGCCTTCCCATGCTGCTGTTAGTTGAGTCGGCAATTAATGTCCACTTAAAGGCCTCTTGCTGCAGCCACTGGACCTCTTCAGCCATGAACAGATGACTTCCCATGCTGGAAAACTGATAAGTCAAACCATGTTAGAGTTGTTTTCAGGTATTCAGTGATGGGTGTTTTATGGGTGTTAAGGTAATCCTCGTTCAAAGGCATTCAGTGCCTGATCGAGAGATCTGGAATTGGGAAAAGATGATACCTGTTGAGAGCCACATATGATCCTTACTGCCGAAACAGCTGCCCTACCCACACAGCTCCACCCTGCAGCACTCATCCCACCATCAATTGTCCCTGTATCATTTTGCAATTGCCACTCAAGGGGTCCTTAATCTTTGGAAGGTCTTCCCCTTCCTATTTGACAGACCATGTGACATGGGCATTCCACCATCTCTCCTGCTACCATGCAAGACTCCTTTCACTTCCATGAAATACTGCTCAAATCCTTACTTCCAACACAGAGAACGGATTTTCATTTCCATCTGTTTGATTTCTGTGTGATCTGAATTGATATTCAAATTGTTTAATCTGTTTATTTGAATGTTTTATTTAACATGTTGTTTATTATATTTCCCAATAGTGTGTAACGTTGTCTATTCAGAGCTGAGATTTGTCCTGCACACCAACTGAAAGAAAACCCCTTCCAAGCTCAAATGGTCCAAACGGTTTAAGGTCATCAAATAAAATAGCATGTAATTCTGAGCACATCACAGCTAATTTGTTCATTCACAACAGCCAATTTTTTGACATTTAAAAATGTCTGAAAGATTGATCAGGAGACAACTGTGTCAGTCAGCAGTATTATACATGAGCAGAGAGTTACTGCCCTTGAAGTTATGGCAATATTTGATTGAGCATCATATTAAGGAGCAATAGCAAATTGAAATCAACTGAATCAATGCAAAATCTTTTACTAGTTGAAGTTATACCTAACACAAAAGAAAGATCTGGTTTGGTTGTTAGAGTCCAATCATCCCAATCTTGGGACATTGCTGTAGAAGAATCCCAGGATAGTGCCCTAGGTCTAGTTATCTTAATTTGCTTAATCAGTGAGTTTACAAGTGAGGATATTTGCTGATGATTGTACAGTATTATTCAAACTCCTGGTGAATACTGAAGCAGTACATAACTTCAAGCAAAAAGACCTGAACAACTTTCAGGCTTGGGCTGATAAATGCCAGTCAATATGTATGCTACACAAGTGCCAAGCAATGACCATCATTCACAAGATAACATAACCATCTCCACTTGATGTTCAATGGCAATATCATTGGTGAATCCACCAGTACCAACATCCGTGGCGGGGAGTGGGGGGTGGGGGGGCGGGGGAGGTGGTGGTGGGGTGGTGGGCGTTCAGCATTGACAGATGCTCAACTGAACCAACAATATAAATACTGTGGCTACAAAAGCACATTAGGAATTTTGTGCTGAGTAACTCACCTCCTGACTCCCCACAATCTGTCCAAAGTACAAGTCAGAGTATGATAGAATACTCATCAGTTGTCTATTTGAATGCAGCTCCATCAACAGTCAAGATTCTCAACATCATTCACGATAAAACAGCTCACCAGGGGGTAATATATCAACCATCTTAAGTATTCACTTCCTCCTCCACTGGAGTACAGTGCAACAGCGTGTATCATTCAGAACGTGTACTCTAGCAACTCACCAAGGCTCCTTTGGCAAAACCTTTCTGAAACCTTACCTGCTAGAAGATCAAGAGCAGGAGATGCATGACAGCATCACTAGCTGCAAGTTCCCTTCTGAGTCTCTCAACATCCTCACTTTGAGTTATATTTCCAATCCTTCACTGTCACAGGGTCAAAGTTTTCAGAATCCCTCTCCAATATAACTATGGGTGTACCTACAGCACAGGGACTGCAGCAGTTCACGAGGCAGCTTGACACCACTTTCTCTACATTAGTTAGGAATGGGCAATAAATGGCTGGCCTTATCAGCGACATTCTGATCCCTTTAATTGATATAAAGTCAATAAATTATGAAGTTCAAGAAAAATTGGCCAATTAAACCAACTTTTTAAGTTACTAAGAAGAGAAAGTAAACATATGCCCCTGAGAGAACCAGGCTGAGAAAATAATGCAACACCTTTATTTAGAAAAGGAAAGAGACAAAAAAAATGTAACCATAGTTCAGAGTTCATCAACTATGCCTGATGTCTGTTCTTGGGAAAATGTTAGAATCCATTATAAATGATGGAATACAAATCCATAATTTGATCAAGCAAAGTCTGAATGATTTCATGAAATGGAAATCATGCCTGACAAATTTATTAGTATTCCTTGAGGAGATAGCAAACAAGATAAATAAAGGAGGAGTAGCGGATGTAATATATGTAGATTTTAAGAAAGCTTTAGATAAGGTACCTCAAATTAGGCTACTTCATAAGGTAAGAACCCGTGGTGTTGGAGATAATATCTTAGCATGAATGGAGAATTGGCTATCCAACAGAAGACAGAGTTTTGAAATAAAGTAGACATTTTCAGGATCGGAGTCTGGAACTAGTGGAGCGCTACAAAGTCCAGTGCTGGGTACACAATTATTTATAATATGCATGAATAATTTGGACAAGAAAAGTGAATGGACTATATCCAAATTTGCAAATGACACAAAAGTACATGGAAAAGCAAGTGAGAATGACGCAAAGAATCTGCAGAGGGGTATACACATGTTAGGCAAGTGGATAAAAACAAAGGCACCCACCTGTCTCTATTTTACTCAAAAGCTAATTTGCTACATAGATGTTTAGTTTACCCAAAAAACTTGGTAGTTGGAACATAATATGGGAAAATGTGATGTCATGCACTTTGTCAAAAAGAGTAGAAGAGCAGAATATTATTTAAATAGACAAATACTGCAGAAAGCTATAGAACAGAGTAGTTTGGGAGTCCTCAAGCATGAGTCACAAAAAGCTAGCGCCCAAGTTCGGCGGGTAATAGGGAAGGCAAGTGGAATGTTGGCCTTTATTTCAAAGGGAAAAGTAGGACAGTTTTGTTAAAACTATACAAGGTATTAGTCAGACAACAGCTGGAGTACTGTAAATAGTTTTGGATCCTTATCTAAAGAAAGATATACTGGCATTGGAGGCAGTCCAGAGAAGCTTCACTAGCCTGATACTGGACTTGGAGGGACTGTTCTACAAGGCGGGGTTGAACCCGTATTCATTGGAATTTAAATAATCAGAGGCAACCTTATTGAAATATAAAAGATTCTGAGGAGACTGACAGGGTAGATGTGGAGAGGTTGTTTCCCCTTGTGGAGAGTCCAGAATCAGAAGGTATAATTTCAAACTAAGGGGTCGCACATTTAAGACTGGATGAGGAAGAATCTCTTCTCTCGGAGATAGTGAATCTGCTGGAATTTTATATTGCAGAGGGCCAACAAGGCTGGATTGATAATTACATTCGAGGCCGAGATAGACAGTTTTTCATTTGTAAGGGAATTATGGAATATACAGAAAAGTCAGGACGCGGGAGTTAAGGATTGTTAGATCAGCTGTGATCACATTGAATGGTGGAGTAGACTCGATGTGCTGAATGCTGTACGTCCACTCATACATCTTATGGCTTTATGGTCTTAACTGCCTTTAGCTAAACGTAATAGCTAAATTAGCAATGACCAGTAACTGAACCTGGATCTTCCCAATCTGGATGGTTCAGTATCAGTACACTACCCATTGGATCATAGGCAGTTGGCCTAGTTAATTCCTCAATCTCTATAAAGCCTTATAGATGAACATGTGGAACTTGTAATAAATAAATCTGTTTTGTTGCTAGAATTTTCATAGCACATGGATCAATTTTGTTAAGTTTTGAAGAGATGATTAATTGTCATTCTTTAAAGACGGTTAGTCATTGCAATATTGATGTTTGTCTGCACAGCTGAGACAAATAACAGCCTCTCGTTCACAGTGAAAGCTTATTCAAGGGATGATAAATAAACACAGCAGGTTATTTTAGTCTGATTTGTTGACCCTTGACATGACAAGTACAGAACCTTGCTATGACTCTGTGTGATGAGAATAAGTTTAAAAGCAACATATGAGTGTTTGAGAGCGAGATAGAGCAATATTGAACTGTCATTAAGCTGTTAATACACTGTACAGATGCAGCTTTTCCATGATTTCATGCTCAGTCATGCTTTTGTGACTTTTCACAATCACTAGACAGTTTCTGAATTTCCAATGAATGGCAGATATTCTAATAAATTATAATATTGTAAACCCAACTAGCACATAAGAATTCTTAAGAATGGGGAACACATGTAAAGTCCAACAAACTATCTGATGGACAAAGCCACTTTGCTGTCTTGTCACCACATCTGTCAGGCCTACTT
>NC_063360.1:11821643-11998306 GCF_021869965.1 Rhincodon typus
GTTCAATATAGAGAAGTTTGAGGTGATACATTTTGGAAAGAACGGAAAGATAGTAAACAGTAAAGGATAGTGTTGTAAAGGGTGTGCATGTGTAAATAGACCTTGGTGCGTATGTGCATAAGTCATGAAATGTAGTAGGACAGGTTGAGAGAGCTGTTAATAAAACACAAATTACTCTAGGCATCATTAATAAAAGAACAGTGTACAAGAGCAAGGAGGTTGCTATGAACTTGTATGGTAGATTAGTTAGGTCTCAGCTGGAGTAGTGTGTATAGTTCTGGGTAACACTAGGAAAGATGTGAAAGATGTGAAAGAGTGTAGAAGAAGTGTATGTTTCCAAGAATGAGAAACTTCAGTTATGGGAATGGATTGGAGAAGTTGGGACTGTTTTCCTTGGAGAAGGAAAAGCTAAGAGGAAATCTGAGAGAATTTTTTCAAATCATGAGCAGTCTGGACAGAGTAGACAGAGAGAAACGATTCTCAAGGTGATCAAATCTAAGTGGATTTAAAGTATTCTGCAAAAGAAACAAATGACATTTTTTTAGTCAACCTGTCCAGAGATGTTATTACACATCTCTGGAGCAGGTGGGACATGAACCCAGGTCCCCGGCTCAGACGTTGGGACACTATGCTGTACCACAAGAGCCCCACAAGAAGCAAATTGTAAACAGGTGGTGGGTATTAACTAAGGATTAGTTGATTTAAAAAGAACTATTTTAAGAAGAATCTTTTTCACACAGCGAGTAGCTGGTGTCTGGAATGCACTGCCTGGTAGTATGGTGGATGCATGCTCAATTGAAGCATTCAAGAGGGTATCAGATTGTTATTCAAATAGAAACAATGTGCAGGGTTACAAGAAAAAGTCTGAGGTTGGCACAAAGTCAAAATGCCCAAAGCCAGTGCAGACACAATGTGTTGAATGAACTTCTTTTGCACAGAAAAGCTTCTGTGATTCTGTTTTGAGTTTATGAAAAACTTGCCGAAGGATATTCTACCTGCACCTCTGAAGTGGCAGGCTCTGCCATTGGAAGATGAAGTTCACTTGGGCTCCTGAATGGGGAACCAAGATCAAAAAGTGAACCAGTATCACTTGAATTAAGTCCCCACTTCCATGAACAATTTTGTCATCATCCCTCCAGTGGCCCAGCCACATTTCACTGATACTGTTGTAGTGAAAGCACTTAGATGCAGAGCATTGCAGCACTGTAACATCAAGACTAGTGAATCTATTATCCTGTTTAAGATGGCAGGCATTCTAGCATCCAGAGTCTGTGCACCACAATTATGGTATGTGTGGATTTAGTTGAGAGTTCTGTTGTGTTATGGACCAGACTAGACCCCCTCAAAATATTTTAAGAAGGTAGCCTAGACCTTAACTTTCCTTATTTTAAAGGTAGATATGAAGTGTGTGTTCAGATGTGATACAACTGGTCAAACCGCTCGATGTTAAGCAAAACACAATTCATTTAAACACTATAGTTAAAATACAAACAAAAGAAACAGGAATTTAGAATAACTTAACTATTGGAAAACTTAACTGAATAATAGACACAGTACCTATTACTAATTAACTGTTCCAATATAGTAATATCCCATAAACACACCACTTGGCAAAAAGGTAAATTCAGACACAGATTCTTACAGACAATTCTCCAATCCAGGAGGAAACAATATTAAGCGAGATTTCAGGGATTGTAGCTACGCGGAATCATTTTACTAAAGTTCCAACTCTCTTGGGACCCAAACAGCTTCTGACTACTACAGCTAAAAAAAAAACTAGAAAGCTTGATCTGTGAGAACTGGCCACTGTTTAAAAAAGAAACCGAAAGGCCTCCTCTGATTGTTGACTTAGGCTATCTTCTCACCTCTGCCTTTACAACCTCTCTTCAAAAAATCCCAGGACAAAGTAACCTTTCTCAACTTACCACTACTATTATACTTTTTGGCGAAGTCATCAATAGCCAAACCCATCACCTTCTACCTGCGGCTGAGCAGGTGCTTTGACTCTGACAGAGATCTTAGTGTCAGACACTTCGGTGCTTGAACTGCTGCAGAGATGTGTCAGAAGTGTGTTAATCAGATTGTGCTGCTGAGTCTAAACCAGAAAGTGAAAGTTCCTGAGTTAGTGCAGGTAAAAACCTTGTTGGTGCATCCTCTGAGAATTTAATATCTTCCTCCTCAGAGGTGGAGTTGGAGCTCAGGGTCTCCAGTGCTGATCTCTTTCATGTGGTGGTTTGCTGGGTTCCAGTCGTACATTTGTAAGAGAGGGATTAGTTGTGTGAGAGGGATAAAAGCATGTGCTTATTAAGAATGTATTAACACTGTTAATGAAAAAGCAGCACAGTACAGCACAATATAGCTTACTCAGTTTGTTGCTCATGGAAGTCCCCATATGAGTGGTTGTCCTCCAGCCAACTCCAGCATTTGTTCCTCATTTGGAGTAAGGAGCTTAATGTCCACTACACTGACATCATTCTTTGCCTCTAAGCCCAGTTAAGGGACACTTTTACTGAAATGATGCAGGGTTCAGTATGATGAAAGTAGATGGGAGAGCCATTAGTATTGATGTATGGCCAGGAGAGGTGGTTAGGTGTCCCCAGTGAATAAGTAGGAAGCATATAGGACAGGAAGAGTTAGAGTTTTGGTAGGATCAGGTAGAGGAGAACCGTTTAGAGGACATGATGCTTGCAACTGTGAAAGTCCACGAGCCTTGGTGAGAAGTGTGCGCAGTGACAGATTTCAAGTGTGTGTTAGTATTGCGAGCATGAGGTAGCAGAGAAAATGAGGTGACACTTATCCGTATGGGACACAGATAGTCATTAAGCCTCTTTCAGCTCTGTTGTGCGTTGCACTTGATTCTGGGCAGTGCAATGAATTGGATCACTATCTCTGTCCATACTGACTGCATCCAGTCAAGTGGCATCATTTGGTGATCTGTGATTAAAAAGCAGTGCCCTTCTCTTGATCACCCCATCTACCTCCAGATCCCTGTCAGCGAAATGGGGTTTCAACATTCCTTTCTGAGCCATTTGTTTGTTTCTAATGGTGCTGTATGACAGTGTAAAAGGCATTTGATAGATTAAAGTGTCTCAAACGGTGCGGAACTGATTTTAAATATGGCATGTGAATTATGCAAAGTTCAAGCAGTGGCAAGAATTTCCACCTCTCCTGTAGGCAGGTTGCAATAGTGGCCAATTTCATAATTAATAAGCTGAAGAAAAGAAAATTGTCTGAGAAAGTTCAACATGAGCCATGGCAGACCACCTGCCATGAATCTCACTGAATAAAACTCTTTGCCAAAAAATAGGAAAATTCAGCCCTTGGTGTTTAAATCTGAGGCAGTTCTTTATCTTAATAACTGTCTGCTCCAAAATATCCAGTCCTATGTTCTGGAAAGGACTTTGAATTATGTGGAAGTACTATTTCACTTCCCATCTCTTCTCAATGTACTTATGCATTCTTATCACTGTAAAATGCTTTAAATCTGTAGCATTTCAATATGATGAGAATCTGCTGTTTGTTAAGTGTGAATTTTTGTATTTATCAATGCTAGTTCAAATTTTGCTCCTGTAACGTTTGCCAGGGTCTGCACTACAGTAATGTTGCAGTAGTTTATTTTCCTGCTAGTCCTTTAGCTCTGCGTTTTACAGTACTGTGTTAAATTCTCAATACTACTTCTTACCTTTTCTGTAGTGTTTTACTGCTTTCAACCTTTTATAATTCTGTTTTCTTGCAATATTGCGTCTCTGTAGTGCCTACTGAAGGTTTCCTGTCTATTTCAATAATTAAAATGATGGCTTTCTGCTGTTTTCCTGCTTCTTCCCAGGAAAAAATGAGATTTTCTTGCCTTTAACAATCCCAAACACAATGCACTTTATCTACACAAATTTTTAAATACAGCTGTCTGAGTGCAGTGTTTTTAAATCTTATTGTTGAAATCACTGAGCCCTGGTCCTTTTAAATCTTCAATCTGTTAAATCTGTTCTTCTTCTGCAAGACTCTTTGCATTTCGAGTCACAGAATAATCGAGATGTACAGCACGGAAACAGACCCTTCGGTCCAACCACTCCATGCCAACCAGATATCCTAAATTAATCTAGTCTAATTTGCCAGCATTTGGCCCATATTTCCGTAAACATTTCCAATTCACATAAACATCCAGATGCCTTTTAAATGTTGTAGTTGTACCAGCCTCCACCACTTCCTTTGGCAGCTCATTCCATACACGCACCACCCTCTGCATGAAAAGGTTGCCCCTTAGGTCCCTTCTAAATCTTTCCCCTCTCACCTTAAACCTATGCCCCCTAGTTTTAGACTCCTTCAACCCATGGAAAAGACTCTGTCTATTTCCCCTATCCATGCCCCTCATGATTTTATAAACCTTTATAAGGTCACCTCTTAGCATCCGATGTTCCAGGGAAAATAACCCAGCCTATTCAGCCTCTTCCCTATAGCTCAAACCCTTCAACCCTGGCAACATCCTTGCAAATTTTTTGAACCCTTTCAAGTTTCACAACATCCTTCCTATAGCATGGAGACAAAAATTGCATGCAGTATTCCAAAAGTGGCTTAACCAATGTCCTGTACAACCATAACATGACCCCCCAACTCCAATACTCAATGCACTGACCAATAAAGGCAAGCATACCAAATGCCTTCTTTGCTATCCTGTCTACCTGGGACTCCACTTTTAGGGAACTATGAACCTGCATTCTAAGGTGTTTCTGTAATTTTGCTGTTTTCCATTTTAAATGAATTATGAAGCCTTCCCAATACTGCAGTTCTGTTATAAACTACTTTTCTCGTCCTTTCACTGCCCCTTGCAGCAGTGTCCTGTGGAGCATAAAGTTCACTTTGAGAGGTGCAAACAATTTTTTAACTCCCTCTCTTTCTATTGCTGGTCTTTGTTTTGTTTTTGTAACTTTTTCTAACTTTCCCTTGTGGTCATGTAACATCAGTCCTGGAAACTTCACTCACTTGCTAAAAAGCCTCCTTCACTAAACCCTCCAACCTTTTCTCAATTTGTTTGACTTTTGCTCTTTCCCGTGCTGTTGTCTTGTGCCTCCTAACAACCTCCTAATGAATTTTTCTAATTGGATTGCTAAATTTGCCCTGTTGCTGCTCCTAAGGATTCTATTGACTGTTGGTTTTCATGTTTCAACTGCTGATCGACTGTGTATTCTTCAAATGCTAATGTTCTGAAAGTGCTAACTTCACTTTTCTTCTGAATTTTTCCTTCTTCCTTCAGCGTCAAATTGAATTGGTCTGACCACTGCTGATCACCATGTTATATCATGGGACTGTGCCTCTTCACAATATCATCATTGATACCATGTCTGCGAGTACAGAATACGATATTAAGGTATTAGAAATTCTCTGCCACTAATCCTCCTTTCTCTATGCTATGTCTGGGCCTGTTCAATTATCAGTGGTAGAGTATGGACTACTGATGAGTCTAAACAGAAGAGGCAATGTCTTACATAACAAAGTAATATAGTGGATGATAACAATTGATACAGTTTAATCAAGTAGGCTACTTTGTGTTGGATACTAATAATCTTCTGCTACTAAGCAAAAGAGTAACTTCCTGACACTTTGTCAGCTACCATATGAAGGATACGCAATGAGGCAGTCTCCTGGGCAGTAAGGGTCAGGACCTTTAACAGAAGAGGACAGAAAATTGTGGATTGAAACAGACTTGAAATGTATAAGTTAAACTATGAATAGACTAACACTAGTTAAAAGAAACACATCAAAATAAATGTTCCAGTCTGATGCAAATTTAAGCTTATATTTACAGTTGCATATTGCTCTGTCAAACAGAAAGAACATTATTTAAGTATTTGTTATATTTGCCAAGTTGCGACATATCACTGCTGTACTTAACTGTTGGCATTCCTCTCAGTCTGAGATCATTGTAAACATGAAAAAGAACAAGATTCACCTTTAGAGACTTACAACTACATGTTGTTCAGCTAATTTGGAAAAATACTAGCACATCTGTTTTCCTTCTATTTCAGGCTTCTGAAAGCATTTGTTATTCACTCACTGGAAATATAAACAATAAGCCATCAACTTTCCTCAATAAAGAGCATTCTATTGCCCATTAATTCTATATTTTTGCCACTTCCTTAAAGTTTCATCAGGAAAATTTAGGACTTCTTGTAGTCAGGCAAAACAGGAAGTCTCCCAATTCATTCTGTAGTCTCTGCTGAGTTAGCTGATCTCAGCCAAGTTGGCAAAATTGATCTCAGCACAATGAGGTTAGAGAGAAGGAAAAAGTACAGCCAGATTCCCCAGTCCTGAAGTTCTGAAAAAGGGTCACTAGATCTAAAGCATTCACTTCAGATGCTGCCAGACCTGCTGAGGTTGTGCAGCCATTTCTGTTTTTATCCCCAGTCCTAGTCATGATCAAGTGACTTCTACTGGAAAGAACATGCACGCAGGTAATGTCACTAGACTAGTAATCCAGAACCTCAGGTTAATGCTTGTAGGAGGTGGAACACCACAATGTCTCAGTGGTTACCACTGCTGCCTCACAGTGCCAGACACCCAGGTTCGATTCCGGTCTCAGGCAACTGTCTGAGTGGAGTTTGCATGTTCTTCCTGTGTCTGGTCAGGCTTCCTCTGGGTGCTCCAGTTTCTTCCCACAGTCCAAAGATGTGTAGGTTAAGTGGGCTGGCCATGCTAAATTGCCCCATGGTGTGCAGGGTAGGTGCATTAGCCATGGGAAGGATATGTTAGGGAGCTGGATCTGGGTGGGATGCTTTTTAGAGGGTTAGTTAGTGTAGGCTGAACGGCCTGCTTCCACACTGTAGGGATTCTAGGACATGGCAGATGTTGAAATTTGAATTCAAAAAAAGAAATATGAAATTAAAAAAGCTAGCCTAATGGTGACTGTCAATTGTTGTAAAAATCCTACATACTTCACTAATATCCTTTAGCAAAGGAAACCTGTTTTGCTTACCTGGTCTGACCTACATGTGACACTGGACCCATGCTGAAAATTATCTGCCCCCTGGACAATTAGGGATGGGCAATGAATGTTGGCCTAGCCAGTGATGCCAACATCCCATGAATGAATAGAAAAAAAACACATTGAATAAGAGCAGGATAATGATCAATTATGCAGTCTAATAGGTGATATGCAATGGTGAGATACTTAAGTGTAGCAAGTTCCTATGAAACCTGTAGCTCAGGATGAGCCAGCACTTTTAGAAGAGAATGAATTAACTGAGAAACATTCAGCAAAAGAAAGTTGATTTCTTTGAACAAACTTAACAGCGGAAGTCCTGCTTTAGATAGCTGCTTAGGAGCACTTTAGGGTTTAACTTTCAATCATCATTAACTGGTGCATTATCTATGGCAATGCCTCTACCAATCAAGAGTCCATTTGTCAACCAATCAACACTCTCCTCTTGTACAGTATAAATGTTAGTTTTCCCCTTACATTTGTATTGACCTGATGAGTGCAAGATGAAAAGCTTCAACAAGACTTTTCTGCAAAACTTAAAGTCTTAAATTGTTGAATTCCAATTTGGCCAGAGGGTGTAAAATTCATAAGTTAAAAATAGCATGCTGTTCCTTAAGTTTTATTTGATTTATTCGAATACTTCACCAGGCCAAGGACAGAGATGTAAGCATGAGAGCAAATAGTTAAAATAGCAGGAAAACTGGAGCCCAGGATCACGCACATGGTCTGCAAAATAGTCGTTCAGTCTATTTTTTAGTCTCTCCAGCATTGAGACTGCTTTTTGAGCAGTGAATACTTTGAGCAGTAGAAACAAATTAAACCACTGCTTCACTTACAAGGACCATTTGGCGCATTGGAAGGTGAGGTGGTGGAGACAAACAGATGTTGTATCTCTTTATCATTGGAAGGGTATGAAGTTTTGGGGATCTTTGAGTTTTAGACAAGGAAGTCATGAAAGAAATTGCTCCTGTGGCATTGTCAGGGAAGGGGAAGATCAGTTTGGTCATGCCAACTCTCTAGAATTGATGGAAATGGCTTTCACTCACCCGTCCACAATTTTTTTTTTCATGCATGTGTCATTCTTACTTCTGTTTATTATATTTTTGCTTTCGTATATAGCAGTTCATTATTCTGCTAATTGCACATGCTCTTTACTCTCACTCCCTTTTCCTTTTGTATAATGGAATCTTTTGTCCTTTCATCTCTCCTGCTTTCTATGTTATCATAGACCTTCAACTTTACTCTTCTTACTCACAACATTCCTATTACATTTCTTTCTTCTTTTAGTTACAAAACAGATAATTGACCTGAAACATTAACTGTTTGTCTCTCCAGATACTAACAGTCTTACTGAATATTTCCAGCATTTTTTTCTTTTTATTTCCAAGAATTTAGGTATTGTTTCAGTAGTACAAAAAAGTTGTGTGTTTTGGAGCCAGGACATAGAGTCATAGTGTCATAAAGATACGCAGCATGGAAATAGACTTTTTGGTCCAACTCTGTCCATGCCAACCAGAAATCCTAAATTAATCTAATCACATTTGCCAGCACTTGGTCAATGTCTCTCCAAACCCTTCGTACTCATATACCCATCCAGATACCTTTTAAATGTTGTAATTGTACCAGCCTCCATCTCCTCCTCTGGCAGCTCATTCCATACCTGCATCAATCTCTGCGTGAAAAGATTGCCCCTTAAGTTCCTTTTAAATCTTTCCCCTCTCACTTTAATTCTATGCCGTCTAGTTTTGGACTTCCCTATTCTGGGGAAAAGACCTTGACTATTCACCGTATGCACACCCCGCATGATATTATAAACAACTGTAAGGTCACCTCTCAGCCTCCAAACCTCCAGAGAAATTAGCCCCAGCCTAGTCAGTCTGTCCCTATAGCTCAAACCCTCCAACCCTGGCAATGTTCTTGTAAGTCTTTTCTGAGTTTAACAACATCCTTCCTATAGCAGGGAGACCAGAACTGAATGCAGTATTCCAAAAGTGGCCTAATCAATGTTCTGTATGGCCTCAATATGACCTCCCAACTCCTATACTCAATGCACTGACCAATAAAGGCAAGTGTACTAAACGCCTTCTTCACGATCCTGTCTACCTGGAGCTCCACTTACATGGAACAATGAACCTGCACTCCAAGGTCGCATTGTTTGGCAAATCTCCCCAGGACCTTACCATTAAGTGTGTAAATACTGGCCCTGATTTGCCCAACCATGAACATAAAGAACAATTTCATCAGCTTAAGCTCTTTTTTTTTAATTTGATGAAGTCTGATTAAAAAGACAGTAGATACAACAAATTTGGCAGTTAGGATCATAATAGTTGAGATTTAAGTACCTCTTGAAATGTGAGAGAAGGAGAAGACTGGTGAGGTGAAGGAATATATATTTTTGAGGTTCTTAAAACAGAATGGGAGATGCTATGATGACCTTAAGTAAGAGAAAACATCATTGGTAAAGCACTGCAAGACTACTGGGCATTGAATGCTGACCTGGACCTCCTGCAGACTGTTCAATGGTTGGATAGGGTGCCATTTCTCAATTTTTAATTGAAATTATTTTGAATAGTGGTAAAGTCCAAACGACAGAGAGGTCAGAGTAGGTTTGGGAAAGAATATCAAGTGAGAGGGAGTTTCGGATTGTACTTAGAGTCATAGAGTAATACAGCATGGAAACAGGCCCTTCAGCCCAAACTGGTCCATGCTGACCATGGTGCTCACGCAGCTAGCTCCAACTGCCCATATTTAGTCCATATCCCTCTAAACCCTTCAATCCATGTATCTATCCAAATGTTTTTTTTAAATATTGCTATTGTACCTGCCTAAACCACTTTCTCTGGCAGCCCATTCCATATACATACCACTCTCTGCGTGAAGATATTGCCCCTCAGGTCCTTCTTAAATCTATCCCCTCTCACCTTAAACCTATGCCCTCCAGTTTTCAATTCCCCGTCCCTGGGAAAAAGACTATATGTATTCATCCTATCTATGCCCCACACGATTTTATACACCTCAGTAAGGTCACCCCTCAATCTCCTACATTCCAAGGAATAAAGTCTAGTCCTGGCCAACCTCTCCCTATAACTCAAGCCGACTAGGCTTGGCAACATCCTTATACACCTTTTTTGCACACTTTCCAGTTTAATTATGTATTTCCTATAACAGGGTGACCAAAAGTGTACAGAATGCTGTAAGTAGAGATAACAAGGTGTACAGCTGGATGAACACAGCAGGCCAAGCAGCATCATAGGAGCAGGATGCTGCTTGGCCTGCTGTGTTCATCCAGCTCTACACCTTGTTATCTCAGATTCTCCAGCATCTGCAGTTCCTACCATCCCAGAATACTGTAAGTGCAGCCTCACCAACAATTATACAACTGTAACATAACGTCCCAACTCCTACACTCAATGTCTTGACCAATGAAGGCCAGCATGCTAAATGCCTTTTTCACCACTCCTCAGGGCCTTACCATTTACTGTATAAGTCCTACCTTGGTTTGACTTTCCAAAGTGCAACACCTCACACTTATCTGTATTGAATTGCATTTGCCAATCCTTAGCCCACTTCCCCATCTGATCAAGATCCCTCTGTAACTTTTTATAACCTTCCTCACTATCGACAATACCTTCTAATTTTGTATCATCTGCAAACTTCTTCAGCAAGTAAACACCTCTCATGTATTTGGCTTCCCTGGGAACATTAAATACATTATACCTGGCAGGCAAAAGTACATGTAAAGAGCTGTATTACCTAGCATTGAACATTTGGCCAGTGGATAGTGATGTTATCAGAGATGAAAAAACAGATTTTGTCTCTTCTGCAGTTGCCTACAAAGGTTTCAGGTGAATGGATAGCTGAACAAAGGTATCATGGAGAGAGTGGTCTTTTGGAAAGTGAAGAGGGGTGGTAAAAATTACAATGATGTTATTAAAATAGAGACAAAAATAAGGTTGTTAAAGAAAAAGTGAGAAAGATCGGAGGTAGAAGTGAAAGAGAGAGACAAGCCATCAGAATCAAGATGTTTCTTGCTTAATATAATTCCTTATTAATCTTTTCTCTGTTCTATTTTTTGAATAATTGATTTAGTAATATGTCTGTCCAGTTGTGAGATAACTGCAAAAATACTGTGATTTCATTCAATATTTAGTTTATGATTTCACTTGATGATTGTTGCGAATTTGGCTAGAGTATTTGTGGATTGGAAGGCAGGATATTAAATTTTGTAAAATGATAGTGGGGGGGAAGAGTGTGTGGTCTCTTTAAAAAATGATGTGTTTTTTAGGCTTGGAGATTTAAAAAATGCCTGCAGGCAGATACACAAAGAGTTCTTGAAATTGAAACATTGTATCAGAAGACTATAATGCTAACAGGGAAAGCAGCACTTTTACCAAGACAACTGGTTTTTGAATTTAGCCAATTAATTTAAATCAGGCCCTAGATACCAAAACCCAATTAAATTTAAATCTAATGGTTTTGACAACCTAGAACCAATCCTATTGTAAGAAATTAATAGGCCATCAACGGTATAAAAGAAGCAGGCATTTGACAATCAGTGTGAGAGTGAACTGCCATCTGAAGAGAAACTTTCTGGCTCCCACAGGATTTTCTAAGATCTCAGAGTAAGTGCCTTCTAAATAAAGGTACTCAAGCACTCTAAGCAAATATTCCTGACACAAGAATTCAAGAGAGAAAGGCGTTCCTGAATGGAAGACAGCAGAGAAGGCAAAGAACATTCCAGAAGACTTATCCTGGCTGTAATTTTAACAGACTAAGTTTTAATTTTTTTTCCTTATTGCTTTGGTTTATATAAGTAGGACTTGTATTTATTGGAACAGCATACCATTAGAATTTTGCTTTATTTGGGAATAGTTAGTAGTTAAGGGGGGAATTGTTCAGTTTGTTAGTAATTCTGTACTTTGTTCACTGTGAGAGTTAGATAAATAAATTGTTACTTGTTGCTTATAAAGTGAGTATCAGGGAGTTCACTTCATCTAACCATTCCCTTCGTAGCATGATGATGCTACAGAATAAGCTCCTGTTCCAAAGCAGGAAGTTATTTCCAGCCAAGGGAAATAAATAGCTAGTACTTACTTTGTGTGTATGCAGTCAAACAATTATGATTCATTCATTGTTCCCACAAACAGTCTATTCCCAGATGGCAGCATTTGTGGAGAGAGAAACAGTGTTAACAGTTCAAGTCTTACAGGACTCCTGTCAGAACACGAGTCATATTGGACTCAAAATGTTGATTCTGTTTCTCTCTTCACAGATGTTGCCAAAGCTGCTGAGTTTCTCCAGCATTTTCTCATTTCATTTTGGATTTCCAGCATCCACAGTATTCCTAGATGAATCTGATTCCCAATTGAAGCAGGACAGGCGCACAGTATAACAGCAAGGCCTAAAGTGCTCCCAGCATGGACTGCAAGCTGCAGAGGCTAAAAATACTGGGATTTGAGCAAAGTATGGGAGTTAAGCTAAGTGTTGGAGGGAGGCATTGATGTGTCTTGTTTTGGCCATTTTTGCAGACAATTTTGAGAGGGGCTGCTTTGTGGTTGAAGTGTTGCTGGTAGGTCTAAGTGCAGGCCCAGATGAATACTGGCCTTTGTTGAGGAGGCTGAGCAGCAACAAGGTAAGGGCAAGGTAAGACATTTTTCTTTCTTAAATTCACCAGTTGTTAAAGGAACAGAGATGGCAGTCAGTGGAATGATATGCTCCTCCTGTCAGATATGAGAGATCAGGGAGCAGTTGAGTGTCCCTGGTGATTATGTCTACAGGAAATATTTCTATCTACAGCTCCTCTCAGACCAGAAGGATCGGCTGGAACAGCAGCTGGGCACATTGAGGAGCATATAGGAGGCAGAGAGTGTGATAGATAGTAGCTCCTGGAAGGTGTTCACACTGCAGAATCAGTCAGGTTGATGGGTTACCACCAGGAGAGGTAGGCAGGTAGTACAGGATTCTCCTGTGGCTATCTCCCTCTCTAACAAGTATACCGTTTTGGATACTGTTTTGGGGGAGAGTCTCTCAGGGAAAATAGCAGCAGCAGCTAGGTCTGTGGCATCATGACTGGCTCTGCCATATAGCAGAGAATGGCAAAGTCCAAGCGAGCAATTATGATCAGGGACTGTCTAGTGAGGGGCATAGACAGGCATTTCCGTGGCCGCGAGCAAGTGTCCAGGATGGTGTGTTGCCTCCATGGTGCCAGGGTCAAGGATGTCTCAGAGTGGTTGCAGCAAATTCTCAAAGGGGAGTGTGAGCAGCCAGAGGACATTGTACACATTGGTAGGAAAAGGGATGAGGTCCTGCAGAGTGAATATGGGGAGTTAGTCAGGAGATTATAAAACAGGACCTCATGGTAATAATCTCTAGATTACTTCTGGTGCCACGTGCTAGTGAGAGTAGGAATAGGAGGATAGGGTAGATGAATGTGTGGCTGAGGAGCTGGTGAAGGGGGCAGGAATTCAGATTTTTGGATTATTGGGATCATCTCTGAGGCAGAGGTGACCTGTACAAGAGGGACGAGTTGCACCTGAACTGGAGGGGCACCAAAATCCTGGCAGGGAGATTTGCTAGAGGTACTCGGGAGTGTTTAAACTAGTCTGGTTAGGGGGCATAGCAACCTAAACAATAATGAGACAAGAGAGAATTTTGAGGCTGGTAGAGAAGTTAAAGAGAGTAAGTTAAATAGACAATGTACGCAAGAGCATGACAGGGAATGTGGGAAGACTGAAGAATTAAACTGCATTTATTTCAATGCAAGAAGCCTGACAGATAAGGCAGATGAACTCAATGGGTGTGATTGGGCTATCTTAGCTATTAAGGAAACATGGCTGAGAGAGGGATAGGACTGGCAGCACAATGTCCTGGGGTGTGGATGCTATAGGAAGGATAAAAGGGGAAGTAATAGGGGAGAAGGCTTGGAGTTTTTGAATAGGGAGAACATCACAACAGTACTTAGAGGGGATATTCCTGAGACATTCTCCAGTGAAGTTCTATTGGTAGAACTGAGAAATAAGATGGGGTAATCATATTGATGGGATTGTACATAGGCCCCCTAATAGTCAGTGGAAACTTGAGGAGCAAATATGTAGAGAGATCTCAGATATCTCTAAGAATAATAGGGTTGTAATAGTAGGGGATTTTAACTTTCCAAACACAGACTAAGCCTGCCACAGTATTAAGGGCTTGGATGGAGAGGAATTTGTTGAATGTGTTCAGGAAAACGTTTTCAATCAATATATAGATGGCCCTACTAAAAAAAGGGGCAAAACTCAACCCCCACTTGGGAAATAAGGCAGGACAAGTGACTGAGGTGTTAGAGGGGGAGCACTTTGGACCAGTGACCATCATTCTATTATTTTAAAATAGCTACAGAAAAGGATAGGCCTGGTCCACAAGTTAAAGTTTCAAATTGGGCAAGGCCAATTTTGATGGAATCAGACAGACTTTCAAAAGTTGATTGGAGGAGACGTTCACAGGTAAAGGGACGACTGGCAAGTGGGAAGCTTTCAAAAGCGAGATAAGAAGAGTTTGGTACAGACTTTGGTAAGGCCACATTTGGAGTACTGTGTACAAGTCTGGTCGCCCTGCTATAGGAAGAATGTTGTTGAACTGGAAAGGGTACAACAATGACTTACAAGGATGTTACTGAAACTGGAAGGTTTGACTTACAAGAAGAGGCTGGATAGACTGGGACTATTTTCCCTGAAACATAGGAGGCTAGGGATAACCTTATAAAATCACAAGTGGCATAGATAAGGTGTTTTCCCCAGGGCAGGGGAGTTCAAAACCAGAAGGCAATAGGTTTAAGGTGAGAGGGGAAAGATTTAAGTGACCTGAGGGGCAACTTTTTTCACACACAGGCTGGTGTGTATATGGAACAAGCTGCTAGAGAAAGTGGTAGAGGTGGGTACAATTACAACATTTAAAAGATATTTGGACAGGTATATGGATAGAAAATGTTTAGAGGAATATGGGCCAAACGCAGGCACATGGGACTAGTTCAGCTTAGGAAACCTGGTCAGCATGAAGGAGTTATCCCAAAGGGCCTGGTTCCATGTTGTATGACACTCTATGACTCCATGATCCTGACATGCAGTCCCAAAGAAACAGACACTATCTCGTTAAGCAAATAATAAATGACTAGAAATGAACAAGGATAATGATGCAGGGCTCAGTCACAGTCACACTTGGCTTGTTTGAGTCCCCTGATGAGGGTTGGAATTCCTATATGCTCTATTATAAATGTTATTAATATAACACACAAGACATTTTGCTCTAAACCTGTACACTAAAAATAGAGCATAGAAAAACTTACTTCTCCCAAGAAACAGAGAAATTTCCACATAGGGTCAGCAGAGTCTAAACAAGCAAACATATCCTTTTAAGCCTGTGTTAATTTGTTAATCATGACAGCTCTGTATCACCTTGACCCTAATTCCATGTTCTTTCTACTTTCTATCTTTGCTTCCTAAGTCTCTCTCCTTAAACACATCAGCACATCAGTTAATTCTGAACCATAGAATCCCTCAGTGCAGTAATATTTCGTTTGGCCCATCAAGTGTGTACCAACCCTCTGAACAGCATCCCAACCGATCCCCATAACCTGCATTTCTCACAGTTAATCCACCTAGCATGGACATCCAGACACTAGGGACAATTTAGCATGGCCAATCCACCGAACCTGTACATCTTTGGAATGTGGGAGGAAACTGGAGCACTCAGCAGAAACCCACGCATATCTAGGGAGAATGCACAAACTCCATTCGAGGCTGGAACAATGAACAAAGAGCAATACAGCACAGAAATGGGCCCTTCAGCCCTCCAAGCCTGCACCAACAGATGTTGCTGTTCCATACTAAATCTGTCTTCACTTATAGGATCTGTATCCCTGTTCCTGTATTTGTACAGGTGTTTCTTTAATGCTGCTATTGTACCTGCTTCCACCATCTCCTCTGACAACGCTTTCCTGGAACTCATAATCCAAAGTGAAACCTCAGTGCAGCACCAAGACAGATCTGCACTGTTGGAGGTGCTGTCTTTTGGGTAAATGTCTGCCATCTCTAGTCAGTGTAAAAGATGCAAAGGTTTGTTCAGCGGAGGGCCAGAGTTCGCTCTGGCCAAAACATGGATTATCTGGTCATTAGCACAATCTTACTGTTAGACTTTGCTCAGTGCCACTTGGCTTCTGTGACTCCCATACCCAAAATATATAAAATAGCTTTTTAAACTATAACAACCAACTTTTAAACAGCATTCTAAGATCGTTAAATTCCTCAAGCTGATTCAGGGAAACATTATTAAACATATATTATTAAATTGGACAGAGTACAGAAAAGATTGACCAGAATGTTGCCAGGAATGGAAGGTTTGAGTTATGAGGAAAGGCTAAATAGGCTGGGACTTTTTTCACTGGAGCATAGTGATTTACAAAATCATGAGGGGCATGGATAAGGTGAATAGCAAAAGTCTTTGGGTGGGGGATTTCAAAACTAGGAGACATAATTTTGGGATGAGAGGAGAAAGATTTAGAAGTGACCTGAGCAGCAGCCTTTTCACACAGAGACTGGTTTGTGTGTGGAATAAACCGCCAGAGGAAGTGGTAGACAGGTACGGTTACAACATTTAAATGACATTTGGACAATGAATAGAAAAGGTTTAGAGGGATATGGGCCGAGCACGGGCAAATGTTACTAGAGTAGTTTCGGAAAATTGGTCGGCATGGACAAGTTGGATCGAAGGGTTTGTTTCCATGCTGTATGATTCAATGACAACTCACCACTCTTTGTGTGAAGAACTTGGCTCGCACATCTCTTTTACATTCCCCCCACCCCCCGCACCTTGAAGCTGTATCCCCTAGTAATTGACTCCTCCATTCTGGAAAAAGCCTCATACTTTCCACTCTGTCCATGCCATTCACAATCTTATAAACTTCTATCAGGTCACCCCTCAACCTCCTGCATTCCGGTTAAAACAAACCCAGTCAATTCAATCTTTCTTTGCAGCTAATATCCCCCATACCAGGCAACATCCTGGTAAAATCTTTCTGTAGCCTCTCCAAAGAATCCTCATCCTTCAGGTAGTGTGGTGACCAGAACTGAATGCAATATTTGAAGAGTGGCTTAACTGAAGTTCTATAAAGCTGCAGCATAACTTGTCTATCCTTGTATTCAGTGCTTCTTCCAATGAAGGCAAGCATGCCATACACCTTTTTTACAACCTTATCAAACCCAAGACCCTGCAACTGTGAGGCAGCAGTGCTGACCACTGTGCTGCCCATCAGTGATCTCCTCCGCAATATGTTCCATATTCTTCAACTATTTGTGTGAATCAGTAGTTCTAGAATATATTTTTCACTGGCTTAGCTCAATTTCTAAGATATGACCCCTTTTCCTTCTTGAGAGACATGAATCATTTTTAATTCTGTCTTGTCAATCCCCTTCATTATTTTAATCACTTCATCATCCCTTTGTCTCAAGATCTCCAGAGAATGCAAATTTACTGTCATATCTCACTTTTAAGTTTGTATTCATTCCAGGTATCATCTGATGCTTAGAAATCTCTGCCTAATGCCCAAAAACCATAGTTGAAGCTGAGATAATTAACTCCAACAAGAGCTGATAAATATTTAATTAAGAATGGAAGTGAAGCTGTTAAGGATATAAATATTACCTGCTTTGCTCTGTAAATGTTTGGATAGCCTCACTTTCCATTAGCACTCCTTTCATTCTCTCACTTGGCAACGGCAGAAGGTGGAACTAAATCCAAACTACATTTCCATTCCACATTGAGAAAATTTTGAACATATTTCAGTAAAGACAAGAAATTCACTGAGGGGCAGAAGGTAGCAGGTACTAAAGTTAGTATTTGTGTTCAGGTGGTGGGGGGGGGGTGGGTTCGGGTGGGGAGGAGCAGTGAGTTTGAGTTGAATGCCCAGGTCTATGTGTTAGCACCACTATAGTTTCTAACCTCCATTAATGATTTGGATTCAGAACCTTCATATAAACTAGTTAAATTTGCACATGACAGGAGGCACCATGAAATTCAGGATTCAAGGTGAGAGTCACATAGGAGTCTTAGTGGGGTCAATAACATCTGGTCAATGCAAAGCAGGAATCAATAAAACTTGTAGGATGTTGAGCTATAGAATCAAACGGCAAAGCACAAATCAAGGCAATGGAACCATACAGTGTGCTGGTGAAGCCAAATTGTTTACTGTGGATTCAATAAACACAAACAAAGAAGGCACTAGAAATTATATGCAGGAGACCAAGAATCTGATCACTAGTGTTTGACAAGTCAAGGAAAGACTGAAGATACTTGAGCTTTAGAACCTGGAAAGGTGTATGGGAAGTGATCATTAAAGAGGTGTATAAGATAGTAATTAATGCATAAGGTGATTCTGTGAGTTTAACAGCAGGAAAGGTAACAGATTCAAACTAGAAAAGAAACATTTTGGGATTCATATTATGGAGTTCTGTTAGAGTAGGAGTGGACAACATTTCGAATGAACTTCTGAGCCAAGTGATAGAATGTCGCAGAATTAATTAAGGAGCAATCAATTCAGCAGTGGTTTTTGGAAAACAGGATGGTGGGAGACAGTGATGCAGGGAATCAATGGAGAATTAAGGTGGGCGAAATGGCCTTCCATATCCCCATGACTTAAAAAAGGGAATGCTGAAGCAGAAATGAATTGTAAGTGAAACTTGGCCTACCCTGAGCAACAGGATGATGAAATAATTGATAGGGAGCAACTTCTCAGCAACAACACTGCGACCATTGTAAGATTGCAAACAACCTCGATCTCACATTAGTGTAAGTAAACTTCTGATCTGGTACCCTGTCTGAATCCTGTATTTGGCATAATATGAATATGTTAAAGGTTTTCTAGGTTCCCTACATGAACATGTCTCTAATCTTTCATGGATTATTTCATAGGCAGACACAGTGGGCCATTTGGCAAAACATTTGGGTCACAGGAGAAATAAAAGTTTTGCACATTTAATTAATTTCCTTTTCCTCCTCCTTCAAATTCTGTTAACACAAATAAGACTGTTTGTCATTTTTCTACATACAATATAGAGTATTCATTGTCTGCAAGCCAATTTGGGTCTTTCAACTTCATACATCGAATATGTGGGCTCAGACACTGCTTAAGTAGAGACAGAAGACAAGTGGCAGCATAAACTGGAGCAAAGTTGAAGGCCTTAACAGTTGAAACCAAGAAGGAAAAGTGTGCCAGGTTGAACTAGGAACAAAAAAAATGTCATTTTGAATGGAGATAGCAGAGAAGTAGCTTAAACAGGGAAAGTAACGAATGAAAGAATCTCAAACTCAATTGGAGAAGGGTAACATGGCAGAATTAATTTGGAGGATAGGGAAGCGGAAAGGTGAAGAGGACCTCACCAGGTTGAGGAGCAGGAGGTTGAAGAATACCAGTATGAACTGAGAGGTTGCTTACCAGTGAAGGTTTATCAGTTTTAATGCGAACAGTAACTGTAATAGGGTCTCTACAGGATAGGATGCTCATAAACTGATGTGACCATAAGATCATAGGCCCATCGAGTCTGCTTGCCATTCAATCATGGCTGATATGTTCCTCAATCCCATTCTCCTGCTTTCTCCCCCATAATCAAGAACCTATCTATCTTAGTCTCAAATGTACTCAATGACCTGGCCTCCACAGCCTTCTGTGGCAGTGAATTCCACAGATTCACCACTCTCTGGCTGAAGAAGTTTCTCCTTACCTCCGTTCTAAAAGGTCTTCCCTTTACTCTAAGGCTGTGCCCTCGGGTCCTAGTCTCTCCTACCAATGGAAGCATCTTCCCAACGTCCACTCTGTCCAGGCCATTCAGTATTCGTAAGTTTCAATTAGATCCCCCCTCATCCTTCTAAACACCAATGAGTATAGTCCCAGAGTCCTCAAACGTTCCTCATATGTTAAGCTTTCCATTCCTGGGACCATTCTCGTAAGCCTCCTCTGAACCCGCTCCAGGGCCAGTACATCCTTCCTGAGATATGGGGCCCAAAACTGCACACAATACTCCAAATGTGGCCTGACCAGAGCCTGATAAAGCCTCAGTAGTACATTCCTGCTTTTATATTCAAGTCCTCTCAAAATAAATGCCAACATTGCATTTGCCTTCCTGACTACTGACTCAACCTCCAAGTTTACCTTGAGAGAATCCTGGACTAGAACTCCCAAGTCTCTTTGCACTTCAGACTTCTGAATTTTCTCTCCATTTAGAAAATAGTCCATGCTTTTATTCTTCTTACCAAAGTGCATGACATCATACTTTCCCACGTTGTACTCCATCTGCCACTTCTTTGCCCACTCTCCTAACCTGTCCAATCCTTCTGCAGCCTCCTCACCTCCTCAATACTACCTGTCCCTCCACCTATCTTTATATCATGTGCAAACTTAGCCAGAATGCCCACAGTTCCTTCATCTAGATCAATAATGTATAAAGTGAAAAGTTGTGGTCCCAACACTGACCTTTGTGGAACACCACTCGTCACCAGCTGCCATCCTGAGAAAGACATTTTTACCCCCACTCTCTGCTTTCTGCCAGACAGCCAATCTTCTATCTATGCTAGCACCTTGCCTCTAACACTGTGGGCCCTTATCTTACTCAGCAGCCTCCTGTGTGGCACCTTGTCAAAGGCCTTCTTGAAGTCCAGGTAGATAACATCCATTGGCTCTCCTTGGTCTACCCTGCTCGTTACTTCCTCAAAGAATTCTAGCAGATTTGTCAAGCATGACCTCGCCTTGCCGAAACCATGCTGACTTTGCCCTACTTTACCATACACTTCCAAATATTCAGAAATCTCATCCTTTACAATGGACTCCAAAATCTTACCCACGACCGAGGTTAGGCTAATCGGCCTGTAATTTTCCATGTTTTGTCTTACTCCTATTTTAAGCAGGGGTGTCACGTTAATGATTTTCCAGTCCTCTGGGACTCTCCCTGACTCGAGTAATTCCTGAAAGATGACCACTGACGTTTCCACTATCTCTTCAGCTATCTTCTTTAGAACTCTGGGGTGTAGTCCATCTGGTCCAGGTGATTCATCCACCTTCAGGCCAATCATTTTTACTAGCACCTTATCCTTGGTGATGGCCACTATATCTCTTGAATTTTTGGGAGATTACCCGTGTCTTCCACCGTGAAGACTGACGCAAAGTAATTATTCAGTTCCTCAGCCATTTCCTTGTTCCCCACTATTATCTCTCCAGCATCATTTTCCAGTGGTCTAATGTCCACTTTTGCCTCTCTTTTGCCCTTTATATATTGAAAGAAACTCTTACAGTCTTCTTTTATATTACTGGCTAGCTTACTCTCATATTTAATCTTCTCCCTCCTTTTTTTTTTGTTGCCTTCTGTTAGTCTTTGTAACCTTCCCAGTCCTCTGGTTTCCCACTGCCCTTAGCCACATTATATGCTTTCTCTTTTACTTTTATGCTATCCCTGATTTCCTCAGTCAGCCATGGTTGCCTCATCCTCCCTGTACCATGCTTCTTTATCCTAGGGATGAATTTTTGCTGCATCTCCTGAATTACTCCCAGAAACTCCTGCCATTGCTGTTCCATTGTCTTTCCTGCTAGGCTCCTCTTCCAGTCAATTCTACCCAGCTCCTCCCTCATACCTCTGCAGTCACCTTTATTCAGCTGTAATACCATTACCTCTGATTCTATCTTCTCCCTCTCAAATTGCAGAGTAAATTCTATCATTTTATGATCACTGCCTCCTAAGGGTTCCTTTACCTTAAGCTCCCTGATCAAGTCTGCCTCATTGCACAACACTAAATCCAGAATTGCCTGTTCCCTTGTGGGCTCCACCACGAGCTGCTCCAGAAAGCCATCTCGCAGACATTCCACAAACTCCTTTTCTTGCAATCCTCTACCAACATGTTTTTCCCAGTCCACCTGCATATTGAAATCCCCCATGATCACTGTGACTTTGCCTTTCTTAGACACCTTTTTTATCTCCTGGTGCATTTTGCGCCCAACTCCTGACTACTGTTTGGAGGCCTGTACACAACTCCAACTATGGTTTTTTCACCTTTGCGGTTCCTCAATTCTACCCACACAGATTCTACACCATCTGACCCTACTTCATTTCTTACTATTGATTTAATTTCATTTCTCATTAATAAGGCAACCCCAACCCCTCAGCCCACCTGCCTATCTTTTCGATAGGATGTATATCTTTGGATATTCAGTTCCCAGTCCTGATCCCCTTGCAGCCACGTCTCCATGATGCCTACTATGTCATACCTGCCAATTTCGATCTGCGCCACAAGCTCATTTACCTTATTCCTTATACTGCATGCATTCAGATATAACACCTTCAGTCCTGTATTAACCCTCCCTCTTCTCATTGTCATTTGTTTTTCCAGTGTTTGATTGCTAGCCCTTTCCAAACACTCTGTCCTATTTGTGTCTGTGCTGGAGACTTTAATAACCTCTCCTGAGTTTTCCTTCCCTGTCATTTCTTTCATATTTATCCATGTGGTTGAATCCACCATTACAGATGTTAACCTGCTGCCTTGTTTCCCACTGGGGCAAGTTTCACTATTCCCTTCCCCCCACTTTCTAGTTTAAAGTCCTGTTGACCAGCCTATTTACCCTTTTCGCTAGAACATTGGTCCCAGCTCGATTCAGGTGGAGACCATCCCAACAGTACAGATCCCTCCTGTTCCAATATTGATGCCAGTGCCCCATGAAAAGGAACTCCTCTTTCCTACACCACTCTTTTAGCCACTGCTTACTTCCCTTATTCTCATGTCCCTGTGCCAATTAGCACGTGGCTCAGGCAGTAATCCGGAGATTATAACCCTTGAGGACCTGTTCTTTAATTTGGTTCCTAGCTCCTGATAATCTCTGAACAGGTTCCCTTTCCTAGTCTTACCTGTGTTGTTTGTTCCAGTGTGGACCACAACTGGATCCTCCCCCTCCCGCTCCAATATCCTTTCAAGCCGGTCAGAGATAATCCCTCACCCTGGCACTGGGCAGGCAACACACCATGCGAGACTCTCTATCCTGCTTACAAAGGATACTATCTATCCCCCTAATTATAGAATCCCCTACAACTACCACCTGTCTTTTTGCTCCCTCCTCTTGAATGGCCTCCCGTACCACAGTGCAGTGGTCAGTTGGCTCATCCTCCCTGCAGCCCTTTTCCTCATCCACACAGGGAGCAAGTACCTTGTACCTGTTGGACAAGGTCAAGAGCTGAGCCTCCTCTGTTCCTGACTGCAGGACCCCTGTACCTGCCTTGCTTACAGTCACACCCTGCTGTACCTGGCCTCTGACCAAATTTGAAGTATTTAATCTACCAGGTGTGACTGCCTCCTGAAACAAAGCGTCCAGATACTTCTCCCCCTTCCAGATGTGCCGCAGTGTTTGAAACTCTGATTCCAGCTCATCAACTCTGAGCTGAAGTTCCTTGAGTAACACTTGCTGCAGACGTGGTCACTGCAGTTCACAATGGGATCAGCCAGCTCCCACATCAACCAGCTACAACACATCACCTGTCCAGCCATTTCTACTTAGTTAATTACTTTATTAATTTATATAATTTATTATAATGAGTTAATTAAATTTGTTGATACTTCTTTCCTGGGTTCTTTTACAAATTTAGTGCAGATTTCCTACCAGCCAATCAGGTCACAGCCTCCCTGTGATATCACTCCAGTTTTTTTTGCAGCTAGTGCCCCAAGCTCTGGTACTCTTATACTCGCCTCTGCTCTGCTGCTCCTCCCTCCAACAGCTTCCCGCCATAAAAAAAGGAAAAAAAGTCACCTTATTGACCCTCCACACTTTTTTTTTGGTTAGAGGAGGAGGATGGATGGGAGACATTACACGTGTAATGTTTCGGGTTTAGCCACTGCCGGAATATATGATTTTACTTACCCAGCAGTCCCCTCGCTCTCTCCCGACTCCCGCCGCTCAGCAAGGAAGGCATGTGGTTGGCAAGTGACATGGATGACCAAGAGTGATTATTATGAGATTACTTTTGGAGGCATGATGATCTGCATGATATTTTAAAGATCCAGGCTTGGAATTTCCTCAGCTCTTTCAATAAAGTTATGACATTGGAATAAGTGTATCTCTGAGAAATTTCCTAGCCTTTTACAATATCTTAATCTGAAGGAAACTATATGAAGCATTGAAGTTTCTAAAATTAAACGAAGTGTGTCAATGATGTTCTTATAAAAGTGTCTGGATTTCTTATAGAAAAGCATTGCCAGTTTATTTGGATTTTTCAATTATGGCTTTCACATACATGTTTTTTTCTTCCAAATACATGTAATGTTAGGCATAGCTATTTAAAACCCAATGTAGTAATTTTCACATACAACCGCTGTTCTTGAGCTCACTGCTATTTTGAAACTATTGATCAATTTTTGTTAACTTTCTCAGTCAATAACTATGTACTGATGGTGTGGTAGTCTACATAAATGTTAACCACAAAGGAAGAAACTACACAATGCTTTCTCCAGATGGTTTTATTCTACACAATTAATCATTTTTATACAAACACTTTCTTTCATACTAATACATAAAAATTAGAAAAAGCGGTTTAAAAATCACACCATATCAAGTTTGTATTCTTAAAAATCTATGGGAAGAAACATTGGATCCTACAAGGTTTTCCGTTAAAGTACAAAGACCTAGAAGAAAGTCTCTGCCTTAGCTGCCTGCAATAAACCAGTCATGTCATCTTGAATAGCAGTGCAGAAATTTAGAGCAAATGGAATTGTTCTTATCTAAAAAATTCATTGTACAATTTCCTGGGGAACAAGGTGTTCATTAGATGAAAAGCTGACCTTTTGGCTTTGGGGAGTGAATCCAAAACTAATCCAGACTAACGGGATGGAAGTCTTCTGTCTGTCGTCTATAAAGGGTCTAATGTGAAGTAATTTGGAGCAGCTTCAACCCAGATTTTAAAGACTGCGCAAGTTTGACACTTAACTGGAAATCTGACACTGACACTACAGTATTGCTGGTGCTGGAAATGGAAGGATATCACACAGGCACAGTCTGGTTTTTATGATAAAATAATAAAATGTTTAATTCCCAACACTACCATGAGAATGTAAGAACAAGAGTAAACCATACAGCCCATCAATCATGCACAACCTTCAGTAAGATCAAGGCTTAACTTTTGTTTCAACTCCACTTTCCCATTCATTTTACTTTTAAATTAATTATTGGATGTGATCATTTCTGGCTTGGTCAGTATTTATTGTCCATCCCTAAATTATCCTTGAGAAGGTTTTGGTAGATTGCCTTATTGAACTGTTGCCATCCATAGCAGTTGCATTTACTCACAGAGCTGTTAGGAAGGTAATGACACTTTTTTTTTTACCAAATAACAGTGAAGTAAGTTTGATAACAAGTCCATCTCAGGATAGTGTGTGATTTGGAGGGGAACTTTCAAGTAGTTGTGTTCGTAGGCATCTGCTGTTCTTGTCCTTCAAGTGTTAAAGGTCATGAGTTTGGAAGGTGTTGACAAAAGAACTTTGGTGAGTTACTGCATTTCCAAAAATCTGCTGCTTCTGTGCTTCGTTGGTTGGGGAGTGAATATTGAAGGTGGTGGATGTGTTGCCAATCAAGCAGACTGCTTCATCCTGGATGGTGTCAAGCTTCTGCACTGTTGTTGCTGCTGCTGCTTTCATCCAGGTGGGGAGTATTCCATTACACTCCTGTTTTAAATCTTGTAGAAGGTTTACAGGCTTTGAGGAATCAGGACGTGAGCTGCTAGCTACAGGAATCCTGCTCCTGTAACAACAGTATTTACATGGCTCGTCTAGTTCAGTTTCTAGACAATGGTAAGCCTTAGGATGTTGATAGTGGGGGATTCAGAATTGGTAATGCCATTGATTCTCAACACCTGAAATGCTTGATTCTCTTTGTTGTCAAGAATCTGCCAATCTCAATCTAGAATATATTCCACAACTGAGCATCTATCAGCTATTGATCTTTTGAGTTACAAGAACATGTCAGGTCTCTCTCTCCAAAAATGAGTTCCAAGAGTCCCGGCTAAGCTCTTTTCTTTTTAAAAAGGTCTGGAACTTCAGACTCACCTGATCCCTCACTTGGAGCTTCCTGATCCCCAGCTAAGTAAACTAATAGATGGTTGTAAAAACCAAAAGAACTGCAGATGCTGTAAATCAGGAACCTACCAGACCCAAAACGTTAACTTTGATTTTTTCCTTCACAGATGCTGCCAGACCTGCTGAGCTTTTCCAGCAACTTTGTTTTTGTAATAGATGGTTGTACAAGGTCTCAAATAACCTTGGTGTGAAGAGGATACAACATTTGGTGTCACAGCTGGAATTAAAAGTTGGAACCCAAACTGTTTATTTATAAATACTATAGCATTGCTTAGAGCAAACTAGAGGCAATGATTTTTCATAATAACAGGAAGATGAAAAAATTATGACTTATGAATTATGAATATGTTTCAAATCAGCCTAAAATATTAGAAGTTTGCTGAATAAGTGGCCTTAAAAATACTCCATTAAAAGTCCAGAGCAACTTTCAGAGGAATTCTTGAATAATTTGGAAACAGCATATACAGGACTTCAATAAGCTTTTTGAACTTAAATTTCAAGGCATCAAGTAAAGGTCTTAAATATTAAGAACTGTTTCACAAAATTTAGTCAAACATACTTTTCCAGTTTATGTATTTTTCTGGAATTTATATTTTGACATTCACACATAATATTCATCCCACTAATTAATTGGGTTTCCAAAATGTGAAATTCAGAACTTTTCAAACTCATTTAATTGTTTCTTTCTATCTGCCTCATGTTTATTTGTCTTCTTGAACAGTGGGAGTTCAATGTAGACCTCTGCCCTTAGTGCAAACATAACTGTGGCCTTCAGACATTTGAAGTCTCAGTGCAAAATTAAAATATAAAATTCAGGAGAAGAGTCTTTACAAAAATAAATCCATGTCTGGGGACCTAAATTTTAGCAGGACATAAGCAAACTATTGTTTAAAAAAAGGGGACATTTGATAGCTAGTCATGTTTAATAATGTTAAAATGAAGTATCTCTCATCCTTCCCTGGCTGTTTCAGTGTAATCTATTTGCTTTAATGTCATGCCAATCGTAATTTTTACATTAAAAATCAACTGCAGTTTACAATTTCCTATTGCCTGACACACACTAACATCCTTTATAACACAATCACTAATAACCTTGTTCCAGATCTTTGAATGCTTGTCAGTGCTCCCAGAAACCTCATAGGTATAATGAGTTATTTCAGCAAAGAAAGCTTCATCACATGCCTATCATCTCAGCCTATAATTATCCTCTAACCATCAAAATCATTCCAAAACACTAATCCTGCTGCTTCTGAAAAAAGTCAAGAATTACCTGTGTCTGCATTTAGCCTGTTCCAAATTCATTGCTCAAAGTTTGCTCAGATTTCACTCAAGACTCCATCACGAGAAAACTATGTTCCCTGTTTCAGGTTTAACCTCCTAGTCATGGGATCAATGGCACAAGTATAAAGTGCATTTGTCTTTAAATCTCAATGAGTTTGGATTAGAGGCTCAAAGAATTTGGATCTTGTTTCTATAAAAGCATATTCTAATAGCACTTGATGGGTATAGATTGTCCAATATAAAATTAGCTAGAATATAATTTTATTTAAATTGAAAAGCCCAGGTAAAGGTTAAAGGTTCATAATATAAGACATGTGAGCAAAGAGGAAATAAATCAGGAAAAGGATCAATTAATACTAATCTTGAGTTGTAAAAGCTTCATGATTGTAGGAGAAAGGGAGAAAAAAGTTCAAGAGAACAGTTCTAAATTGATAAATCAAGAAAGAAATAAGATATCTGAGAACCATTTCAGGACAATGCAACATCTGATAATTCTTCTCTCCAATCTCCATGAGAAATCAAAGTTGTACCACAGACAGTCCAAGAAGATTTCACTGTGTGGATAGATTGGGAAATTGAAGCTGTTCTTCTTGAAGAAACAGTTAAGAGGAGATTTGTTGTAAGTGTTTAAAATCATGTGGCGTCTAGACAGAGAAGAAAGAGAGAAACTGTCCCCGTTGGCAAAAGGATTGCAGACCAAAGGATTTTCTGAAGAAGGGTCTCGACCCGAAACATCAGCTTTCCTGCTCCTCTGATGCTGCTTGGCCTGTTGTATTCATCCAGCTCTACACCTTGTTACCGCAGACCAAAGGAGATCAGTTTAAGGTGACTAGGAGGAAAAAGCCTCATTTGATAAGAGAAGCAGCTTTTTATGTAGTGAGTCATTAGAAACTGGAATGCAATGCCTGAGTGTAGAAACAGATTCAATCAATACCGTCATAAGAAAACAGTGTATCTGTAGATTTGCAGGGTTACAGGGAAAAAAGACAGGAGAGTGGGACGAGATAAGTTGCTCTTGCAGAGAACTGATCAGATATTGGCTGAATCAACTCCACCTGTGCTGTAACCATGTTGCAGTGCCCTGAGAATTTTATCAGGTCTTAAGTATATTAATCTATCTCCTTAAAAGTAATCTTGAACTTCCCTCCATCATCATCCTACAGTATATAAGATTTTAGATTCCCAAGGAACTATGTTACAAAATGGTAGAAATATATATGTAATTGATATTCCCAGCAAAGTTATATTTCCCATACTCAGCAAGATGTGCTTGATTCAGGTCTTGTCTGACTGTAACACCCTCTTGCTTCAGGAGAACGATATTGGGAAGGAAAGGAAAGGAAGGGAAAAAACAGGACTTGGAATATTATGGTGGTTGCAAAATTGTATTAGAATTGTCACAAAGTTCCCTGCTGACATGCAACAGTTATTCTAAATTGGTAACACGATATTGTAGGCCTAAAGCAAAACTAAAATCACAGACTTTCTCCACAAAGCTGTTAAATGCAATCACAAAACTGAACAAGTAAAAATTCTGAGAATATACACACTTCTAACCAACTTTGGAGTCCAGCAATTCACCATTTGACATCAAAGTGTCATCCTTAGTATCTGTTGAGACAAAATGTTTTAAATTATTATAACTGCATTGGAATTAATACATTTTCAACAGAACCTGCCTAAGAAAATGTTATCTGTATGTCTAGGTCATATATCCATTGAATTATTAGACCTTACCAGATAGGGATCAGAGATAGATGGGACTCAAAAATGCCTGCGACAACGCTTTTTCTGACCCAATTCCTCTGGCAAACATGGTTTTCCTGAGGTAGGTTTACGGCCAGCAGAGTAGCCAATTAGGTTCATTAAAGTTAAAGGAGACCAACCGAGATTTTCCAATCAGCCTCCAGTTTTCAAACCTGCCAAGCAGCTGTGTAACTGCCAGGAAATAGCTGCCCACTAGCAGACTGAGGTATAAGGTGTTAGTATTCCAATAGTCGACAGACCCTCCCTGCTTGCCTGAATGCAATGTAGCTAAAGGACACTCTGTAAAGATATTCTCCCTCAACCTGACCAGCGTGCTGATCTGGCTGATTAATCTGCTTTTATTTAAGGTTTTACAGGGAGAGTGCACCCCCATGTTGAACCATCCTATCACTTTCTTTGCCTCTGCTTGACCTGGTGCTCATCTTGAGCAGAACAGCCTCTGATAGGCCAACCAGTTTTGAGAGCTGAACCAACACACTTAATTGGACAGAGAACCTGCCTCCACTCCATAAGAGATGGTAGTGTAATGGTAAGCCACTGAACTAGTACTCCAGAGGCTCAGGTTAATGATTTGATATGTGAGTTCAAATCCCACCATACATCTGGAGTTCTAATTTATATACACCAACAACACCTCCACACAGAGACAAGATCACCATGCTCAATGGGATAGATTTTGAACAGATCTAGCAAATCAGAACTGCAAATCCATGAGGCACTGTGGGCCATCAAACAGTATTCACCCACAATCTGCAGCCTCAGATTTGGACAGCATGGTGACCAGTGGTTAACACTGCTGCCTCACAACGCCAGGGACCTGGGTTCAATCCCAGCCTCAGGCAACTGTCTGTGTGGAGTTTGCACATTCTCCACATGTCTGTGCGGGTTTTCTCCAGGTGCTCTGTCAGCCATGCTAAATTGCCCATAGTGTACAGGGATGTGTAGGTGAGGTTGATTAGCCATGGGAATGCAGGGCTACAGAGAAAGGGTAGCAGGGGTGAGCCTGGATGGGATGCTGTTCAGAGAGTCACTGTGGACTTGTTGGGCTGAATGGCCTGTTTCCACACTGTAGGGGTTCCATGATTCATGGCCCAGCATATACACCTCGCTATTGTTACCATCAAACCAGAAGCTCATCCCTAGGTCAATGAAGTGTGCACGACTGCATTCCAGAAGCAATGCCAGGTAAACCAGAAGATAATGTACTAAACCACTGATCCTACAACACACAGGACAACTAGCATGCTAAACAGTGGAAACAATATACAATAGAGAGAGCTAAGCAATTCTACAACCATTAAATCAAATCAAAGGTCTGTAATCCAACCACATTCAGTAATGGGTGGTGGTTGATAATTAAACAACTAGCAGGAGAAGGCTCCACAAATATTCCATCCTCAATGATGCAGAAACCCAGTATATCTGTGCAAAAGACAAGGATGAAATATTTTCAACAATCCTCAACCAGAAGTGCTGAGTAGTGATCCATCCTGCCCTCCTCCAGCATCACAGACCAGTCTTCAGTCAATTCAAACCATTCCATATAGTATCAAGAAACAGCTGAAGGCACTTGATACTGAAAAGGTTATTTGGCCTGACAATATCCTGGCAAAAGTACTGAAGACTTATGTTTCTTGGCACCCTTTGCCAAGTTGTTCCAGTACATCTAAAACACTGGCATCTATCCATCAATACAGATAATTGCCCAAGTATGTTCCATCCACAAAAAGCAAACCAAATTCAACCTTGCCAATTACCACCCTGTCTATTGTCCATCATCAACAAAGTGATAGATGGGTCTTCCCCAGTGCTAAAAGTGGCACTTACTCAACAATAGCCTGCTCACTGATATCTGGTTTGGGTTCCTCCAGGACCATTCAGTCCTGACCTTGTCACAGACTTGGTCCAAACATGACAAAAAACTGAAGTCCAGAGGTAAGGTGAGAGTGACTGCTCCTAACTACCCCACAAAAAGCCCTATCAAAATGAGAGTCAGTGGGACTGAGGAGAAGACTTCTTCCCGGTTGGAGTCACATGTACCACAAAGAAATATGGCAATGGTCTTTGGAGGTCAATCTCAGTCCCAGCACATCATTGCATGAATTCCTCAGGATGGTGTACCCAACCATCTTTAGTCGCTTCATCAAAGACATTCCCTCCATCGTAAAATCAAAAGCAGGAATATTCACTGATGGCTGCACATGTACAGCACCATTTGCAACTCCTCAGATAGTGGAACAGCTCATATCTGCTTGTAGAAAAACCCAGAGAACATGCAGATTTGTGCTGATAAGTGGAAAGTTACATTCATGCAACACATGGACTACCTTCAAGAAGAGAGAATCCAATCATCTCCCCTTGAAATTCAATAGCATTAGCATAGCTGAATTCCCCCATTATCAATAGGCTGGGGGCTACCATTAACTACCATGAGAGGAGGTGATGGCCTAGTGGTATTATCGCTGAACTGTTAATCCAGAGACCCAGATAATAATAAACCAGGGTTTGAATCCCGCCATGGCAACTGGTGGAATTTGAGTTCAATAAAAATATGTGTAATTAAGGATGTAATGATAACCATGACTTCATTGTCAATTGTGGGGGGAAAGCTCATCTGGTTCACTAATGTCCTTCAGAGAAGGAAACTGACATCCTTACCTGGTCTGGCCTACATGTGACTCCTGACCCACAGCATTGTGGTTGACTCTGAATTAGGGATAGATAATAAATGCTGCCTAGCCAGTGACGTCCTTATCCTGTTAATGAATAATAATTTAAGAAACTGAACTGGACTAGATATGACAAGTTATTGGTTGGGAATTCTTTAGTGAGTCACTGACCTCCTTTCTCCCCATTGTCTATCCACCATCTACAAGGTACAAGTCAAGAGTGAGATGGAATACTCTCCACTTGCCTGTACAAGTATAGTTCAAGGAGTTCTACACCCTCCAGCACAAAGCAGTCCATTTGATTGGTACACCATTTATCACCTTCAATATTCAATCCCATTACCACTGACACATGATGGCAGCAATGTATATCTTCCACAAGATGCACTATGCCTTCACTGCATCTTCTAAATCCACAGTCTCAACCAATGAGAAGAACAAGGGCAGCAGGTGAATGGGAACACCACGACTTGCAAGCTCCCCTCCAAGCTACACACAATCCTGACTGGAAACAATATTGTCATTCCTTTACTATTACTAGGTCGAAATCCCAGAACTCCCTTTCTTACAGCACTATCCCAGGGACTACAGCCAATCAAAACTTGCCTAGTTGAGTGCACCTCCAACAGTAATCAAGAAGTTCAACAATCTTGGATAAAGCAACCTGCTTGATTGACACTACATTGACAAACATTCATTTCCTCCACCACCAAGCCTCAGTAGCAGCAGTGTGTACCATCTACAAGATGCACTGTAGAAATTCACCAAGGCCCCTTGGAAAACACCTTCAAACCTCACAGCACCACCCTCTGAAAGGACAAGGGTCGCCAATACATGGGAACACACTACCTTCCAAGCCACTCACCACCCTGACTTAGAAATATGTTGCTGTATTTTCATTGTTATTAAGTCAAAATCCTGGAGTTCCCACCCTAACAGCATTGTCGGTCAACCCAAACCAATGGGCTGCAGCAGTTTAAGAAGACAGTTCACCACCATCTTCTCAAGGGCAACTAGGGATGGGCAATGATTGCTGGCACAGTCAGTGATTTCCACCTCCCATGAGTGAATAAAGAAGTTCAGTGGTCCCCATAATAAAAATCAGGAAATGCATTAAAACTGCAAATAAAAGTCCATAATAAATAAATGCATCACCTTTAATTTAGCAAACTGGTACAAACCTTGTAATTCTGCAGTTCCTAGCTGACACATAACTCCCAGTGTAAAGAATATCACACCTGACCACATTGTTCGTCATTACTGATTCTGGAACCAGGAATCCCGGATTCACTGAAACCTACAACAGTAATAAGAATGATTAGATTAGAATAAAATAAAGTATGAATAATTCAACCCCAATGGGGACTGCATTCATTGTAATAATGATGGGGAAAGCCCCACATGCTAGACAGTTTATCTCAGTTAGCGGTAAAAGAAGGCTATTGTTGGGCTGGGATTTTCTCCACGTCAGGAAACCTGGAAATTACAAGCTTGTCTCAAATACATATTTCCCATTTTCAGAGGTCAGGTTTTTGTGAGCACAGTTCATAAAAGTAGCTGGCCATTTAAATCATCAGCTGCATCCATGACAATAAGATTTTCGATAGCTTTGGGGCATGAAACCTAAGTGTGTGCAATAGCCTGTGAAGAACAAGTCTGAATTTTATGCATTCCTTTGAATAGCCAGGATCCCTTATAGAGAGGTGGAAAGTGCTCTTTGGCTGTGGTCCCAGGACAGCTCTAGTGGAGGTGAGGTAGATTTTGGAATTGGTCAGTGGCCTTTGGGATTTTTAAAAGTAAGCGTAAATGTGTGCAGAAGTTGCATAAGCTAATGACTGGAAAGCATATAGGAACTGTCAACGTATGTGTCAGAATCAACTGTCATAACTTTCAGAAGCACCTGTCAAAAAGACCCTCATAAGTGTCAACAGGAGCCCTCAAGAGGACATGTCAAAACTGACTGAAGCACCTCTCAAAAGGAGCTATTGAGAAGACCTGTGAAAGGGAGCTGTCAAGCTTTCAACAGATTTTAAAGTCTTGCCATTTAAGCGTTTGGAAGAAAACACAACTGGAATGTTAAAAAAGGATTGACTGCTATTTCGCCCCGTCTGTTGATAAGGTTGAGTGTCTCCATGGCTGTATTAGCGCTGCATAACTAATGTCATAACCATCAGTTGTCACAGTCAGATGCTTGCGATTTCATGGTTAAATTGACAACTGTAAGTAGTTATAGACTATTTGATGTGGGACAATGAAGGCCAAGGC
The DNA here is from genome assembly GCF_021869965.1 of Rhincodon typus. Lineage (NCBI taxonomy): Eukaryota > Metazoa > Chordata > Chondrichthyes > Orectolobiformes > Rhincodontidae > Rhincodon > Rhincodon typus. The sequence continues at coordinate 11,855,724 of NC_063360.1, forward strand.
TGATTGTTAAAGGGGATTCTGCCCTTTATTAAAGCATTTATTGTTTGAAGGTGAAGGAATATATATGGGTTTTCATGAATGAGAGAATTCAATATTGTGAAGTCTGTAATGGATAGTTTGAACTTTATTTTACAGACTTTATTTTACTCTGTATGGATTCTGAGGTCTGTCCATGGTGGATACCTGGTGAATTGACAAATGTTTATGTAAAGTCAAAGAGTAGTGGGTGTGAGGATACGCTTTGACACATAAAAGGGCAATAGGACAAGTGCATCAGCATATTTCAGCAATGGTGGGTACAGGGGCTGCAATTGCTGGCAGGAGCAGGGTTGCTTGACATAGAGGAATGAAGGGTCATGGAGGTAAGTACAGGAGCATATGATGGCATGAGTTGGCATGGATGGAGCAAGGGATGGGGAAGTGCCTCACTTTGAATTTGGAACACTGTGCCAAATCCCCAAGACAGGCCTTCTGCTGGCCACCTCCACACCAGGCAGCCTCCATAGTTCCTCTGGAGTTGCACATTCTGGCTTTTAACTCTCCACCAAAAAGTGAACATTCAGGCATCCATTTCTAAAGGTCATGTTTACACAACCTGTCTCTGCGCACCCAACCAGAAAACCTTGGCCTTTGTCTGAAACTATCATTACACCATAAAAGTCAGCCAGAGTTCCCATTTTTGATTGCTAAGTGGTGTTTTGATCCAGAAAGTGAGTATTTCAGCAAAGAACATGATCTGCCCTAGCTATGGCGGACGGTTGAAATTCACAGTTATCAAAACCCAACCTGTTGAGCAGATTTGGGTCAGGCCACTCATTTTATACTCAACAAGCCATTGCAAAATAAAATTGGTCGAGATGCTAAACAGGTGCAAGAACAGAACCCACAAATGAGTGATCAAGATTAACCTCTCAACATCTCGCCTCACACATGCAGGGTAGTCATTCATGTGAGGTCCTAAAGGTGACCTGCACCTGTGAAAACCATATCCGAGGAACCAGGGAATTCTCAATAACTTTGAGTCCCATATTCTGGTGAGGGTCAATGGCTGGGAATAAAGAAATGTCCATGGAAAGAGACTAAAAAAACAAATATAGAATCAAAACATGTTCCTGAAATTCTTTGATGTTAAATTTGTTTTGTCACTCTTTCCAAAGAAAATCAGAGAATTGTATATTTTACAGTGAATTTGTTAATCCCAAATGGAGACAGAGCATGTTTTAAAAAATGAGTAGCATGAGAAAAGCGTGGTGCTTACATTCCACTCCTTCTATTATCTCAAAGTCTTGAAATTGGAGTGAGCCTGAATCAGAATGTGATGCCAGTGCAGTGGACAATGCAGATGCCTAAAGGTACCAATAGTAGGATCATGGCAAGTTACTCCTTCCTCTTATTAGACTATTACTGGTAAACAGTTCACATCACTTTGACACCTGAGTAGCAATATGCTGCTTGTAATGGGGGGACCACACTGGCTTGGTTGGACAACAGCTGAAGGCATCAGGAAAGTCTGGAAAAGATTGTAGACAAATCACTAACAGTTTCCCTCATTTAATTACGAAGATGGAAGAAGCATTCCTGATAAGTGAAAAACATGAACCTTCCCTTTTTAGTGGCAGTTTCCAATGAACACTTTAAGGACCACAAGTTCAGCCAGTGAGCAGCTTAAAGAGGTGGCAGCTTTCATTGTCTGACTCACATGACTTTCACAGTCATTCACAGTCCAATTTGAAAAAGGGTCCTGAAGCAAGAATGAGTCCAATGATTTCCATATGAATGTGCTGTTTTAAGTGCATATCCTAGATGCCTACTGTGTAGACATAACCAATATGATGGACAGCATACTTCCTGCCAGGAAAGTACACACACAACATCTACAATGCTGGAGCCTTAGAATCCTGTTTTGGACTCCGTTCAGTGCCAATTGGTTTTCAGGCCAAGGTTTGAATAGAAATCAACTTATTCTTTTCTGTTCTTCAGCTTACAGCTTGTTAAAAACTGGCAATCTCTTGGTGGCATCAGCCATGAGCAGTTTTGGTACAATGATATAGTGAGAAATCAGTGTGTATTTATGTAAGAATAAATACCAACTGACACTCCCAATCCTGATCGCTGTCCAGCATTTGCAGCTGCAATTGTGCCTGGAAGTCATGCGAGGACAAAATCAGCCTCATATGCAGTTCCACATACTTTATGATAATCTGCCAACATTCACCGTCTATGTTCATATGTGATGATTGATCAATGGGGCATCAGGTGGAGCCAGACAGCACATGTTTAACTTGCAGCCAAGTCAAAATCCACTCCTCAGAAGAGTAGGGAAAACTGAAATGAATTAAAAATAAAAGTACTGACATTCTTTCATGCCTCTGTCACATTTTTCAGGCAGGGATGTGGATGGCCTATGTGAGATTCCTCAGGCTCCACGTTGGGCAGTCTACAGCAGCCTGTGAATGCCTATTCAAAGTCTACTACAACTTCCAGCAGATTTTTTTTCCCCACTTCCCTGTATCTTGCATCTTAGAAGGATTGAAAATTGCAGCTGAGTTGCTATAAACCCAAGCTAAAAATATTTCAATTCAATTAATGAATAAATTGTGAATAAAACACTAGTCTCAGTAATGATAATCAAAGTGCCAGATTATCCTAAAAATCCATGCATTAATGTTTTTCAGGGAAGAAAATCTGCCTTTCTTACCTGGTCTGGTCTACGTGTAACTCCAGACCAACAACATTCTAGTTAAATCTTACCTGCATTTTGAAATGGCCCAGCAAGCCACTCTGTTGTATCAAATCATCACTGAAAAGTCAAATAAAAATAAAACCAGATTGATCACTCTACTGACTTAGATACTAAAAACAACAAAGCACAACCTGCCCAGGCAATCCAGCAGAGTCTTCTCCACTATCCTCTGGGAATCTACACCAAAATAAGAAAGGCAATCCCACAGATCATTCTAGCCACAACCTGACATAGTTCTAATCAACAAGTCATGCATTATACCTAACATGACAAAATGCCCCATCACCATCCCTCATGTGTCCAGTACAATGAGAAGGATAAATAAACCAGAACTGGTGCACATTGGTTTGCAGGGAGGTGGTCCTGGGAGTGCTTCATATAGTGTCTTGACCCTGTCTCCCTCAGGGAGGTGCAGCGAAGTAAAGGGTATCTGACCCTAAGACCTTTGCCCAACTCACTTTTCTACTCCAAAACCTGTGCACAAAGCAGGCTGAGAGAAGAGAGGAACCCAGGCTAAAAGGCAACCTGCTTCCAACTCCCACTTCCATATGTATTCTGCCAAAGTCAGCTCATAGACTGAACACAATGAACACAAGGTCAGTGTTAGTTAAACCCAAAGTGTCGGTTCAGACCTGATCCTCACCCAGTTCCTGGTGAACAGAACTTGGGAATTAGCCTATCTTTCTAGCTCTGCTTCGCAGTCAAAAAGGCAAATAAACAAAGGTTTTATTAGCTAGCTCTGCTGCTTGGCAGTTTTTAAAATGGTCATTATTATTAACTGTTCTTAATTTAAAGTTAAGTTTAGAAACAAAAATAACAAATTGATGGATAAAGTTGTGCCTTAAACCTTCTGAAATTTGTCTATCAACCCCGTGAGTGAGAAAAAATAATTGAGATATAGTTCCACACATGAAAGGTGTGGACAACATCTGGTATATCCTCAAACAAAATGATGGAAGGTGTCATCAACAGTGCAATCAATTGATGCTTACCCAGCAATAATCTGATCACCTTGCTTTGTTTGGGTTCCACAAAGATGACTTGGTTACAGCCCTCAGTACAGTCTCAGTCCAAACATGTACAAAAGAGGTGTTGAGAGAGTGATTGCCTTTGGCCTTAAACTAATATTTGACCAGTTGTGGCATCAAGACATCCTAGCAAATTGAAGTCAATGGAAATCCAGAGAAACTTTCCATTGGTGAGTGTTGTACTTGATCAAAAGGAAGATGCTGAAGGCCATCTTCCCTGCCCCAGGACATATGTGCAGAATTTCCTCAGCATAATTCATCTTCAATGACTTCAATGATTTTCAATCAACATTTGAAGTTGGGATTTTGCTGATGATTGCATGGTATTTGGTTCCATTCTTTAGATACTGAAACAAGTTTGTGTCCAATTGCACCAAACCCTGCACGATGTTTAGATTTGGGATTGTTTGTCATTTTTTTATTTATCATTGGGATACAGGTCTCACTGGTTAGGCCATTTATGACACATCCCTAGTTGCCCTTGAGTTGGTGATGATGAGTTGCCTTCTTGAACTACGACAGTCCATTTTATGTAGGTGGACCCAAAATGCTGTTAGGGAGGAAGTTCTAGAGTTTTCATCTAGTGACAGTGAAGAAATGATAAGATATTTCCAAGTCAGGATGGTGAATGGCTTAGAGGGGAACTTGCCGGTGGCAGTGTTTCCATATATCTGCTGTCCTCATTCTCCTAGACAGTTGTCGTCATGGGTTTGGACGGGGCTGTCTGAGGAGCCTTGACGAATGTCTGTAGAATATCTTCTGATGGTACACACTCCTGCTGTTGAGCATCAGTGGTGGAGGCAGTAACTGTTTGTGGATGTGGTGCCAATCAAGCTGGCTGCTTTGACAGGAATGGTATTTTATATTAGTTGTGTTTAACTGTATGGCATTGATGGATATTAACTGCAAATTTTTGTGTTTTTTAAGTAGGGGCAGACTGACACTGTGGTGATTGGTTTAGGAGATGCACTTTTGTAATATGTATCTAGAATCATAGAATCTCTACAGTGTGGAAGCAGGCCATTTGGACCATCAAGTCCACACTGCCCCTCTGAAGAGCATCCCACCCAGACCCAATCCCCTACCCTACCACTGTAACCCTGCATTTCCCATGGTTAATTCACCTAGCCTGCATATCCCTGGACACTGCACAGCAATTTTCCATGGCCAATCCACCTAACCTACACATCTTTGGACTGTGGGAGGAAACCGGAACACCCAGAGGAAACCCACGCAGGCATGGGGAGAATGTGCAAACTCCACACAGATAGCCGCCCGAGGCTGGGATCAAACCCAGGACCACGGCACTGTGAGGCAGCAGTGCTAATCAGTGCCACCGTGCCGCCCGGTATCTGGAGATAAAGGTGTATGAAAATTAGCTTCTGTTCCACCCTTCACCGACAGGCTTTCTAAATTTACCACACTGGTCTACCAACTGCAATTATATATATAAAATGAGAGATAAACACAAAGAAAGGGAGGGAATAAGTGAGAGATACAGAAGTAGGACAGGCAACTAGAGATGAGATGGATCAGTTGCCAGGCAAGCTTTTAAAATGTAACCCATTTTTTGTGACGCAGTTCTAAAGATTGAAAAGATTACCTTCAGTACATAGTTGCCGGGAGCGACGTCTGTTATATCAATCCATTGGCAGTCAATATCTGCATTGTATGTATCATAACAACCAGGACCTAATCCCTAATGGAAAAGTGGGAAGTTTAAAAGTTAAATGAGTTATACACTTACAGCTCTAAAATATGTTCATCTTTATTCTTTTAAGTGAGAAAGTACCAGGTTTGAACTTGATCTATAGTGTGCAGTGCCGAGTGGTTGAGGGAAACAAAGAAGAGAAGAAAAAGGAAAAACAGCTTTTTTTTTCTCTGGGGTACTGAAGAACAGAATCAAAAATGGCAGCGATAACAAATGAGGGCAATGATGCCCTCCACAGTTGAAAACGTAGCTGCCATTCACCCACTTTGCTCATATCAGAAAGGTGGTGAATAAGTCAACACTTATAAAACCACAATATACCCCAAGGTGAGACAGCAACTTCAGGGAATCAGGACAATAAATTGATGGACATAGGTGTATAGGAGGTGACTGAAAGTATGGGAGCATACAAATGATGCGCAATGTAATAATTGATGAGAGAGAACATGTCAGTAACCCAAGAGCTACTTAAAAAGTCTGTAGTCAAAGCTACGACTCATATATGCCAACCTGGAGACTCAGCAAAAGCATTAGCCTTCCCCATCATCAAAAAACCACTCACAGATAAAGGTAGTCTAGACGTAGTACTATATGACATTGAATTATACCAATGGACAGCAGCAAGATATGGCTAATTGCAAATTATGTAACAGTTATACCCAGTACATTGCACATATATACCACATGGTTGTTGCATAAATTGCAGGAATTTTCCCTGTATTGGTTGGAACAAGGTTGGCCAGGTGGATCTCATTGAGTATGAGTTCCCTGATTGGGGTTGTTAACCTGGGCCAATCAGGGATCCCTGGCTGACAGATATAAACAGGAGTCTTGGGGATTCTCCTCACTGTAGGGGCTGGCTCTGAGGTAGCTGGTCAGTGTCCATGTACTGTGCATGTGTAAATAAAGGGTGACTTGGTGACAGGATACCAGTCTCCGTGGAGTTATTTCACTCCGTCATTGCTTAAAAATATGGAATATATAAAACAGAAAGAGGCCAATCAGCACTGTACTCATGTTCACTCGTTGAAAGTCTAATTAGTCCCAATGTCTTTCTCTTTACCCATATGACTACAATTTTTTCTTTTCAAATATCCAATTTCCTTTTGAAAATTATTATCCAATCAGATTTCATAATTTTTTCAGATAGTGCATTGCAGACTGTAACAACTCAGTATAAAAAAATCTCATCTGATGTCTTTTTTGCCAATGGTAATGCAATCGATAAATTGTTACTTTTACAATTGTCACAGTGTCATTGAGACTCTCTCTTCCTCAGTTTCTGATCTCATCTCCCCAACCCCTTCAGCCTAACGCAATACTCCAATCTCCCCACTGCCACTCCCTGATCTTTTCTTCCCTCTTCCTTCAATGCTACCCCCATCTCCTAACTCCCGCTTGTTCCTATTTTAATGCATTGAAAGCTGCTGCCTATAGATGGGAATTTCTGAATTCTCACAGTATGCAGTGATAAGTAACATAGTGCAACAATAGCAGGTGTTCAATGGCTAAAGAAATACTGAACATGGGATCCAACAGGTACCTAGAGTGAAAGACTTGGAGTGACACTAATACTCGTCATTTAGTGCAAACAAAGAGCTGAAATTGCTTTCTATATGAAACCTGAATGTCTGTAGGGGTTCTTGAAAATCCAAATGTCAAAATCAAAGTTAGACTCCAGAAAAGGAACATTTGGACAGCACTGTTATTCTTTGAGGGTAGGGGGAATATGCTGATGCTGTATGAAAGTCCTCTCTGGGAACTCATTGTTTCTTTACATTATAAACAGCATCAACACACCTAATAGTTGATGTGGCTGCAAATCTTCTCTAATGTGCTAAATATTAATACCATTGCATCCGCCTACCTGAGTATGTGCTGTGCACGCATATCTTCTTCGGATGCCAGGGTCACACATAGTGTCTTCTAGACAAAAGCTAGCTTTGTGTCCTTCAGCTACTTTCCTCTGCGTGGTGGCCTGTAACAGATCGTAATGGCTAAACTGATCCATACTGTGATAGTGCCTGAAGTGAAAGAAATTCATAGACAATGCATTAGTAACTAGAAATGGATGCTCCCTGATATCTGGCCAGATGGATACAATCGTGAAACTCTGTCAAGCAGATCAAGAGTTTCAAAATTGGGTCTGTCCTAAGTTAGCTCAGAGCTGTGACAGAAGTTAGGAAAGCACAATTAGCTTCAATGTTCTTAAGATAGAGAGAAAAGAGCAAATAATCAAGGTTCCTACTCATGGTTCCTGTCCAAAAACTAACATGAAAAAGGTGAACTTGTGAATTCCAAGTTTGGGCTGGACTCTATTGTGATGACCATTATGGGTATATATCCTGCTGCAAATGTTCACATGCAATTATCATGTGGATCTGAAGCTGGAGGGTTTACATAGACCATGAAATTGTAATCTGTATGAAGGTAGAAAAAAGTACAAAGAGGAAACACACTGGCCAGTTTCAATCCCACTTCTGTTAGGCACAAGGTCATTAATCCATAATTCTGTACAAATTGAAAACAAGCTAACAATGACACTCAGATAAGCCCAGATGGCCAACTTGTATAACAGCTTGATAGATTTGTGTGGTGGGACTCCTTTTAAAAAGTTCAGTTTAAGGCAGAAACAAAAACAGAAATTGCTGGAGAAGCTCAATAGGTCTGGCAGCATCTATGGAGTTAATATTTCAGGTTGAGGGACCATTCCTCAGAAGCCTTCCTTAAGGCAGCATCAAGGAGCTTACTCTGAATAGTACTTTTGTCCTAATTAATGGCAGAATATTTGATGTTAACAATGAGTACCTGACATAAGAACAGATTTGGTTTGTGTGGGGCATGTTCAAGTTATGTAATAGTGTTATTACTGAGAACAGAACCATGGGTCTCTAGTAAATTTAAAGGGGAGGTTAAAAGTTTCCCTGGACCCAGAGTTAAATAGCTTTACATTAGTTTCTAGACCGTTCTAGATTTGCAATCCTGATCAAATAAATGAAGCCTCTTCTGGACACAGCAGATCATTCTTTATCAGTGTGTGAAATTTCTGTACCAATACCACCAGGCCAACCCTGGGAAAAAAAGTATCCAAAATGGTAGAAAGGAATCACATTTTTAAAAAACAAAGCATTTAAACAAGCACACATTTCTCCCCGTAAAGATAGGGAGCTTATCTCTAAAAGACTTTCCTGCTATTTAATATGGATATATTACTGATACTAAGTGGTTGCAGGACAGTACTACATGGAGATTCACTTTTTAAGAGCACAAATATATACATGTATGCCTGTACATGCTGAGAAAAACTGAAAACTGAATACTGCCCAAAAGCTTTGCATTTTTCAGTCCTGTGAGAAATAAGGCCTGTCAACTCTCCAGCACTACCTTGGCAATGTTACTCATACAAACACTGCTGTTCATTCTCAGAACTCAGTGCTTAAATATTTGTAATGTATGAGGGATCATTTTTCTTCCTAAGTGTTTAATATGAGAATGCCAAAACTCCTGGTTAAACTCACAATGGGTAGGACCTCTTTGAAATTGTGGAGCATTTGATCTCAGTGACTGAGCTTTGTTTGACCCCAACTGAACTACTTAGCTATAATCTCTTGAAGTTGCGCAATGATTCATCACAAACAGAGAAAGAATTGACAGAGGAAATGACCCAAGTGAATATAATGCATCCTTTGTTAGACATATGTGGCATTATTAATACTTTGAGAAGATCACTTAACCCCACTTTCCTGCCTACTATGCCAAGGCTAGAAAGGAGGGAAATGGAACAGGTCATGAACGAGAACAGCAGTATTAGGGCATTTCACAGGACTATGCAAAAACTGTAAAGTAAAAACCCCAATTAAAAGTAAAACGCTCACAAATGTAAGAATAAAATGCAATTTATTCAATCTTCAGATAAATCCTCAGCTTTATTAATAGGGATATAGAATCCGAGAGCAAGGAAATGATGTTGAACTTGTACAAGACACTTGTTAAATCTCAACTGGAATACTATATTCAGTTGTGGGTGCCACATTATAGGAAAGATGTGTATACATTGGACAGAGTGTAGAAGCAATTTACAAGAATGGATCCTGAATAAGAAACTTCAGTTATGTGGATAAATTAGGATTTCTTCTCCTTGGAGAAAAGGCTGAGAGGAGATTCAACAGAGATTTTCAAAATTATGAGCTGGCTAGAACAAGTAGATAAGGAGAAGCTGTTCCTTCTTATGAAATGAACAACACTGAGACGGCATAGATTTAAAGTGACGTGCAAAAGAAATAAGGTTGATGTGAGAAAACAAGTGTTCACTCAGCAAGTAGTTAGGGTCTGCCTGGTATAGACTGACTGGAAATGTGGTGGAGGAAGGTTTAATTGAGGCATTCAAGAATGCACAAAAACAGAAGTTGCTGGAAAAGCTCAGCAGGTCTAGCAGCATGTGTGAAGAGAAATCACAGTAAACATTTCCGGTCCAGTGAGCCTTCCTCAGACCCTTCTGCTAGACCTGCTGAGCTTTTCCAGCAACTTCTGTTTTTGTTCCTGATTTGCAGCATCCGCAGAAATAATGTGCAGTGAGTTGGGGAAAATGCAGAAGATTGAAGTTAGTTAATGATGCTGGTTTGAAGAGCTGATGCAGGCACGATGGGCCAACTGGCCTCCTTCTGCACCATAATAATTCTGAGATTCTATGAGGTAATTCGGTAATGCAAGTGAGATAACATTGTTAACATTTTATGTGACAGAGGTTCACACTAACACACACATACACACCAGCTTGATCCTAATCCTTGCAGTGCGAACATAGGGATGTCGTGAGATACACTTGTAAATTGAATCCAAAGTTCAACTGCCCAAATGAAGCATTTGTAAATGAGTTGAAGAGGATAAAATACATTGACTAAATATTTACCATGTTTCAAAAAACTTGAGGCATTCCTGAAAATGATGTGTGAACATGCAGTTTAAGATGATTTACTGTCTTACAGAGCAGTATTTGTAATTACAGCCTTGGCTATTCACCCATGCTCCTTGCCAGATTTGCTGATCCATGCACGGAACTTAAAGTCTACCTGACAGGGTACATTGCCAAAGTTGGGATTTAGCCCTGTTCTCTATCATGTCCACTAAAGTAACACAAGGGAGAATTTTAATGAAGGTTCAACTGCCTGGATGAAGAAGGACATGCAAGGGTTATTTGAGAAAAAAAATAAATCAGCTAAATATTTGTCATGTTTCAGAACATCAGTAATTGAAGTATCAGGAGAAATAATAGGGGATCGTTGAGCTCTATTACCAGTAATACTGTATGTTCCAATGCTACATTGCAATTGCTCAGAGCCACATGTTTCAGAAAAACTCAAATTGCGAGACTAATGGACGAAGCTCAAATTTCCACAGTGCAATATGTTGCATCTTATTTTGACTGCATCCTGTAAGCACAATCCTGCTTGGCATTGACTTTAGATACAGCAGTAACATTCGGCCAAAGGACTTATTTTGCTCAGAAGATTAGACATGTTTTGATCACACATGGAAGCAAACTCCGATTCTGTACTTACTGATGACAACTGTGCCATTCCCAGGTATGGCGTGGCCTATTTGGGAGGAAGTCAGCAGTCCCTTGATTTTTGACTCTTTGAGGAAACCGTAGAAGCACCCTAATACTGAGGTCACTTGTTCTGGGACTATAGGCAGACCTAAAGCAAAAAAGACAGACATGCTTTAAGCAGAGAATTATTTCCCAAAAAACAACGGTTATATGAGTCGGGAATCATTTTGAGCCAAGTATGTGAAAAGCACCACTCTTCCAATGTAATTATACTTAGCTGAAATGACAACAGTTGGACAAGAACCAAGAATGTACAGCACCTCCAAAGCATCTACATGAAGACAGACAAAACAGGGCAGGGGGTGTTTTGTGGCTTGATTTTTCATCTTTGCTTTACTAACAAGAGATAATTGAAAACTTGAAGGACTACTTTATCTACATAATCAGTCAGTAAAGTAAATGGAAAACTGAACATTTTAATTTGATAATCAGACTTCTAATCCAGTTCACAAATTACTGGACTTATTTGGGGGTAGTTTTCAAATTCAAATCCAGACAGTGACTTGGCAAAGCTGATCTTTCATCCTTTGTGGAATCCTAGTTGACTCACAGGGGTGAAATTGAAAATGACCTCCTATCATATGAAAATTGGATTACCTCAGATAAAACCATTCATTGGTGAACCTGCCAGTGAACATTTACAGTGGCATGGAAGGCTGAACAGAATTTGTGTGACATAAATTGACAGCTTTACACTTTGCCACTCCTTGATGGCTTGAGAAAGATCCACATAAGCCATTGGTTGATAAAGTATGTTGCCATTAAGTACATGAGCTCTGAGGATCTCAGTCAGCCCCTGGTCAGAGTTGATAGCTTTCAGCGGTTTCTATCGCATTGCTTCCACCAGAGGCAATTATTATCTTATATGAGTCTCAGCTCTTCAGCAAGTAGCAGCAACACCTCACATGCTACACAACAATGTTGTCATCAAACTCCAAGCTGCAATTGCTCATGATGTAATAAGAAAATGTACCATACAAGTAGCAAGGCGTAGACATACAAGCCAAGCTGCGCAATATATCGGCATACAAAGAATACACCTAGAGATTCTCCTTTTTTTGCTCACGGGAACCAGAGCTTTTCTGTGATCAGCCTGTGCTGTGCTTGATCTGATAGTGCTTGTTGATGCAGTCTAAAGGGAGCTGTAATCTGCATCCAACCCATAATCTGTTTGATTTGGAACACTGCTATTATATGATGCCTCATTTGGAAAAAATATTCCTTTCCCCAGCACTAACATATGTCATGATTTGATGTGAATACAAACAAACAGAAACAAAACTACTGTTATTGAGCAACAACAGGTTTTGCTCAATGTCAATGCAGATTTGGGGAACTAAATTGGTTAAGCAACCAAAAATAAAGCTTTCATCTTGAAAAGCTCATTTGTTTCATTTAAAAGAATGAATAAAGTTTGTTTTAATCCAAAATAGAAAGTGCTGGTGATTTTTTCAACCCAGACCACAATGATTACATAGCAGGCATCATCACTCAGCCAATATCAAGCCAAGGTTTAATGTTGGGTTGCCAGCTGTGAATTGAGGTAGATATAATAACAGCAGCTGTGGCTAAGAATGTTTTTAGACAGCAAATGTGGTTGGGACTGGGACTGTAGCCCAGAAACTGTGGTTATAAGGTGTAGTAGAAGCTACAAGGTGCATTTATGCGTTCAGAAGGCAAATTTTCTTGTGGGTTGATTTGTTTACAGCAGTGCATTTCACCAGCATTTTTCCTGGACCCACAATCAGAACTTCAGGTTGACATGCTCCAATACCATTAGATGAAACACATTCTGTAATACTCTAAATAGGGCAAACCCATCCTTGGTATTTTTCATGCAGAATCTTGGCTTTGTTTTTTTAATTCACTCATGGAATGTGAATATCACTGCTATGGCCAACATATGTTACCCATCCATAATTCCCTTGAGAAGGTATGGTGAGCCAACTTCTTCAACCGTTGCAATCTATGAGAGGAAGTATATCCAACATGCTGATAGGGTAGCTCCAGATTTTCAAATCAGTAAGAGAGAACGAATAGTGATAGTTTCACATTAAGATGATGTGTGGCTTGGAAGGATAGTTGAAAAGTGATTGTGCTCCCATTTGCCTGCTATCCCAGTCCTTCTAGATGGTAGAGATCATGGGTTTGGAAGGTGCTGTTGAAGGAAGTTTAGTGAATTGCTGCAGTGCATCTTGTAAATGTTGCACGTTACTGTCAATGTTCATCAGTGTTGAATGGATTGAATGGTTAAAGATGGTAGATGAGGTGTTGAGCAAGCAAACTGATTCGTCCCGAATTGAGTCGAACATCTTAAGCATTATTAGAACTGCACTCATCTAGGCAGGTGGAAGAGAGTTGAATAGCACTCCTGATCTGCACCTTATAGATGGTCAACAGGCATTTGGAAGTCAGGAGATAAGACACTTGATAAAATGCCTCAGCTTGTTAAGTGCTTTATTAATATACCTGGTCCAGTTAAAGTTGCTGGTCATTGGTTACTCCCAAAATTTTGATAGGGTATTTTGTGATGGTAACACTGTTGAATATCAAGAACTGGTTAAAATCTCCCTTGTCAGTGCCTGATATCTTTGTGACATATTATTGTTTGCTATTTATCAGCCCAAGTTAGAATGCTTTCCAGATCGTGTCATATGCAGGCATACACTGATTCACTAACTGTTAAGTTTCATGAGTGAACCAATCCAATTCTGACCTTATGTTAGTTGGAAAGTCATTGATGAAACAGCTTAAGATGTTAAAGCATATAACACTGGGAAACTCCTACAATAACGTCCTGAGAATGAGATGATTGGCCTTTAACAATCACAAAAAAAAACAACTTGTATTGTGTTATGTATGACTCCAACTAGTGAAGAATCTTCTCAATTCTCATTGAGTTTAATTTTCCTAGGACTCCCTAATGCAACCTTGTCAAATGGTGCCTTAATGTCTAGAGCAATCACTCTCACCATGCATCCAGAATTCAGCTCTTTTGACCAAGGTTGTAATGAAGTTGATAGATGTGTGGCACTGGCAGAAGCCAAAATGAGCATCTGTGACATTATTGCTGAGTAAGTGGCACTTAATAGTACTGTATCTATCTGATCATTTCCATCATTTTACTGATGCTCAAGAGCAGACAGAGAGGGTACACATTAACTGAATAAGATGTATTCTGTTTGTTATAGACAAGGCACAATTCTAAGGTTTTGGAGTAGATCTGTAGCTCGGGTTGTGGGTGTTGAGGTTGGTTGGCTCGCTGAGCTGATTTGTTGTTCCTTGGACATTTCGTTACCATGCTTGGTAACATCCTCAGTGCAGCCTCTGATGAAGCATCGGTGTGTTTTCCCTCCTGGTTTTTAAACTCTGGGGTCCGTTGCGATGGATTGCCTCACTTCCGGGTTTCCTCCGTAGTGGAATGTATATGGGGTTGAGTTCAATGTGTTTATTAATAGCATGCTTCGTGGAGTGCCATGCTTCCAGGAATTCTCGTGCTTGTCTCTGCCTGGCCTGTCCCAGGATCTTGGTGTTGTCGGACAAACAGGAAGGAAACTAACAACAAGAGTACATGAACACCAACTAGCTACAAAAAGACACGACCAATACTCACTCATCTCAATCCACATGGACAAGGAGAACCATGACTTCGACTGGGACAACACCAAGATCCTGGGACAGGCTAGGCAGAGACAAGCACAAGAATTCCTGGAAGCATGGCACTCCACAAAGCATGCTATTAATAAACACATTGAACTCGACCCCATATACATTCCACTATGGACGGAAGTGAGGCAATCCATCGCAACGGACCCCAGAGTTTAAAAACCAGGTGGGAAAACACACCGACGCTTCATCAGAGGCTGCACTGAGGATGTTACCAAGCATGGTAATGAAATGTCCGCGGATCAACAAACCAGCTTGGCGAGCCAACCAACCTCAACAAGGCACAATATCTGGGCAATTTTCCACATTTTGGGTAATCTATTGTTGTAGCTAGACTGGAATCGACTGGTTAAGGAGGTTATTCTGGGGCTTACTCTGGAGGACAAAGCTTCAGTATTGCAGTCACGATGTTTCCAGAACCATTACCCATTTCTGTATCCAGTACCATAAATCATTTCTTGATATCAGTCAGAGTGAATTAAAGTGCTGAAGACTTGCATTGGTGATGTTGGGACCTCAGAAGGAGGCAGAGTTTGATTATTAATTTAACGCTTCTGGCTAAAGATGGTTGCAAATGTTTCAATCTTGTCTTTGCATTGATGTGGTGTGCACCTTCCCTGTTGAGGAAGGAGAAGTTGTGGGGCATCCTTTTCTAGTTCATTGTTTGATCGTTCACCACCATTCACAACTGGATGTGGCAGAACTGCAGAACATTTAACTGATCTGTGGTCTGTAGGGTTGCTTTACTCTGTATATTACGTGCTGCTTCCATTGTTTAGACAAGCTTGGAACTGCCATTTGCTGTTCCACAGGAATGGAAAACAATCTATTGTTGGATAGATAGCACCACAAAAATTAGAGGCTCAGGTCTTTCAGTAGGCTCTTATTATGTGCTTTGTGGGTGCTATAGAAACAATTTGTCCATTATATTCCTTCATTGCTGCTCAGCAGACAGAAAAAGAGGGATCAGCAGTAAAGAAAATATTTACAAGGATGTTGCCAGGGTTGGAGGGTTGAGAGGCTGAATAGGCTGGGGCTATTTTCACTGGAGCATCAGAAAGTGGTGACCTTATAGAGGTTTATAAAATCATAAGCGGCATGGATAGGGTGAATAGTCAAGGTCTTTTCCCCACAATAGAGGGGTCCAAAACTAGAAGCCATAGGTTTGTATGGTGAGAGGGGTAAGATTTAAAAGGGACCTGAGGTGCAACTCATCACACAGAGGATGGTGCATGTATAGAATGAGCTGCAACAGGAGGCGGTGGAAGCTAGTACAATTACAACATTTATGTGTTGACTTTATGAATAGGAAGGATTTAGAGGGCTATGGGCCAAATGCTGGCAAAAGGGACTAGATTAATGTAGAATACCTGGTATGGACAAATTGAACCAAAGGGTTTCCATGCTACACATCTCTATGACTGAATGACTCTAAATCCAGGATCTACTATCACACCATTGCTAAGTAGGTTATGATAATAGGCAGAGAGACAGGTGGAGCAACAAGGGATTCATAATGAAGCTAAGTTTGCTCATGACACAAAGTTAATTAGGAAAGTAAATTGTCAAGAGGAGGTAAAGGAGTCTACAGAAGGATATAAACAGGTTAAGTGAGTGCACAAAAAAAATTAACAGATGGTGCGTAATGTAGAAAATTGTGAACCTTGTCCACTTTAACAAGAACAATAGAAAAGCAGAACATTATTTAAATAGGGATTGTAGAACTCTGTGATACAGATCTACATGAGCTACAAAATGTTAGTGTACAGGTATAGCAAGTGATTAGGAAGGTAAATGGAACATTGTCATTTATTTGCAAAACAAAATTAATATAAAAGTACGGAAGATTTACTGGAGCTGTTCAGGGCCTTGACGGGACCACATCAGAGTACAGTGTACAATTCTGGTGCCTCCTTTGAAAAAGGACGTTATCAGACTAGAAACAATTCAAGCAAAAGAGGATTCACTCAACTCATTCCGGGAATTAAGGGCTTACTTCCTGAAGAAAGGACAGGTTGGGCCTCTAACCATTGGAGTTTAGAATAAAAAGGTGATCTTACTGAAACATAAGTTCTTGAGGGCTCTTGACAAACCAAGAGGAGGATGGGGCAGACTAAAACTAGAGGACATTGTTTAAGAATAAGGGATCTCTTTTAGAATACATAGAAAGGAGATTTTTGTTCCTCGGAGGTCATTAATCTGTGGAATTCTCTTCCTCAGAAAGCAGCGGAGGTTGGGTCATTCAAGTCATTGGAAACTGAGTTAGATAGAGTTTTAATGGACAAGACAGTCAAAGGATATAAGGCACAGATAAAAAAGTAGAATTGAGACCACAGCCAGAGCAGTCATGATTATATTGAATGGTGCAGCAGACTGAAAAAGTCCATATAGCCTACTCCTACACCTAAGTCCTAAATTCCTATATTCCCAGCTGAAGGCGAAACAACATATAACTGAATTTTAATATTATTGATCTAAAGCCATAGACTGGAGATTGGTCAGTGAGAATGGTACATCAGGTCCAAATTCTTGACAACCAGAGGCTTAAACAAGGAGAGTCTTTCAATGGATAGCAGACTTTGTGGAGACTGATAACTGCTAAGAACAGGTGTAGGTGTAAGAAAACAACCTTAGAACAACAGTATAAAGAACACAATGCTCCTCTGTCAACTCAACAAAATATCTGTAAGCCATTCGCTTGTTCATTTCTCAGAGCAATGTCCTGATCAATCAGTGTCAACCTGCTAGGTTTAAAATTAAAACAAAGCCTGTCAGATAATTGTCATTCAGCATAACGGGTGCATTCTCCATTGGATTACCTCTACTAAATAGAGTCCACTTGCCAACCAAGTAGAACCTTCCACTTATGCAATATAAACGTTGGTTTCCCCCTTGAATTAGTATCCTTGTGAATTGTCCTGATCAGTGCAAATGTGTGTTTTTTCAGCAATACTCAGATTCCTTTGTGTTATCTTTGGTCTAATTGATTATACTGTTGTCTCCAAGTTGGAAGTTCATAACTTGAAGCCTAACTCCAGGACCTTACTACATAATGCTGGCTGACATTCCAAAACAACATGATGGGAGTGGTGGATTAGATGGAATGCTCTTCCTTTGATTGAAATATTAAATCAAGACCTTAACTGGCCTCTTAGGTGGGCTTGATAATCTCTCTATGAAAAGTGGATGAGTTCTCCATGTCTAGGTGAACAAGTTATTTCCAAACAACATCACTGAAGCAGTTTAATTGGTTATTTGTTTCACTGTTTGTGTGTAGTTCTTCGTTGTGCACAACTGCCTACTGCATTAACATTACAACAATGGCTAGACTTAAAGTATTTCAGTTTTTGGGAACATCCTGCAGTGTTAAAAAGTGCTATCTAAAAGCAAGTTCTTTCTTCAGCATTCACAATCTTTTAAAGCCAAGCTTGGCAGCATCAAAACAATCCAACTTATTTCACATGTTATCTCCTATTCTTCTAAAGGTTGGTGAGTTCTCATGCCATGGGGTTTGGCCCACCAATCAAACTATTGGAGCAGGTGGTGAGGACAAAGTTAGTACTTGTGTTTCTCCAGGGCAAATATGTTAGCACTGTTTTATTTCAGACAGTATCTCAAGTGAGGCTGGCTATTGAAAACTGTCTGCTACTTCCTATTTCAATAGATTTGGATCATTTTAAATTAATTGAGCCAAGTCTCACATCTGAAGGATATTATATTTTTCATAAATTGTATATTCTTCATCATAACAATGTTTTTCTCGTCTTACACTTGCCAGGTCCCCCATTACATTCCACTAAGTTATTTCAGTTATGTAACCTGTGGCACTGAATGAAATGTCACCACACTTTTCTGTTTTAGGTTTTCATAAAAATTCTCAAAGCGCTAGGACCACTGCATTACTGAAAGTAGTCTTAAAAATGTTACTTGGTGCTACAATACAGAAGGAAACTTTCATGGTAATGTCATGTAGAGAGAAACTATGATTCCTTATGCCAAGCTGGTGCTAGATCTTTACAAGAGGTGATGTAATACGCCTTCTCAGTTCTTCCCCAAGTCCCTTTCCAGCTTCATTTATTTTTTAAAAAGTATTGCTGTAAAACTGCTATTGATGTAATAAAGAGAACAAACACTTTTCCCTTGCCTGAAGTATTTAAACATGTCAATGACTCCCAGCAAAAGATGCTACAACCAAAAAAACACATAAACACCCCAACTTTAACTCTTGTTTTTGCTTTTGTCTGACATTAGTTAAGTCAGCAGTGAGAAATGCAGTTAGCCTCAGCAAAAGTGGGTTGAAGTGGGAATGAATGAGTTAAGGCAGTTCATTCTGAAACTTTTGCAATAAAATGCTTTTCTGATGTGTCAAGTGAGGTTGGGATCAAGCTGATCTACAATTCCAGCATCCCACCACCATCCACCCCCCCCCCCCCCCCCCTTAGTTTTATAACACCCTGACTTTTACCACCTAGGTTTAAGCATGTTTAAATAAAAGACTGGACCTCCTGTCACCCAGAAATGTTCAAGAAAGGCAACAACAGAGAAAAATTATTTTATACCACTATAATGAAAAGAATTTTAAAATGTTTTCTTTAATAATAGCATAGCTTCATTGTAGCTCGAACACTTTTAATTTGTATTCAATGTTGGATAGCCTAACATGTTTTCTTGCCTTTAGCAAGGTTTTGGAATAGGAAACATAAGTTTGGTTTGGCCATTGGGCAAGTACTTGCTATCAATCTTGGTCCTCAAATACTCAGTGTTTTGGCTGGTGTCAAAACAAAATTTCAACTATGCAGACTTTATGCCAATCACACACCCTTACCCACAACTGCCAATCCTAAATGAAACAGCTGCTACACAGCCAGACCTTCTTCACGCTGTTGGCATATCAGCCTAAGTTATTTCTCTCTTTCTGTTCCTTCATAGAGTTGTAGAATTTTACAGTATGGAAAAAGATATTCTGGCCCATCCTGACTGCAGCAGTTATCAAGCACTTATCTACCATAATCCCACTCCCCCAACTCTTGGCCCACAGCCTTGCGCATAGTATGGTATTTCAAGCTTCATCGAAATCTTCCTGGGACACATCTCTTGTTTCTGCATATCCTTCAATGTTTCTTTGAGTCTGTTAGGCAAGACAGGAGCCTGGTGTGACTATTGTTCAATCTTTTCCCTCTCCAGGGACAATAAAAAAAAAGAAAATGAATTTTGGATGAGGAAATGAAAGGAAGCAAGGTTCTAGGAGTAATTTTCTTCCAAGAAGCACAATGGTTAATGTAATAAAAAGAGTGAAGAGAGGGGGCACAGAAGTATGTGGAAAGAGCACAAGGAAAGACGAGGTGTGTAGGTATAACACATTTTTAAATTATACTTGTATGTTTATCACTTATTTAGCATTTCGGATTTTAACAATAAACTTTAAAGGGGGTATTTTGACTTTGTCATCCCTTTTACATTATTGCACAATGAGTCATCTACTGATAGGGAGAGGTGTAAAATAGGCTACTAACTTAGTATTATCCATTTTGTAACCTCATGCAAGATCTACCTCAGTATATTTATTGCTGTGCTGGTACTTTTTTCTAAATCATCATGTTAGGCTTTATTTATCATGGCATATAGAATCAAAGAAAACCCTGGTCAACCTAAGAAGAGAGAAATTTCCTTGGGCCTGCTGATAGGTCAAGTGTTTGTTTCTGAATTTAGACATTCACAACACCTTTGTTTTTGCTTGGATTTGATTTGCATTATAGCCGCACAACTAAACTAGCCCATAAACCATACCCAATGCACTGACCATTCTAATTTAATGTAAAATGATTAATGAGGCAATGCTTTTACATTTCTGGAAGGAAAAGGGATATGATAAGAAGGTAAATTAGCGATTTTTTTCCTATTAGAACTACCAATATTTGATCCTTCCATGAAGAGACTTCACTCAGTTAACACTTGAAAAATAACAAAGTCATTCATATACTTGATGAAAATGTCCTTTGAGCTTCTCACTTTATGTACAAAATATTTAGCATAGTAAGGTGTGGAGGCTGCAGGGTATGTGAACACTTCAGTCCAACAAGAAAATGCTAACAGATGAAACATAGACTTGTTTTTATGCAAAATAAATCTAAAAATCATACACTTTCAAGAAACTATCTTGCAATTAACAGGCAAGTTTTCTTTTTATACATCTATTTCATGAATAATAACCAATGTGTCCTTACACCTTCATCCATAACATCACAACATAACCATATATCAGGAGAAAATTATATAAAGTAGATACATACACTGATGTAAAATGCAAATATATTTTAGAAAAATCTCTAAATAAATCTGTAAAAGAGAAAGCAAAATAATTTAAATGTAAGAGTTATATTCTCTCCGTACATATGATGTAATAGAATACCATAAAAATCGGAGCCATATATATGCTATACATTCATATGAAACGTCTGAACTCAATATTTGATAAACAGCAAGCTCTCCTGGTCCTGATCTGAATAAGAGTTATGGTGGGAGGTGTCTGATTGTCATTTAGATTTTTAGATCTACTGGTTCATTGCTACATTGGTAGGTCTTACCTTGAGAGGCAGTTCTCCTCAGCTGCACACCTCAATGCATACATATGCATCCTTTGGATATACATGGAAGCTTGAATGTAATATGGATCAGGAACCAGGTCAGGAAGCCCTAGGAAAGAAATGTAAGCATGTTTGTGCTGCATTTTCTCAATCAGTTGATAGTTTAAGGCAAAAGAGTGCAATTGAGACATTGGGTTCACCTAGGTTTTATAATTCTGACATACAGCTGGAGTGTCTGGCTACAAAACTATTGGAAGTTCATTAGATGAAGTAAGCTATCATTTTAGCAATGCACAAAAATATATATTTCCTGCACTTTTCATTTGTTTCGGGGATGTAGGAATGTCACCCATGTCTTGTTCCAAAAACCAAATTGTAGGCATGATAAAAGGAGGTAGGGATGCGGCTTAACTTCAGAAGTTTGTTGATCTTTAAAATTTGTCAAAATCTTAACAACTGATTCATCTGTATCCCATGATACAGATGTACCAGGAAATCAATACTGGCCAAGAATTATAATCTTGGTGCCCAGTCTGTTTTCAGTTGAGCAATTTCCAATTACACCACTGAAAAACAATCGACTTTCCAATCTAAAGCTGTTCCACTTCTACTTAGAGAAAATTATTACAAAGCCTATAATAGAAATAAAGTTTCCATTATGAAGGATTGTATCCATATAACCCAGGGAGTTGTTTGAAGATGATCAGCAATCTCTTTAAATCTTTTGGTCCATATTCCTCTTAATAGAAGCAACAAAAAACAGCTTGTTATTCATTTTTTCTGTTGTTTGTGGGATCTCGATTTGTGTAAATCAGCTAATTTGCTGGTTGTGAAATATCTCCTTCTGTGTTTTATGGCTATGATTCATTCAGGTTGCTGTCATACACTACGTTAACTGAGCTGGGGCTGTCAGTGGGGGAGCTAATTGCACTCAGTAATAACTTGCTCATATGAAATGTTTGTGCTACTGTCTAGTAATTTACAAATTTGTTAAACATTCAGTGAAATCCAGATGGATATGCTTCTGATACAAGTGTATTATTACACAAAAAACAATACCAATGGCAAACAAATCAGTAATGTTATACATGTTAGTTTGGTCTGTCTTCAACACAATCAATAGAGAAGATTACCTTGTACTCGGCATAGCATAACAACAACTTGTATTTATATAGTACCTTTAACACATTTGCAAAATGTATTGAGAGTGTGATCAAACAAAATTAGATGGAAAGCCACACTTATTAGGGAAGAAAACTAAAAGCTTGATCAAAGAATTTGATTTAAGGGCTGTTTAGGAGAGATAGCAAGGTGGAAATATCTAAGGAGAAAATTTCTGCACTCAGGTGTCAGCAAATATTTAGGTAAGTTTGAAGACAGCTAATGTTACAGAAGTGGAAGCAGGTGATCTAACCAATGGCATGGATGTTTAATGGTTGAAAGCTCATCACCTGGTTAGTATCAAATTGCAAAGACTGGTTCAGCCTGAAACAATTGCTGGGGAGGGGGAGATGAAATCATGAGGCTAATGAGTGAAGTTTGTAATGGAGACAATCTACAACATTCTCATACAAAAAACCTTTGGTCTTTCCAACATATAACTGAGAGAAATTTTTGCTCATCCAATACTGGATATCAGACAAGTTAGAGATAATGGAAGGTTCACTAGAGGTAATGGTGAAGTAGAGCGTGGCGTCATCATCATACACATGGAAACTAACACTGCATTTTTGGATGATGTTGCCACAGGCAGAATGTATGTGAAAAATAAGAGGAGGCAAAAAATAGATTAATTGTGGGGGTGGGGGAGGAGGGGAGAAGGGGAAGAGACAGGTGAGAATGCAAATGTGGGAAGAGAAGGCTTTGCAGGGAATTACCTACCTACAACCGGAGAGATAAAAATAGATCGAGATAAGTGCAGTCTCGTCCAGCTGGATAATTGTGGAGAGGCAATGGAGTATGATGGTTTCATCAACTATGTCAAAGACTGCAATGGGTGAAGCACAAGGAAGGATGGTTTATTATAGTCACAGTTATACTCAATGTCATCTGTTACTTTCATAACTGCAAATCTGCTAATTAAGCAGTGGCTAAAACCTAATTGAAGGGACTCAAACAAAATTTTAGAAAAAGATTGGCACAGATTTAACAGTGACAGTCGATGGAACAGTACATTTAAGGAATTTGGTGACAGAAGTGAGGCTGGAGAAAGGATTGGACTTTAATGGTGAAGTGTCATGGGTTACCTTTTTTGAGTAGAGATGATAATGGCAGATTTGAAGGTTAGAGGACAGTCCATGAGTATAGAGAACTATTAGCAACACAAATGAAGAGGACGCTCAGTACAGCATATATCTCTGCACACTATCTTTGCCCAACATTATTGCAATTATGCAGCTCTTCCTTGAAGCCCTGCCTAGGTGATGCTGTAACTATAAAGCTGAAAAAAAAAGAATTCTGGTTTTATTAACTGCTTCCAAGCCAATCTCTATCCAACAACCTACTTTGAAAACTCTACTCACATTTTGAAAGCTCTAACAAATTTCACTTTGACGCAATCCACAACATTCTAAAAATAAAGTAATTTCACCATATCTCCCAACAGTAAAGGGTCCTTTTAAAAAAATCCAGGATCTGGAGCTATATCTTTACAAAAACTAATCCAATCACCCTCGGGTCCCAAACTTTATTGAAATTCATCTATTAGTATATGAGATATACTGTTAACAAACAGATTAACAAACAGGGACTAAATCATTGCTTCCATAGTCAGGGAGGTAGTTAGCCAATCAAGAATGGACATTGGATGGTCAGCGGTTTAGTGAAAGGTTCATGGAAGCAGGATGTGGCTGTTAGGACGGGAAGAGTGTGGACAGGAAATAAGGGGGAGAAAATTGAGAAAGATGAAAGTTCACAACCGCATTAGGGGGTACACTTAGTGGGAAAGTTGTTCCAGTGAACTAAAGGAATGAAAGCAGGAGTCCTTCCCGTGCCAGGTTATAGCCAATACCAATGGGTCTTAGGGCTCTCAGCTTCTTCCTGGAGCAAAGACCTGAACCATTCCCACCCACCATAACCCTCCTCCGCTTGTCCTCACCCTCAACAACTTCTCTTTTAACTCCTCCCACTTTCTTCAGGTCAGAGGGGTTGCCATGGGTACCCGCATGGACCTAGTTATGCCTGTCTCTTCATGGGGTACGTGGAACATTCCTTGTTCCAGTCCTATTCCTGCCCCCACCCACAACTCTTTCTCCGATACTTCGATGATATCATCGATGCTGCTTCCCTCTCCCGTCTGGAATTGGAAAACTTCATCAATTTCACCTCCAATGTCCACCCTGCCCTCACTTTCACCTGGTCTATCTCTGACTCCTCCCTTCCCTTCCTCGATATTTATGTTTCCATTTCTGGGGACAGCCTGGCCACTAGTATCCACTACAAACCCACAGCTATCTGGACTAGACATCCTCACATACCACTTCCTGTAAAGACTCCATCCCATTCTCTCAGTTCCTCCATCTCTGTCGCATATGTTCAGATGAGGCCAACTTCAACAAGGGAGCCTCTGAAATGTCCACCTTCTTCCTCAACCGAGGATTCCCCAGCTCCGTTGTCGACAGGGCTCATAACTAGGTCCAACCCTCTCCCACACTTCTCCCCTCACCCCTTCTCTTCCCTCCCGCAACAGTGATAGGGTTCCCCTTATCCTTACCTACCATCCCACCAGCATCCACATCCAGAAGATTATCAGATGTCATTTCCGCCATCTCCAGCAAGATTCCACCACCAGACACATTCCCCTCCCCTCCCTTGTCTGCCTTCCACAGGGACCATTCCCTCTGGGACACCCTGGTCCACACTTCCTTCAACCCCAACACCTCCCCACAGCCCTACGGCACCTTCCCCTGTAACTGGCAGAGGTGCAATGCCTGCCCATTTATCTCCTCCCTCCCTAACATCCAAGGGCCCAAGCATACCATCTAGGTGAATCAACACTTCACCTGCACTTCCCAGAATCTAGTCTACTGCATTCGCTGCTCACAATGTAGTCTCCTCTACATTGGGGAAACGAAGCGTAGACTTGGCGACCGCTTCGCAGAACATCTACGTTCTGCTCGCAAAAAAGACCCTGAACTACATGTTGCTTGCCACTTTAATGCACCACCCTGCTCCCTGGCCAACATCTCCATCTCTGGCTTGCTGCAGTGTTCTAGTGAAGCCCAACGCAAACTGGAGGAACAACACCTCATTTTCCGCTTGGGGACCCTATAGCCCTTCGGACTCAATATTGAGTTCAATAATTTTAGGGCCTAAACTCTCCCATGTCCCAGCCCCCCACCCCACACACCAGGCCTTGTTACCGCATAGCCTGCCACTACACACCCCCTGTTGTTAGTCACTCACAGTCCCCATTAACAACTATTCACCCTCCCAGCCTGATCGTTAGCAACTCCTTTGTCTGTCCAACTGTCTTTCTCTCTCTTTGGGCTCTATCCTATCGTTTACTCTCCTACCCCACCCACCTCCCTATTTTCTGCATATAAACTGACGTTTTCCGAGCTACTATCAGTTCTGAGGAAGGATCACCGGACCCGAAACGTTAACTCTGTTTTCTCCTTCACAGATGCTGCCAGACCTGCTGAGCTTTTCCAGCAACTTTGTTTTTGTTACCAATGGTTCAAAATAGGCCGGGATTCTGTTTTTATCAATGATATACTCAATCATTTTCAGTATGTTGGAGTAAGTATGTTTTTTTCATTCAGCAATAATAGTTAATAGAAATTTGATATTTTTCCCCTCCTTCCAAACCTCTGTCTGATTTCCTTGCGCTATTTTTCGCACGTTCAAGGGGTTTCCTTGTAATGGCATGCCGTTTCACAAGTAGACAGAGGATGTGAAACCGTGTTGGTTGTCAGATTAAACATTGCAACCTTCACACCCAAGTCAGAACAGTCACCTGCTAGTTATATGGGCACAGCTCCCAGAGAATGACACAGGACCATGACGGACAGCAGAAACCCTCCGTGTGATTTCTTTTGTGCCATACTGGCGAATATGTTATGAGCTCTGTCATTACATCTCACGCTCTCGATGCAAGTAACAACGACTTAAGATGCTGGTTACGTGACACTACACAGTCTTCTCCCACCGGCACAAGAGATTATGATCAGATCAACATCCTAGACTTGTTCAAACACAGCGAGCAGGCGTTCTGACCTAAACTGCAACGTTAACTCTTTTCCACACACCTAGCTCGGATGTTTACTGACCCTGTTAAATAATTGCTGCAGAGATAGTAGGAACTGCAGATGCTGGAAAATCTGAGATAACAAAGGTGTAGAGCTGGATGAACACAGCAGGCCGAGCAGCATCATAGGAGCAGGAAGTTTTTGTTTTAGAAATGACGCGCGCGTCTATTATAGGAAAACATTCAAATCAAGGTGATGCAGGGACTAGGTAAAACTAGTAGAGGCCTGTTAATTCTGGTGACCAGTATAAAATCCCCGACCAAACGGAATGACCTACACGAATGAGTGGAAACTACAGAATATTTACATTGTATTCCACAAAGTAGCGAGGACTCAGCTGTGCTGCTGTTTACTGAGACAGCAAATATATCTTTTGGTGTCCACGCTATACAGTCCGGAAACGGGTTAATTCCAAATAATAAAAACAGAAATTGCTCAGCAGGTCTGGCAGCACCTGTGGAGAGAAATCAGAGTTAACGTTTCGGGTCAAGTGACCCTTCCTCAGAACTGGACCCAAAACGTTAACTCTTGATTTCTCTCCACAGATGCTGCCAGATCTGCTGAGCTTTTGCAGCAATTTCAGTTTTTGTTTCTGATTTACAGCATCCGCGGTCTTTTTGCTTTAAAGTAGTTAAAGCCCACCTGTGAGCTTTCTCTCTCTCTCTCTCTGCCCGGGGGGGGGGGGGGGGGGAGGGGGGGGGGGGGGGGAATGATCCTGGCCTTGCACAGAATGTACTTTCTCCCCAGCCCAGGACCAGCAGAAAGTTGCCTCTAATGTTATCCCATTCTCATTCCACCTGGAACCGACCCCACCTTCACCAATCAGAATGGGATACACTCACCGTTTTGGAAGTAGTTGGTCCCCAGACCAATCCTGCGGCGGACCATGGCTCGGGATTGCCTGGGGGTTGAGCTGTAGACGTTGTAAAACACGCTATTGCCGTTCTTGAAGTGACTCCGCGGATCGTCCCCTTGCATTTCAGCCGAAAGGCCGGCGGCCCCTCGCTGCTCCTGGCGGAGGGACAGGGGCTCCATGTCCCGGGGCTGCCGCCCCTCGCTGTGAGACCGGGCTCTGGGATTTAGCTGGCGGGTAGTGAGTGCCCTGCCGGGTCCCCGGGAGAGCCGGCTCTGTTCCCAGCTGGGGCTGCTCTCCCTGGCGGTGCCTGTGCTCAGGTAGATGCTTTGGGGAGGCGACTGCGCTCCGCTCCGTTGGCCCAGGGGCCGGTAAGCTGCACCGCTGTTTAATAGACTGTACACCTGCCCGTTGTTCGCCCACCGAATCATCTGTCTCCACATGCCATTCGGCTCCTCCTGGCCGCATGTCCCACAAACCGAAAGGAAACACAAACTAATTGTCAGGAATTCTCTCATTGTTTCACTGATAGAAAGTATCTACAGTCACTCTGATCTCTTAGTTCGAGCTCCCTACGGAATGGAGAAAAGTTTTGACACAGCTTCAATTACACTTTGTGCATCTTGCCTTAAGTTTGCTTAGGGCTGATGAGCTC
Organism: Rhincodon typus; assembly: GCF_021869965.1. Classification (NCBI taxonomy): domain Eukaryota; kingdom Metazoa; phylum Chordata; class Chondrichthyes; order Orectolobiformes; family Rhincodontidae; genus Rhincodon; species Rhincodon typus. Next base: position 11,883,821 of record NC_063360.1, read on the forward strand.
AGATGTTTTAACCCTTTAAACTCCGGATTGTTTTAACGACTACCGCCCACTCGGTTAAAATGGGCCAGTGCGTCTCTGTCTCTCTCTCTCCTCCCCTCCCCCAGCCCCTCATGAACTCATGCCTCACGGGGTTTAGTTCCAACAGAGAATGAATACACCACTCCATGGAATATCAGTCAATCCTTTACAATGTGCTTCGCGTTTGTTGTAAGAAAAATATAATTACTGTAATCGTAACGTGCCCATGACATTAGGGCTGAATAAAAACCAAGAGATGCTGTACAGGAACAAAAACAAAGTTGCCGGAAAAGCACAGCAGGTCTGGAAGCATCTGTGAAGGAAAAAACAAAGTTAACGTTTCAGGTCCGGTGAACTGGCTGAAGTTTGGTTTGAAAATTGTCGTCCATTCACATCGCCTGCAAACTAGGAACATAGGAATAGGCCAGTCAGCCTCTCTGTCCCACCATTCATAGAACTGTACAGCACACGGACAGGCCTTTCGGCCCATGATGTTGTGCCGAACATGACGCCAATTTAAACTAATCCCTTCTGCCTGCCCATTGTCCATATCCCTCTATTCAATTTCTTACTAAAAGCCCCTTAAACGTCTCTATAGGTTCTGCCTCCACCACCAACCCTGGCAGCATGTTCCAGGCACCTACCATTCTCTGTGTAAAAAACTGGCAACTCACATCTTTGAACTTTCCTCCTCTCCCCTTAAATGCATGCCCCCTTGTATTGGACATTTCAACTCTGGGTAAAAGATTCTGACTGTCAACTCTATGGATGCATCCCAATCAGATCATGGCAGATCTATGGCCTTTGCCTCATTTCTGTATACTTTTGCTCAAATAAAATATCTAATTTAAAATTTAGAACTAATCTAGCTCCCACTGCCATTTGTGGAAGAGAGTTCCAAACATCTACCTCCTTTTGTGTATAGAAGTGCTTCCTTACATCTCTCCTGAATGGTGGAGCCCTAATTTTGCAGACAGCATGCAGCATGGAAACAGGCCATTTGGCCCAAAAAGCCCACACTAACTCTCTGAAGAGCATCCTACCCAGACTCAACCCTCTACCCTATCTGTGTAACCGTGTATTTCCCATGGCTAATCCAACCAATTTACACAATCCTGGAGACTATGGGTAATTTAGCATAGCCAACCCAACTAACCTGCACTCTTTCAACCATGGGAGGAAACCAGAACACCCAGAGGAAACCCACGCAGACATGGGGAGAATGTGAAAACTCCACACAGCTAGTCGCCTGAGGCTGGAAATGAACCCAGGTTCCTGGTGCTGTGAGGCAGCAGTGCTAACTACCGAGCCACCATCCCTGTAGCATTGCTCAGCAATTCTTCATAAACTGATCTTACAATATTTCAGCAATTAAACTGTGTACTATCTACAAGATGCACCGCAGAAGTTCACCAAAGATCCTCAGACGGCACCTTCCAAACCCACGACTACTTCCATCTAGAAGGACAAGGGCATCAGACATATGGGAATACCACCAACTCCAAGTTTCCCTCCAAGCCACTAACCCATCCTGACTTGAAAATATATCACTGTTCCTTCACTGTCGCTGAGTCAAAATCCTGGAATTCCCTCCCTAATAGCATTGTGGGTCAACCCACAACAGGAGGACTACAGCAGTTCAAGAAGGCAGCTCACCACCACCTTCTCAAGGGCAATTAGGGATGGGCAAGAAATGCTGGCCAGCCAGCAACAAATGAACAGAAAAAAAACCTTGGCTCGTGAAGGACATGTTTTATATTCACAGCAGAATACGTTGGACAGTCTAATAATCCACTTGCAATAAAAGAAATATTTCTTTTCTGACAGTATCATGAAGATTTATCAGAAATAAACTCTGCATTAATCCACATATAGTGTATTTAATTTTAAAACATTCTTAATCTCAGACAGCAAACATTTTCTAAAAGATTTATTGTTTGATCTGTCATTTGATGAGTAAAATTGTTCCATTCTCTTCGTGCCAACCCACCACCAGCCCTGGATTTCCGGCTGATCAAATTGTTCTCCAGTAGTAGGATGACAAATTTGTTTCCATTCACCCAGGATTCAAGAACTGAAATTCCTCTTCTGCTGGCCAGAATAGAGTTTCCAAAGGCACAGGGAACACATGCAATTGCTGTACTGTGTGTTAATTTCACCTTGAGACTCCCACCTGGTATAGACACTCTCAAACTTTCAGTTTCGAGACCACCACCCATCCCATTTTAAGGTAATATCTTATCTTACCACAGAGACCCAGGTGCCCATTTCAAAGACTCTGGCCAATGTCAAGCAGCGATTCGAGGGCCACTGGAGGAAGAACAAGAAGAAGAGAAAAGGATGAACTCTATTATAGTAAAATCTTGCATTATATTTTCAAGATGTCACTGGAGTGTGGTAATACTTTGTGTATAACATGCAAAAAAAAACACTTTTCACTGTATCTTTATACACAGTGACAATAAATCTAAATTTACTCAGAGGCCTTATAACTGATTTTAAAGATTTTTGTCTGCATAAAATTAGTTACAATTAAACATGTATTTTTCATAGTAAACATGACACAATCTTAAGTGCAATCAGATCTGGCTAATCACCTACCTCAATGCCATATGCTCTGGGTGAAAAAATTCCTCCTCATCTCAGTCCTCAATGGCTTGCTGTTTATTCTGAGATTGTGTCCTCATGTTCTAAACTATGCAACCAGGTTAAACATCCTTTCACCATCCATGCTGAATATCTCAAAAATTTTAGTTTGTGTGAGATCACCTCTCATTCTTCTAAACTTCAAGGAATACAGGCCCAGTCTCCACAATGTCTCCTCATATGTCAGTCCAAAGTACAGTCAGTCTAGTACACATCCGCTGCACTCCCTTTATAGCATATGTATCCTTTCTTATGCCAGGGGACCAGAATTGCACACAATACTCCAAGTGTGGTCACACCAGTATTCTACACAATTGAAGCATGGATTCTTTGCTCCTGTAATCAAATCCTCTTGCATTAAAGGCTTACATACTATTGTGTGATGGTCTCCCTGTGTGGTGGTCTCCCTGTGCAGCAGTCTCCCTGTTTGGTGGTCTCCCTCTGTGGTGGTCTCCCTGTGTGTCAGTCTCCCTGTGTGGTGGTCTCCCTGTGTAGTGGTCTCCCTGTGTAGTGGTCTCCCTCTGTGGTGGTCTCCCTATGTGGCGGTCTCCCTGTGTGGCGGTCTCCCTGTGTGGCGGTCTCCCTGTGTGGCAGTCTCCCTGTGTGGCGATCTCCCTGTGTGGCGGTCTCCATCTGTGGTGGTCTCCCTGTGTGGTGGTCTCCCTGTGTGGTGGTCTCCCTCTGTGGCGGTCTCCCTCTGTGGCAGTCTCCCTATGTTGCAGTCTCCCTGTGTTGAAGTCTCCCTGTGTTGAAGTCTCCCTGTGTGGTGGTCTCCCTCTGTGGTGGTCTCCCTCTGTGGTGGTCTCCCTTTGTGGTTGTCTCCCTGTGTGGCGGTCTCCCTATGTCGCATTCTCCCTGTGTGGTGGTCTCCCTGTGTAGCGGTCTCCCTCTGTGGTGGTCTCCTTGTATGGCGGTCTCCCAGTGTGTCCATCTTGTCCCGGCTTGGTAGTCTTGTCGTCATGTGGAGGTCTTCTTTGTATTTGGCATCCAGGTATTCCGGTGGCCCAGCAGGTGAACCGTCCAGGAGTGGCGGTCTCAGCCCAGCATGACGCTATTGTCCAAGCCGCATCTTCAGGGTATTCCATTGTTCCTAAATTGACTTTTCCCAAGCCCAGGAACCACTAACAGAATTGATGAGCTTTGTCTTAATTGTTGTTATTTGTAAGAAATCTGTTATTGCTCTCAGTGCCATGGTAGGGGAACTTACAACATTTTCACTATATTTTTCATGTAAAAGTATATGTGACAATATATATCTGTTCTATTCTATTCTAAGTTGTGTCATCCACGAACTTGGAATTTTACAATTGGTCTCCACTTCCAAATGATTGAGATACATTCTGAATATTTGGATTCCAACAACCAATCCATTGGTCACAACCTGCCAACATGAGGACGACCTATTGTTTTCTGCCTCCACAATCCATACTAGTATATTACCTTCCAATCCTATATGCTTCAATTTTGCTTACTGACCTCCTATGTGGCACTTTATCAAAAGTCTTCTGAAAATCCAAACACACAACATTCACTGATTCCCAATAAGTACTTCTGTCTTGCCGATAGGCTGAAGGAGGTCTTAAAAAAGCTGCCCTTGATTTGAATAAGTGGACATAGTTGTGTCATAGAAGTAAAACATGTTGATTTTGGATTTCAACACATTGCTGTTTAGGGCCTGATTAAGTTAAAGTACCTGCCAATTCAGGAAGCAATCTTGAGATAATGATCAGTGTTGCAGCATTCAAGAATGCTTGGATCATTTAGAGCTTTTTTTTAAGAAAAATGTAAAGCTAAATTCACATATAGTCATTAGTTCTATTAAACATTTGATTTAGCAGCCTGCAATGGTAACCAGGGTATTCCCTGAAACTCGACAACCGAATATTCAGTGTGCTTGGCCTAGCCAAAGCCAGAATCTAGTCTGAGACTCTGAAGCCTGAGCGGGCCTCCACAAGGGTAGACAAATCCATTACTGCAGATCCCAAAAATGCAGCTTTACATTTTACTGCCTGCTTGAGCAATTTTCTGAGGGACTAGGATGCAAACCTCAGCTCTAGCCGTTTCAACGGCCACGTTCACCCAGTGAACAACAGCTATGACTGTTCGGTAGTTAAATACTTTTCCAAATTAGATACATGTGATGATAAAAATGATGGAGCAGGAAAATTGAAAAGCAGGAGGCATACAGATGGAGAGAATTCCATTTTGCCTCCTAACATTAAAAAGGAGAAAAATGTGCAGGGTGAAAATAAAAGTATTGAGCTAAAGAGACAAACTTGTTAAGAGAAAGGAAGCAAAAAGAAGAGATAGTTACAGCACACATCCTTTCTCAGATTATATCCAGAGATTGCTCAAAAAGAACAAATCTACTGCTGAGATAAGTAGTTTTCATAGAGGGCATTGTTCCATGACAAATTATTCCTGTTACAATATAAATATTTCCACCCTTTATAAAAATAAAAACAGGATCCCTTGCAGCTCAGCACAGGGCAAACCTTTTGAGAGTTACTGTCACCAAAACTTCACGTCAGTTGTAATTAACCTCAGCACCTCTAGACCATGAAAGGGCTTCATTCTGAAGACTTGCTGGTAAGTGGTAAACAGATTTGGGCTCAGCTGGGATGACTGGCCAAACGGCCATCTGACTAAAGTATCTAAGGGCAGTGGTACCTGTAGAAACATATCTCCAGCGAGAATCAATGCTGTCTGAAAGATTAGACACGTATGATAACAAAGCAAAAATGAAATCACTTTGAAAAGTTTGCAGTTCCCTGTGAAACACACTGATGCTATTTTTTCATTGAGGTGATAGAAGGTACAATCCACTATTTCTTCACCAGTGAGCTTTGTAGATTCTCAAGCAAATAGTTAGTTCCAAGATGGCAGTGGAGTAGAGCTCCTGAGCTGCTTTTCTTTCTTCATTTCTCACTTTTTTTTCTTTTTATTTTAGCTTTTTCTCTCTAATTACTTTGTAGAGGGAGCTTGGTTGTAGAGGCAGCGGCGGCAATGGCAGCAGCCAGGGCCCCAGTGTGGGAAATTTGGTGGTCGCACTGAGGCAGTTGGTGTACCTGGGCAGGACCCTGGCAGCCAGCAGCATTGTGGAAGCATCTGGGGGCCCGAAGCAGCACCAGGGTGGTACTCAGGCGGCCTGTGGCAAGGCAGCTGGTCAGCCCAGATGGCGGCTGGTGGCAAGATGGCAGCACAGAGCCATGGGGATTGAGAGATCAAACCCAGCCAGGACAGCAATTGAGCCCAGTGCAGGAGAGAGATCGAGCCCAGCGCAGTAGAGAGATCAAACCCTCATGGGGAAACCCCAGTGTGGAGCAACTGCAGGCCCATGGCTAAAGAAGGACTGTAATTTGGATCTTCTAACTTTATTTCTTACTTACTCCTTTATACTGAGAAGAACTGTAATGCTGGGAGTTTAAACTTATTTATTTATTTTTCTACTCTTCATGTAAGGTTTTTGTACCCAGGTACCTTATACCTAAAATGGCGCTGTGAATGGCGACTTTGGAAACTTTTCACTGTACTCCTGTATCCCTGTACTTGAGTACACGTGATAATAAAACCTAATTCTAATTCTAATTCGAAAGACAATAAATAATTAGTCAAAATGACTGTAGTCCCAAAGGAAGAAGATATTATACACAGGGCCATTTGATATTGAAGGTACAATAAATTTAGAATAATTAGATTTGGCTGCTATTCAGTAGTTGTGATTTATCTTGGCTGAGTTCATTGAAGAATATGGAACAGAGATGAAAGGATTGAATCACAACACCATCCAATCCAACCAAATCAAAATTTTGACTCAGTGAACTTTAATACAAAATAAGCAAAACTGCTAGCAGTAAATGCCCTTTATGATGTCAAAACAAGTCAATGTATTTCTTCCTGTTCAACCTTCTTTCCCTACCAAATCTGATGCCTCTCATATCTAATATTCCAAATCAACATTAATCATTCACTGTGAATTCCATCTAATGGAAAAAAAAATCACATTCAGCAATGCTGCAGCTGGACTGATGGGTTATAGGTGCAATTCCTAACAGTGTTTCCCACTGTGGGTGTTACCCCGTGGAGGTTAGGCTGTTTTAGAAGTGAAGCTAGAAAAACAATCCCAACTGTTCTTTTTTAACAGGGCCTTCGGAAGACAGTACAAGTTGGCCAAGACCCCTGGAACTACATCCGAGTAAAACCTAGAACATTTTGGAAAGAAGCAGCGAGCATTTTGGGGCACTGCATTGATGGATTATTGGTAAGATCACATTTTACAATTTTATCTGTTCTATTTTCTCAACAAACTTTGTATAACAGTCAACCTCAAACTAAGACTCTCTTGCTGAAATAAATCAGCTGTTTCTCATACTGTGGATTACTTCCTCAATCAGTTTTCTCCCTTTCTACACTGCAGGTAACTACATCACTGAGATATAATTGTATGAGTAGCTAGTACCTCGTTCAAATGGCCATTTGTTGCACAAGCACCAACCAGTGAGTGTCATCAGAGTATTTGACAATGGAAGTGCATTGCAGTCCTGTTAAATTCTATTCTCAGCAAGCATTCCACTAGGTTTTTTACCCCATAACCTCTGGGAGCAGAAACCTTTGAAATCCTTCCTCTCTAAACCAGGAATACTGTGGCCAATTATAGCTCTCCTAATGCTGCCAGTAGGAATTAACTAAATCAGCACAAAGCAGATGTGGTATAGTGGTAGCATCACTGGACCAACAATCTTGAATCCCAAGTCATTTGACACAAAAGAATTGAAGGCCTTTTGTTGTGCAGTGATAGTGTCGCCCCATCTAGCCTACAGGCCTCGGTTCAAGCCCCAGCTACTCCAACTTGAACTGGTTCATTAATAATGTCTAGAACAGATATTGAGCCATGAATATTCCTGGTCCATTTATAATTGCATCCTTGACCACTGTCTGAGGTCCTTCTGCTGAAGTTAAATGGAGTCTGTTCACTTATTGGACTCTCCTCGTGCCTCAAATGCATGTAAATATAGTCTTGTCTTGTTCAAGTAAGAGATGCCTTGAATTTATTTGTTGCATAGAGTCAAACTCCAATGTTTGTTTGTTCCCTTGATACTTCATTTGTGACAGTATATATATATTAAGTTATTTTTATGACTAAAGTATACTTTTGAAATAAAGGAACTGTGGTGTTGGTAATTCAGGTACTAATAATAAACTGGGAGTGGTTCACAGCCAGCTCACTGCACATATGACCTGGAGTGGACCTGAACATTTTTGTATCTCCAGTTTTTCCTTCTGCAGATTAACTAACTGCAGGATTTTTGAATGATTTAATATTCAGTGCTATTGGTGCTCACTTCCCCACTTCCAAGCTAAAGCAGACAAATACATGCCATCTTGAGACATTGATCAAGAAGCAATATGAAATTGCCATAAGAAAATAGGATTATTATTTGAACTGTTTATCTGATATTCACTTACCAATTGCTTTAGTTGTTACATTATGTGGTAGAATTATCTGGACAGGGTGGTGCCCCATTACTCCATCATGTACCTTTCCTAAGATGAATGTACATATCAAAATCTAACTGAATAGCAACAGAATTGTAAACACGGCAAGTTCACGAGGTAATTACACATGACAAAGGCCATTCAGCTCAAGAGACAACAAGGTGCAGAGCTGGATGAACACAGCAGGCCAAGCAGCATCATAGGAGCAGAAAGGCTGACGTTTCGGGCCTACACCCTTCATCAGAAATGGGGGAGGGGAAGGGGGTTCTGAAATAAATAGGGAGAGAGGGGGAGGCAGATAGAAGATGGATAGAGGAGAAGATAGGTGGAGAGAAAACAGACAAGTCATAGAGGCGGGGATGGAGCCAGTAAAGGTGAGTGTAGGTGGGGAGTTAGGGAGGGGATAGGTCAGTCCAGAGAGGACGGACAGGTCAAGGGGGCAGGATGAGGTTAGTAGGTAGGAGATGGGGGTGCGGCTTGAGGTGGGAGGAGGGGATAGGTGGGAGGAAGAACAGGTTAGGGAGGCGGGGACGAGCTGGGCTGGTTTTGGGATGCGGTGGGGGGAGGGGAGATGTTGAAGCTTGTGAAATCCACATTGATACCATTGGGCTGCAGGGTTCCCAAGCAGAATACGAGTTGCTGTTCCTGCAACCTTCGGGTGGCATCGTTGTGGCACTGCAGGAGGCCCAGGATGGACATGACGTCTGAGGAATGGGAGGGGAAGTTGAAATGGTTTGCGACTGGGAGGTGCAGTTGTTTATTGCGGACCGAGCGTAGGTGTTCTGCAAAGCAGCCCCCGAGCCTCCGCTTGGTTTCCCCGATGTAGAGGAGGCCACAACGAGATTTCACAAGCTTCAAAATCTCCCCTCCCCCCACCACATCCCAAAACCAGCCCAGCTCGTCCCCGCCTCCCTAACCTGTTCTTCCTCCCACCTATCCCCTCCTCCTACCTCAAGCCGCACCCCCATCTCCTACCTATTAACCTCATCCCGCCCCCTTGACCTGTCTGTCCTCTCTGGACTGACCTATCCCCTCCCTAACTCCCCACCTAAACTCACCTTTACTGGCTCCATCCCCGCCTCTACGACCTGTCTGTTTCCTCTCCACCTATCTTCTCCTCTATCCATCTTCTATCCGCCTCCCCCTCTCTCCCTATTTATTTCAGAACCCCCTTCCCCTCCCCCATTTCTGATGAAGGGTGTAGGCCCGAAACGTCAGCCTTTCTGCTCCTATGATGCTGCTTGGCCTGCTGTGTTCATCCAGCTCTGCACCTCGTTGTCTCGGATTCTCCAGCATCTGCAGTTCCTACTATCTCTGATTCAGCCTTGGTGTTTTCCCTGTTTCCAACCCTTAGATCCAACCCCCTCCCCGATCTTTAACCCCCTCCTCACATCCTTCATAATTGGGAACAGGAGTTCAAATATTATTCCCCACCCCCCCAAACTTCCACACCAAAGGTTTTTCTTCAGATTTTCTTGAGGGTCACTTTTTGATATTTAGGGTTTACTTTTTCATTCTCACCAACTTGTCTATTCAAGTGCTGGGGTCATAGAGTAACCTCTGGTTACAGATGTGAAATCTTGAGGCATGTGGACTCACACAGGTGCAGAATTAGATGAATACATCAATGACCTCAATAATTACCAACTCTTTATTTAACTTAAAATGTCACAACAGGCATGAAAGCATTAATTTCTTCGCCCACAGCATTTAAGTAGGCACAAGACTACGGGTGGAGGTTAGCACCAAAAGCTTTCTTCAAAGTAACTGCCACATTTCTGCACGCATAATACCATCACCATAAAAATACTTCCTACAGATTGGTGAGGTCACAGCTGATGTGTAAGCGTAAAGCATTAAGATTGTATTCAGGCAATTATTTACTATCCTTTTCATTTAATCTCAGTCTCAGATTGAAATTTAACAATTGACAGTGTTCATTGCATTAGCATCCAATATATTTCCCTCACAGATAGTCGTTCCTGGATATACGTAGCCTTAAGATTCCACATTCATTTGCATTTAATTCATTTCCTTGGTGATTTCTGAATTTCCTGGCCCCAATTTAGAGGGATATTTCTCCTTCAGCATCCCTCTCTCTCCCACACAACAGTACAACCTTCCTCCCTCCCCCCACTGCCGTATGCCTCCCTTGGATCATTTTACATATCTTGGGAGCATCTTCTTGATGAAGGTAGATGAGAAAGTTTATCATTAGCTCCAGTGTGCTAGCTCAGCTTTTGGATAACTGAGGAAAAGAGTGTTTGGGGACCAGGATCCCAACCCTGATGCTTGAATCATGATTTTCCAGACAGCAATGATCTCCACCTTCCTAAATGCCACAGATACTTGTACAACCTAGTCAAAGCACTGAACAAGTAGAACCAGCGATGCTTTCACAAGATCCTTCAAATCCATTGACAAGAAAAGTGGTCCAATAGCAGTGAGGAACTAATCATTCATAAGCAACTCACTACATGATTTGCCTGACACCAAACACCCAAAACAACAGCTGTACTCAGAATTCCATTGCAATTGGAGACGCCCAGGAGCATACTTACCCAAAAAGGTGAAGTATACATGTCAACTCATGGGAGATCATGGGTTATGACTGTTGTCATCGCAGTCACTCACTAACAATTATGATGGCCCACTTAGGAAATTCCGTGTCACTGCTCATAAGTTCTGTGGGTCCTTGTGTGGCCGATGAGCCTGATCCCAGAGCTACATCTCTGACCACACATCTGGCAGTTGTTTCTGGGAGGTGGAATTGGGCTTTGAGCTGAATAATGTTGGTACTCCTTTCTTCTTTACCCTTTGTGTGCTTCCTGCTGGGTGTTCTCAGAGAATTGTGTCCCTTCACACAGGAGCTTCCTCCAAGTTAGTTTCTTCTGAACAAGGGTTTCCCATGCATTGATATCTATGTTGCACGTCTTGAGGGAACCCTTCAAGAAGTCTTTGAAATGTGCCCTTTGTCCCCCTGTCGTTCACCAAAATGGAGAAGGTTCATTCAAGAAGTCACCGTACACGTTGAGAGATGTGGTCAGGAGCACACAAAGACAAAATTGTGGCATCAGAGGAAGCACACAAATGTCCAAACAACTTACCTACTCTAGCCTCAAACACCACTTACCCTACATTCAGTAGAGTCTATAGATTGCACAGTGAACTCATCAACCATCTCAAACCCATTGAACCAGAGTGGAACCAAGTTATCCTTAATCCTAAGGAACAACCTAAGAAGAAGAAGATATTTGCATGCAATGATTTCTCATCGTAATTGTGTTTAACCTTAGCCAATGAAGAGCCATGGGCATCTCCCTGTCCATTAGAGGGAGACAATTGGTTATCTAGCTTGAGGGGTATCATTACACATCAGCATGAGATAAGATAAGGAGGTAGACTTCCTAGGCTAGCACCAGCTGTATGCATTATTCTGCTCCACACTCTAGTTAGAGAAGGATAAAAACCAGGTAAAGTCTCTAATCTTCACTATCTAGTAATTTGGCATCCTGGAATATGCTTAGGTGTGGATGATGCAAAGTGAGGGTAGGATTGCATTCAGTTGTGATGGCTCTACAGTTGAATAACCTGCCAACAATCATTGTTTGTGTTCATATAGGAAGAAATTAATACATGTAAAAACATTGGAGGGTCACCAAAATCCCCTAGTTGAGGGGTGAGGGACAGGCAAAATTCAATGAAATATGATAAATCTTGCAGTAAATATGAGCAACAAAGAATTTCTACTCTTAAACTGTATTGATGTTTAGTAAAATACACTCTTAAGACATGAACTTACAGTGGATCAACTTATTGCTTACAAAAGACACACAAAGCACAGCTTGGATGATTGCATCCTTTACAAACTCACACAGTCACTTAACAGTAACATGGCAACTTCTTCTCAGTCACGGAAAGCTGTTCTCTGATGCAGTCAGGTTTGTTTGCTGTTCTACGAACTAACTACTGCCAAAAGTCACAAGCATTTCTGAATTGGATATTGAATTTAAAATGGACATCACAGAAGTGAACCACAGGGGCCTCAAGATCAGTGGAGAATCACACGTCCCTGTTGCTAAACCAGCAGGTGTCTAAACTCAACCTCCTCATAATGTAGCAAATGAGGAAGGGACTTCAAACTATTCTGTTGTTTAGACAGGAACTTGGAAATCTTGTCTGTGTTTGCACTGCCAGTTATACAGGAAGAACTTTCTGGAATTCCACAAATGTTAAAATCCTCAAAGATTGCTCATTAAAAGCAGAGACAGGGAGCCTTCAGAGAAATTAAGGGACTGTTGTCATAAAGGAAACAAATAGTGACATAGATTGGTACAGGGTTATAAAATAGTCCAATATTACACTATTTGGAAATTGGCAGATAGAACAAATCAGAACTGTGGATTAATTTACTTAACATTGGTGATAGGAAAGGTATCAGAATTCTTATCAAAGATCTATTGAAAAAGTTAATGAATCTGTGGAATTCTTTACCACAGAGGGCTATCAAGGGTGGGCCATTCAGTTCATTCAAGACTGAGACAGACAGGTTTTCAGCCAGTAATGGAATCAGGGGTTATCTGGAAAAAGCAGAAAAGTGAAGTTGAGGGTTATCAGTTCAGCCATGATCTCGTTGAAAGGCAATGCAGACACGATGGGATGAATGGCCTCCTTCTGCTGGTTTGTCGAATAGCCTTATTGAAAAACATTGAGAAACTGAAAACATAATTAAGCAGTCAGTGTGGATTCTAAAAGGGCCAACCATATTGAATGCTTGGCCAACTATATTGAATCTCTTGAAGATGTAACAAAATAGGTAAGCATAATGCAATAGATGTAATATTTCTACCACATAGTAAATCTTGATTAAAGTCAGAGCATGTGGAGTTAGAGATTAGAATTGAAGGCTTTAAGGTAATTAAGAGGTAGTTACTCAAAATGGCAAAGGGTTAGAAGTGGTGCTCCATAGTGTCTGGGGTCTCCAAAGAGCATCCCACCCAGACTCACCTAATCCCCATAACCCTGCATTTCCCATGGCTGATCCAGCTAATCTAAACCTCTCTGGGATACTATGGGAAATTTAGCATGGCCAATCCACCTAACCCGCACATCTTTGGACTGTGGGAGGAAACCAGAGCACCTGGAGGAAACCCACACAGACACAGGGAGAATGTGCAAACTCTAGGCAGACAGTCACCCAAGGGTGCAATCAAACCCGGGTGCCGTGGCACTATGAGGAAACAGTCCTAACTGCTGAGCCACCATGCCACCCACAGTGCCAATGGAAATCATTAACAATTTCAAAGTTTGCAGATGATCCCAATTTGGGAGATATATTTAATATAGAAGAGGAATGAGATAAAAATGTGACAAGATATTAAAACGGTGTGTGAAGGCAGAAGATCAACAGTGAGGGAAGAACTATTAAACTGTTTAGCTTCCTCAAAAGTGGATAAATCAGCAGACCTATATAAAAGGTTGCTAAGGGAAGTAAGGGAAGAAGTAACAGTTTCTGACCATCATTAATCAGTCATCTCCAACCAGAGGTTTGATGCCAAAGGCCAAAGGGAGGAAGAGAAGCCCAAGTCATCACAAACCAGTCAGCCTAATCTCGGTGCTGAGCAAATTATTGAAAGATATTGTGAGAAACAGAATATGTCGCGGTTTGCAGAAATGTGGATTAATCAAGCACAGGCAGCATGGATTTGTCTGACGAGCCTGAATGTATTTTCTTGAGTCAGTAACAAGAAGGGTGGAAGCAGTCGATATGAATTTCAGCAAGGTTTCTGACACACTCCCACCTGGCAGCCTGCTGGTCAAAAAATTAAAAGTTCGTAGGATTTAAGCAGGCTCAAAATATTTTTTTTTCATCCCAGATCTTCTTGTGGGCTTTTTTCTTGATTTCTGGGGATTACTTTTTGTTTTTCATGGACTCCTGTTTCATTTTTACTAATACCTTTACTAGCTGATGCAGTCCCACAGTAACATTACCCAAACTATGTTGTACTTTTTTTTTGTGTCTCTTTCTTTAGGTTAATAAGATAGTGCAAAAAACAAAGGGAAAGACTTTTGAACAGACAGCAGTTCAATGAGCTCATCCAACCTCAAGCCAAGAACTAATCAGATCAATGCTAACCATGTGTAACATGTCAAACTAATGTTAGATTAAAAACTCATCTTGCAAAATAACACGCTTATTTGACAAGACATAACACAGTAGTGGTTCAAAAGAAAGCAAAACAGAGAAAACCATATGGTAAATGGGGAACAGAAGTTTTAATTGAAATGGAAGTTTCCATTATTACCAATGTGTAACTGCTGGTATTCTCTGTTGGTTGCTGCTCCTTTTTCAGTAGGATGTCTTATGGACCCACTTCTGACCTTTTTTCTGGGTTTCCATCTGCCTCCATCTTTTTTTCTTTTCCTCCCCCTTAGGCCTTGTCCCAGCCCCAAAGGATGTTGAAATGTAACTGTGCTGGAAGTGGTGGTCCCAGACAGAGTGCTACATTCCATCTCAAAAAGGGCATTACCTAATGGAGAGGGTTCAGAAGAGATTTACCAGGATGTTGCCAGAAATAGAGGGTTTCAATTATAAGGAGAGGCTGCATAGGCTGGGACTTTTTTCACTGGAGCATAGGAGGTTGAGATGTGACCTTATAGAGGTTTATAAAATAGTGAAGCGTATAGATAAGGTAAATTGAAAGTGTCTTTTCCCAAGGGTGGGGGATTTCAAGACTAGGGAGCATATTTTTAAAGTGAGCGGAGAAAAATTTTAAAAAGACATGAGGGGCAACTTTTTTACACAGAGAGTGGTTCATGTGTGGAATGAACTTCCAGAGGAAGTGGAGGATGTGGGTACAGTTACAATGTTTAAAAAGCATTGGATAAGTGCATGAATAAGAATTGTTTGGACAGATATGGACCAAACACAGGCAGGTGGGACAAGTTTAGTTTGGGATTACGGTCAGCATGGACTAGTTGAACCGAAGACTCTATTACTCTATGATGTTGCTGTCCAGTTCCCCCAGATTCCCTGCTCCCCTCACTTGGTACTCCTGTAGAAGCTATGATTGGAGGAGTAGTAAGGGGATCAGTTAGGGAAACCATCATTGGAACAACAGCGTCAGAGATATAATCTGTGATTGCAGCTATAGCTCCTGTCTTCAGGCACCACAGTATCTGAGCTGTCTGCAGATACATGTGTGCCTGCAGTTTGATCAAAATAGGGAATCACACATCAGGGAGCAGACCTTCTCAGGCAGA
The DNA here is from genome assembly GCF_021869965.1 of Rhincodon typus. Taxonomy (NCBI): domain Eukaryota; kingdom Metazoa; phylum Chordata; class Chondrichthyes; order Orectolobiformes; family Rhincodontidae; genus Rhincodon; species Rhincodon typus. Next base: position 11,899,244 of record NC_063360.1, read on the forward strand.
TATGGATCTATGTATGTCTCTTTAAACCTCACATTGTTTTTCTGTGCTTGCTACATTTTCATTAATGCAATGGACCAATTCAGGGCAGAGATTGGGAGCAGTGCAATTTTGACAAGGGCTGACAAATTACAAATTCCTTAGATTTTCCCGTGGCATTTTCAAGACATATCTGCCCACTATCACTGTCCATTTTGGGCATTGGATTCAAGGGTAAGTGATAAACTGGAGACAAAATTGCCTCAGTGGCTGGAAGCAAAGGGCTGTGGTTGGTGGGTGTTTTTGTAACTGGTAGGTTCTTTCCAGTACAGTTCCACTTACTGGGTCCATCATTGTTTGTGGTCATGATTTAACCTAAATGCAGGAAGCATGATTAAAAGATCTGCAATGACCATCCTAACTACTTGTCTTTCTACATTAAGGGATCTATGGTCATATATTCCAAGGTCCCTGCATTCCTATACAGTTCTCAGAGTCATACAATTTATTGTATTGTTTTATGCCTTGGTGATGCAGAAACATAGAAAATATAAGCAAGAATAGGCCATCTGGCCCCTTGAGCCTGGTCTGTCATTAAATGTGATCACAGCTGATCACCAGCTCAGTTCCCCATTCCCGCTTTCACCCCGTACCCTTTGATCCCTTTAGCCCTAAGAACTATAACTATCCCTATCTTAAAAGCATTCAGTGTTTTGGCCTCAACTGCTTTATATGGCAAAGAATTCCACAGGCTCGCCATTCTCTGGGTGAAAAATAATTCTCCTCATCTCAGTCCTAACTAGCCTATCCCGTATCCTTATATAGAGGACATTGAAATCCCTCTCCTGCAGGGATAGCTCCTGGAGCAAATTGTTCTCTCAGTTGAGTCGTGGCCTGCAATTATACTAATTGGCTTGCCCATCGAGCTGGCTGGTTATTGTATAAATATTGTACAAAATGTGCAATAACCAGCCAACTTGGCGAGCAAGCCAACGACCTCATCCACAGCCCGAGCTACAAATCTTCACAAGAACTCTTAAGAATATGTACAGAGACATCAAGAGCTATCAGGCCTGGAAGTTAATATCCACTGTTTAACAATTGATGATGATGATGATGGAAAGTTAATGGAAACTGCATCATAACAACAAGAGTAGGAAATAGTTTGGGAGTTGGGGCAGAAATCTAAAATGTAAGCTGAGGAATAACAAAAACTCACAAATCATGAAGAAGCCTGCCATTACAGAGTATCCCAGCTGCATTCTATTACATTACTTTTTAAAACAGTCTATTCCTTGTGAATGTGGAACTTCAGATTGTAAGGATAGTGTTTGACACACAGAAAGCCCTCATCAGGAGCGGTTTGATAACTGGAGAGTGCAGAATACACAAGCACCAACCACGCTCCCCCCGCCACCCCGCGCCCCCCCCACCCCACAAGAGCCTGTCTCAAGTCTGCCACTTATATTGTATCAGACAAAGGTAAATGAAATTCGTCATGTGCCTGCAGACTGTGGTTTTACCAGGCATGTGCAGAAGCATTCACAAATCATTGACTGTCTGCCACTGAGGCCTGGGATGTGGCCACAGAGTAGGAACAAGGGGCCAGCTTTTCAGCAGATGTTTAAAAATAGACTTGCATTTATATAGCACCTTTCATGACCACAGACCGTCATTATCGAGAAGTATGCACATAACCTCTCCCTTCCTCCTTATGAAAATAGGCAAAAGCAGTCAAGCATCACACAGGAAAAGTGGTGAAAAAGTACTGGATGGCAAGTTTATAGAATGGTTAGGCTGATTCCGGGCCTGCTGCCTTGTGGTTTTCACAAGGAAGGAAATGGAATCCTAGAAAATAAATGTCTAAAAATACCAGGAAATCCTCTAATCCTCTGTAATGAAAGGAGAATTTGATTAATACAGCTATCATAAACCAGCATGCCTGGAAGGATTACATTCTGTCTCATTTGGTTTGCTCATAGTTGCACAGCAATTGTCACAGCGACTCGTCTGTTCTCTGCATTTCTCATTCTGATACCCAACAATTGGGGCAGGGAAGGGAGCCTTTCACACTAGGTGAGTACCAGGCAACAACCATCTCCAACAAACTAAGAATCTAGCCATCTCTCATTGACTTTCAACAGTTTTATCATCACTGAATTCCTCATTGCTAACACCATGGGGGTTAACATTGACCAGGAAGCTAACTGAGCCAGATATACAGTCACTGTGACTACAGAGTAGGCCAAAGGCTGGTGAAGTAGTTTATTAACCTCCTGATTTACCAAAGCTCCCCAACATTTACAAAGTGGAAAGTGGAATACTTTCCTCTTTACTGATTAAGTGCAACACCAAAATACTCAAGAATGTTGACACCATCCAAAAATGAAGCTATTTGATTGACACTCCTCCTTCCCCATCCTAAACTTTTGGCACATAGGTGTGAATTGGCTGCAACAAGTAGCAATTAATATGCAGAACCCTGTTCTCCCTCCTGCCTGGTAGAAACTAGACTCTAAGAATTCCTAACATGGAAGTCTGAGTGTGTACTTGCTGAGTCTAGCTCACCCGCTTCCTCTGCTGGGCCTCCACTTTGGCCAGCAACAATATCTTAGGGCACACTCTGTGGGCAATGGCTGCACACAGCCCATTTCCATGGACATTAACAAGTGACAAGTACCAGCTTCACCACATCCTCACGTACATACCAGTCTTATCATATCACTGTGGCCCATCTCCAATCTACTTACAGAACAATTCTGTACTTTAACACTGCACCTTGGAGTGTACTGACACCTCTCATTGCAATGCTGCTGCAATGACACTTTGCACCCACAAGGCACTCAACTCATGATTGGATCAGGCTGCCTCTCAAGGCTGCTTCCTTATTGCCTTAACACCTACTTACTTTGCATCTACCTGGATGCTCCCAGCATCTTGCCTTTCTTTGCCTCGCCTTGGCTCTTTGCACTTTGACCCCTCAACCAGACTTAAAAGCTCATTGCACTTCAGTTTTATCTCACTGTTTAAGGCAGACATCAAGCCAGGAAGCTTGTCATGATTGCTAGCATTCATCAAAGGTTTGGAACATGTGGCTATACAGCACAGTGTGGAGCTGGAGCAGCACTGCAGGCCAGGCAGCATCAGAGGAGCAGGAAAGTTGACATATCAGGTCGGGACCCATTTCTTTCAAATCAAAGGAGACTGCCATCAGTCAAGGATATCGCTTGCTCACAATCCAGGGGCTTGAACATGATTATTTGTCGGTTTGGGCCAGGCAGGATCAGGGTCTCTGTCTCATCACAGTCCAGGAAGTGAGGCACAGTTAATCCGCTGGGGCATAAGTCAAAGAACATGGAAACGCACCCTTCAGTCCAACTCGTCCATAACGACCAAGTTTCCACAACTAAACTAGTCCCACTTGCCTTCGTTTGGCCCATTACCCTCGCAGTCAGGAGATTCGCAGATGGTGAGTCGAGGAACTATAGGGAGAAGGCAGGCTCTGATCAGTCAGCAGTTGGGGCTGTCTTTCTAACTCAGTCAGGGAGATAGGCTACTGTTAGTCCTGGGGGTCTGTTCAATGAACGCCAGGATGAAGAATGAGACACTGTTGATGTTGGGAATTTGGAGGCAGCAACCAGGAAGCTGTGGGGACAAGGAAGGAGATGGGTGGGTGTGCAGAATTTGACGTATAAGGGGGCCGCCAGTATTGATTGGAAGCACATGAGATGCTGTGAAAGCAGGGGTTATAGGTAGTCACCACCACTCTGGCCTCAACAGGGGCAGAGAGTGCACAACGATGGTGGGCATGACATAACTGTAGGGATGGGATACAAAGTGAGGATGAAAGTTGCAATTATATTTCCAGATGGTGGGTGAGAATATGTGGGGAATCAGTAGTGAGGACTGTACAGGGAGTACCAGGTAGAGACGTGGAGGTCCAAGGGTTGGGGGGCCAGGGAACTACCGTATCACCAACCTGACCCTGGGACTCATACTGTCCGACACACCCTGCATCGCCTTCCATATTCTCTCGATTCCTAAATGTGATCTATGAATGGAAACTGGACACCCAGAGTAGATGGTTGAGGGTAGTGTTTGTTTTCTGGGCAAAAACATGGACTTTAGTTTTGAGTGCCCTTTGAAGAGAAATTGCATCAACCATGCACTTTTGTATGATGCAATTGTGCATGTGAGATATATTCAGCCCACAACTGTTTGGGGTTCAAATTCTGGTCACAAGCAATTTTGACCATGTCATTCGTTCTTGCAGATGAAGATAGACATCTCCGTGAGACATAAGTAATCCCAGAAGACCTTGAAAGATGATCACAAAGACAGGGCTAATGCAAGACCTCATAGGCAGTACAGGGGTTTGGTGCTGGTTTCCTGAAACTTAAACTGTAAATATGTAAGAAACTCATAAATGCAAGGATTTCATGGATAATGTGGAGTAGAAGGATTCAGTACTTATTCAGTACTTGCAATCTTCCCCTGTCTGTGACAGGACCGGTGTGGTATTCATCAGAATAAGGTGCAATGCCAATGTTCCACATTGAATCATTCCATGGTCTTCTTTGTCAAAATGATCCATGTCCCACTGTATGGAGCAGTACACAAAGTTATCATTGAGAGTGATATGAATGCTGACTGCTCATATTACTAAGCACCTGCCGTGTTCCTTCTGCTGCCCACACAGCTTCATTACAAACATGACCGACAGATCCAGCCCCAATAGGTATCATTGTCAGTATTGGCATGCAGCAAAAACACTGAGAAATTCAGGATGAACAGATAAATTGCAAGCCCAGGGTCAGTAGTAATCTGCAGCATATGTCAAGAAGCCTGCACATGAAAAGGTCCCAGCTGCAGATCCCCTCAGGATCGGCCAAAGTGTAATCATCGTTTGTGCTGTTGCCTCTGGATGAGTGAGTTACTGTGTTGGCACAGCCTTAGGATGTCCTTGGACACTGTCACAGAATTATGTCACCTCCTGGAGTGGGACCTGTGATCTGAAGGAGTGACTGTCCATTCTATCCGAGCAACCCTCAATGTGACAGCTGCGCTAAACTTTTATGCAACTGGCTGCTTCCAAGGAGCCACTGGGGACCTGTGTGGGATCTCGCAACCGCTGCTGTACAGATTTATTAAGGCTGTTAACCAATGGCATTCATGCCAGACCATACCACTTCCTCTTGTTGGCCCATGATGAGATCAGTGCTCTAGCCCAGGCTTTAGGATTCAGCATCAGAGTTGGCTTCTCTCGGGTGCAGGTTCTATAGACTGTACACACAGCAGATTGAGAGGGTTTTATCATAACATAGCTGAGTTCATCAACGGAAAAGGCTTTCATTCCATCAACGTGCAAGTCATCTGATCAACAGTACCATTTCGTAGAAGTTTGCATCATAGACCCTGGGAGCTGCCATGATGCCGAAATCCTTGAGAACTGTCATATTGCTGCGCATTTGATTCTTTACAAGAACGATTACTGGGAACTGACTGCAACCGTGGCAAAAGATTCCGTTATACAATGCTCTGACTGAGGCAGGGCACCGACACAATGTATTCGACCAGGACAATGGTGAAGCAGACAATAGGCTCCTGAAGATATGGTTCTGCTGTTTGGATTGCACTTGAAATACACTTCAGAAAGAGTGAAAGTGCTGCATAATCATAACATGCTGTGCTGTGCACCACTGGAGCAGGCAAAGAGGATGTGATGGACACTGAAGAGTTCAGAGAGCAGGAAGCAGTCTTCCAAGGAGGAGGACGAGGACATTGAGCAGGAGGAACATAATATTCAGCATGATAGGGCACTGCAAATTCAGGCACCACGTCAACCAGGATTTCATTGAGATCCGATTCCGGTAGATGAGGGCTGACTGCAGCAATCATTCATTGACAATAAAATTGTTGGTGCTCAATATTCAAAATATTCATTTCTGTTCTGAGGTGCAAATGTAGCTCCTGATGGTTTGATTTCTAATACTTACAAAGGTGGATAACTTAAACTGGTTGAAGCCTTTCCTGTATATGATTGTCCCTCTTGAACAATGATATGATGTTGGAATACAATGGACATTGGGGAATGAGTAGCAGTAATTTAGAAAGGGTTATAAAATGGGATTGTGACTAAGGACAGGTAAGCTATGTGGCCAGGTGCTTAAACCACATTAGGTGTAGGAATGTGCAGTTGTATGTGCAAGGAAGTGCCAATCTTGCCTCCTATATGCCATGAGGGATTTTGGTTTGTAAGTGCTCTGTCATTATGTAAAAGGTGAAAGGCAACTCCGGACTGCCGATATTTGGGATGCACAGCTGGGTGTCAAAGATGACACTGGCACCTGGGATCCTACAGTGAGTAAGAGAATCAGGCTAGCATTGTAAAAGAGGGACACCATTAGAGGTGTGTTAGGTAGTTAATGACAAGAATCTGGGAAGATCACACAATAAACTCGTTCAGCCTTCCCTCCCTGAAACCTGATGAAAGTGATACTGCCAAGATGTGGTAAGATTCAGCCTTTGGTATCAGGAGATGGAGAGGGAAGTAAGGAAAAGCCTTAAAATTGAGTGTGGAGAAAGCCTGGAACTCTGGTAGAGAGATAGACTTATAGTCAAAAGGGCAAGTGGGTTACAACTGGGTCTTGAGGAGAGGTTGGTAATCAGGGTTATGAGGGAGGTCAGTACTCAAGACGGCTGTAAGAAGGGGAAGAGAGGCTGCTGACCAGGGCTGCGGAGAATGCCAAAGGCTCCTCCTCCTCTCCGGAATCATGAAATCGGACACTTGCAGAGCCACCTTTCACAGCTGAGCTTCACAACCTCTGGGAAACACACACAGCAACAGTAAATCAGCACGCAATTGTGGAACCTGATTTAAATATTTTAATTAAGTACCTGCTTATGCACAAAGGACTTTCAGATGCTCTGTTATCCTCACAATAAAAAGTACCTTTTTGAAACCACCAGCTCCCCAGCCCACTCCACCCCAACCCTGTCCTATCTGTTGTTGCTGGGGCTAAATGGTGAGGACTATATCCTTGCTGGTACTTTTGAAGCCGGGTATTCCATACTCTGAACTACTATCGCATTTTGGGGCTCATTCTTTTATATCTCACTTTTCTTCCTCTATAATGAAGAGCAAAAAAAAACCATCCAAGCCTTTCAAAACTTTGTGACATCCAAAAGCAATTTAAAGTGAATGAAGCACTTGTTGGAATGTGTTCACAGTTGTGATATAAGAAACAAAACAACCCATTTGCACACCACATAATCCCACAAACAGCACAAGATGAGTGGCCAGATGGTTTGTTTTTTGTGATTTTGGTTGAGGGATAAATGTTAACCAGGACATGAGGGAGAACAGTACTGAAGAACAACTGTTCTAAGGAAGGGTCACTGGCCCCAAAATGTTAACTCTGCTTTCTCTCTGCAGATGCTGCCAGACCTACTGACTTTTCCAGCAATTTCTGTTTTTGTTTCTGATTTCAGCATCCACGGTTCTTTTGGATTTTATTTAGAACAATTCTCCTGTTCTTCAAAATGACACCACGTCATCTTTTATGTTCACCTGAAGAGGGCAGACAAGGCCATGTTTGATAATTTTTAAAAAAAATTTATTCATGGGATGTGGCTGTTGCTGGCTGGGCCAGCATTTATTGTCCATCGCCAGTTACCCTTGAGAAAGTGCTGCTGAGCTGCCTTCTTGGACCACTGTAATCCATTTTAACCAAAATAAAACTCCATCTAACACTGCAATTTGTGCTCATATCTCTGGAGTGGGGCTTGAATGCACAACTTTCTGACTCCGCAATGATACACCCTGTTTTAATCTGTTGAGATTTCTTCTTCTCCAGCTATCATCTTCAATTATTCCTGGATTGCTGAACCACAGCTTATTCTTTGATTTTGCAATGGGGTGGGCCAATAGGCAGCCCCCAAAGTTTACGTGCGCTGGAATCAAGATTGACTCTGTCAGTGTTATTCAGAACAACATATGAGCTGTCTAGCTAACTGAACTAACCATACCCCCATCCCTCTCTCTTTTGCCCAGGTTTGCAGTGTTGAAATTTGACTGCCTTTCCCACAGCCATATTATGCCAACTCAGGCCTTGCAGGGTTAACAAGTGACTGTTGAATTCCTCACTGTGAAAGTTAAAGATTCTTTGTGCAACTTGAGTATGGTAAAAGCTTGCAAGGAACTTGAAAGGAAGTATGGGTGGTATGAGAGAGGTTGCTATCCAGTGACCCCTTCTGCAGGGGGTGTGTTTATGGACATTCAGTGAAAACAAGATGAGGCAATTTGTTCCCTCCTCCGTCATATGATCTGCCAACACCATCATTGATGTACATCAGTGATGGATGGCCGTTTGATTGATACACTTGTGACCGTATTATGTCATATCAAACCATGGTAAGAATTAACATTTTCAGGACTCAAGGGAAACATTGCAAGGAATAAAACCAGAGAAATGACTAGAAACCTTTGGACAGTATTTTAAATGCAAGCTAAAGCCACAATTACTGTATATCACAGCAACAGACATAACGCATGATTGTGACTGAAAATGTAAAGATTGGGCAATAGTTCAATTCAAACTGTTTGCCCACCTAATAGATAATCAGTGTTGCCTGGGATTTATCACATCTGCTCTTTTTAACATTGCTATTGCTTTGCACTATGAGCCTCAGTCTGTCATTCAAAGTGTTCACGTTGATGTTGAGAAATTTGGCTGTGAGTATAGCTTATGGCCTCCAGTTTCCCTGAGCTGCTGAGCATTGTGCAGTCACCTGGGAATTGAACTAAACAGTGGTATACTTTTACCATGGAATCTAGGGGGTAGCGCTGTAGGAAGGAAGCTGGGGAACTCAGTTATGGGGACTGGAAGTAACAGGCTGGGATTTGAAAGGGATAGTAATTGTGAAGGGAGACAACTCAACATATAATGGGAGGGAACAATACAGCATGGGTGAGAAAGGTAGTGCAGGAGGAGGATCATCAAAGGTGATCATTGCATTATCATACCAGGCATTTTGATTCAATATGCCCCTGAGACTGGGAGGCATAAAGTGGGGAACTAAACAGTTTGATAAACAGGTTGGCAGCAACATTGGAAAGTTCAAAGCCGGGTTTACTAAGAAGGGACCATGTACATTTGTAGGGGGGCGTAGGTCACCTAGGGTCAGAAGCTGAGCCTTAGGCTGAATGCGTGGTTATTTCCTTCCATTATAATGTCAGTAACAAGTACGATTTAGAGCTGAAACTGGAGTGGGCAGTGTCAGTGTTTCCTGCTGTGATGGCGAGGTCTTCACTTTTGTGCAATATGAGGCCATTCAGTGGATAATATCATTACACAGACACCTACACAGTACAGGTGAAAAATACCTGTGAGCACGATATGCTGTATGTGAACATTTCGCATTGACCTCCTGTGTGGAATACAAATCCTGGCCCCAGGCTCACTTCACCACGTCACTATTACAAATCAATCCTACTAATGGCTGGGACACACAAGCAATATATTGCGACCTAGAGAGATTCACCCTATTTGCCAAACTACCAGCACCTTCCAAAATCTGCATATGATGCAGGAGCTGCTCACTTCACAGCTTGGATATCTAGACTCTGTGTCCTCAATCTTGTAGTTGCTGCTGGACAGACATTCACTCCCACAGCTGCTGGTGAAGTAAGAATGTACCTACAATGAAGTGTCATCTGTGACAACACATGCGTTCAGAAAGTCTTCTTCCTTTGTCTCCCAGTACATCTCAGTGCCGCCCTGGGGTCTGCAATGCAGTGGAAGGAGTCTGTTGACTTAGAGTTTTGGTTAGGCAGCCCTGGAGCATTTGTGGCTAGAGGGTCCAGTGTTTCTTCCCCAGTCACAGGTTCACCCTCCTCGGCTTGAACTCTCATAGGGCTGTTGGTGGCAGGCAGAGTGCTGATGGATGACCAGACTACCAAATGAGTTTTCTGCGGGAGGGGCCTTTATGTGGTTCTTCCTCATGTTGGGTGCCCTCTAGCATCACCTCCGTGAGAAAGGAGCACTGGAGTGAGATTAAGGTCATTCACTGTGCCCCCACTCCGACCCTCTTGCTGTGCTGTTGCTACTGAGTGCCAGTGTCTTAAAGGATAGAGTGCAAGTCTGTGCGTGTATCCGGCAAAGACCGACTGTGATGGACCTGAGTCTCCAGGGCAACCGCCGACCATGGAGACAGCCAGACATTCACATGCCAGACACAACATGGTACAAACAGGGTTGGTGGCGTCCTCTGATAAACCTGCCCCCTGCACCTTGGTATGCTTTTTCAGTTCAATTATGTTTTTAATTGCAGGCACCATGGGTTCCTTTCCTTCCTGGTGCTGAATGGTTGCCTAGTGTCCAACAGCTCTCAAAGTGCCAGTGGCCTGGGGTGTTCCTCCCTCAATATGTTGAGGAGACACATAAATGATGCATACACCAGTACGCTCTCTCGACTATACTCTAGCTAATGTACACACGGAGGTGTCAGTCTCTGAGGTGGTGGAAGGTGTAGGACCAACCTTCCTGGTGCATCCTCTGAGGGATCTGTGGCTGTTTCCTCGGAGTTGGAGGTGGGGACGTGATGTGGGCTTGGCCTCTAGGCCACTGAGACAGGGCCAATGCGTCCGGCAGGAGACAAAAGAAAGTATCAGAACAAGGGGTGTATAGTTCAGGCATTTTAACAATGCACTCACAGTGGGAGCAATGGGAGAGTAGCACAGAAATGGGTGATAACTCTTACTTTTTAGCTGTGACATGGAGGTTTTGGCATCATCACAAATACGATTACGATCCTCTTTAGCTGGGGCAAGGATTGCACCTTGTAGTGAGTGAAGAGCCACCACCTATCCTGGCTCTTTCTGTCATATTATGGTCTGCTTTTTTTTCAGATAATGAGACAAAGGGAGGAATTGAGTCAGATGAAAATGGGTGGCACGGCTGTTAGTGCTGGTGCTGGGGAGGGAAGGATGGTGAGGTGCTCTGAGTGAGTGAGTTGGCAGCACAGACGGAAGGCTTGAATAGTCTGTAATAGTTAGGGGTGACAGTGAGTGAGAGAAGATGTTGCATGCAATAATAATTGGTAGACCATGAGCTTTGGTGGGAGGTGGGTAAAGGAGCAGAGCTACAGTCAGTGTGAGGTAGCAGAAGGATGATAGTGGCATTTACCCTCAATAGTTATTGACTTTCTCACAGCATTACTGAGAATTCAGACCATGAAAACAGCCCTGAGCCAGATAGCAATTTTGACTCACCTGGAAGAGTCTTCTGGTCCTGAGGGTGGAGGACAATCCTCCTCTGCATGACCATATCCAACAGGACCCTTCCTCTGCACCACCATGTCCAACAGGTCCTTCAGATCACTGTCTGCAAAACGGGGGCTGCTATATTGTTGGTCAAATATTTTAAGAAGATAACTGCTCACAATATTCTAAATGCAGCCTGACCAGAGCCTTATACAGATTCAGCAGTGCATCCTTGCTCTTGTATTCTAGCCCTCTTGAAATGAATGCTAACATTGAATTTGCATTCCTAACTACCAACTGAAACTCTGTGTAAACCTCAGGAGAATCTTGAACTAGAACACCTAAGTCCCTTTGTGCTTCACATTTTCGAAGCCTTTCCCCATTTAGAAAATAGCCCATGCCTCAGTTCTTCCACCAAAGTGCATAACCTCATACTTTCCCACATTGTGGTCTATGTGTAACTTCTTTGCCCAAATTCCTTGCCTGTCTAAGTCTTTCTGCAGCATCTTCAAATCCTCAGCACTACCTGTTCTTCCACCCAACTTTGTGTCATTTGCAAACCTGGTAACAATGCCCTCAACTCCTTCGTTCAGATTATTAAAGCATAACGTGAATAGTTGTGGTCCCAACACTGACCTCTGCAGAACTCCACTAGTCATCAGCTCCGATCCTGAAAAAGACCCATTCATTCCTACTGTCTTCCCTCTGCCAGTCAGCCAATCCTCAATCCACGTCAGTACTTTACCCCTAACACCATAGACTCTTATCTCATTGAGCAGACTCCTGTGCAACTCCTTGTCAAAAGCATTCTGGAAATCCAGATGTCCACTGGTTCTCCTTTGTCTAACATGCTTATTTCCTCCTGAAAGAATTCTAACAGATTTATCAGGCAAAGCAATGCTGATTCAATCCTACTTTACCATGTATTTCCGAGTATTCTGCAATCTCGTCCTTAATAATGTACTCCAAAATATTACCAATGATGGAGGTCAGGCTAAGCAGCCTATAATTTCCCATCTTCTGCCTCCCTCCCTTCTTAAATAGGGGTGTCACATTAGCCATTTCCCAGTCATTTGAGACCCTCCCTGACTCCAATAATGCCTGGAAGATCACCACCAATACCTCTACAATCTCTTCGGCTATCTCCTTCAGAGCTCTGGGATGTAGTCCATCTAGTCCAGGTGTTTTATCCACATTCAGACCTTTCAGTTTTCTCAGCACCTTTTCCTTAGTGATAGCTACTACATTCACCTCTGCCCCCTAACTCTCTTGAAGTTATGGAATACTGCCAGTGTCTTCCACTGTGAAAACTGATGCAAATTAGCTATTCAGTTCCTCCATTCCTTTGTTCCCTTTACTACTTCTCCATCCACATTTTCCAGTGATCCAAATTCCACTCTTGTCTCTCCCATACCTGTTATGTATCTAAAACAACTCTTGCAATCTTTTTTTATATTACTAGCTAGCTTTTGTCATTGGACTTCAGCACAGCCTCTGCTTGCCTGCTGCTGAAACCCTTTGTCACCCCTAGACCTGACTATTCCATTGGACTCCTGACTGCTCTCTTGACATTCCACCATCTGTACACTTGAGGGAATTCAAAACTCTGCTGCCTGATTCTTAATCTCAGCAATTCTCCAAGGCATACTGATCTACTTTAGCTTCTGATCAAGCAGAGTTTTAATTTTAATATTCTCGTTCTAGTTTTCAAATCCTTCCATGACCTTGCCTCCGCCAATCTCTGTAATTTCCTCCACCCTTCCAAGATATCTGGTCTCCTCTGATTCTGGCCTTATGAGCATCCTGATTTTAATTGCTTCACCATTTAATTTCCTAGGCCCTAAGCTCTGGAACTCCCTTTCACACCTCTCTGCATTTTTGCCTCACTTCCCTCCTTAAAATCCATCTCTTTGAGATTTTGGTCATCAGATATAATATCTCCTTATGTTTTTCAGTGTCATATTTTTTAATACTCCTGTGCAGTACATAGAAAGTTTTGTTACGTCAAACGAACCATATACTTTAAGTTGTCGTTCAGAGGCACTTCCCATGTACATTGACCACCAGCTCCCACCAGAATGTGCCTTTCCTTTAAGAGGTTTGGAGCAGCATTAGAAATATCTTTAAGTAGTGCTATAGCCTGACACAAACCTGGGGTCCTGCTATGATATACAAGCATGTTGCCTGGCACTGGGCTGCACACTGCAAAGGGACATGGATTTATCATGACCCCTGAGCCTGTTCCAAACCTTATTCAAATTTCTACCAAGGCCTCTCTTCTCTTTAACTCTCTAATTCTCTGTGGTACCATGCACTCTGAGCCACAAAGTGGCAAAAATGATATGTTGAGCAAACTTATGTCAATGAATAAAGACCTGCTGTGAGGCCCTGACCTTGAGTGGCTTGCACTAAGCAGCTGATTCAGATATCTTGAATTGACGCCAGCCTTGAGGTTTTAGCCATATGTGGGCAGATAGATTCTCTTTCTATCAATAGACTGCCCATGTGAATGCCCTGCCTATAACTGTATCACTCACTCATTCTAAAACGGCACAAGATTTCTACAGACCGAACACTAAATACAAACACTAATCAAAAGAAAAGTAAGTAAACCAACAGTTTTCTTGACGTGAAGTTAACTTATTTTCTGAAACTGACACAGAAAAATTGCAGCCATACACAAGCGAAAGTGATTTTCTTTGCATGATTTTGGGCACGTTTTTGGTCTAATTGGTCTAATTATTTCAAGATGGATAATTCATAAACATGTCTCAATAAAAAAAAGCAAGATCAAAGGGTGACCAATAATCAAAAGTAGTTTGGGAGTGAATTGGATCTTTTTTTAATAAAGGATCATTAAAACAACGTGTGTTGGTTACAAATGTACTTTGACATTCAGTCTGTGTATTCTTTCACTTTTGTCAAACTTCTCGAACTTGGTTTGGTAAACAGTTTTTATGAAATAACCATTTTCAAGAAACTTGCAACTGAAATTCCAGAAAAAAAAATGAATTTATTGCCCTGTAACAGAGAAAAGGCAATGAAATGCTTCCATTTTAAATTATATGCAGTGCTCTGTTTGTTTCCAGCTAATTGGACAGATCTGGTCTTATTAAAGCTTAACTATTTTGAACAAAATTAAATTTCAAATCCTCTAAGTTTTGATTATTAATTTCCAAACCTGCATTCTTGAAATTAGCAATACTGAAATGTATCAATTTCTATTGTGCTCAGATATTAGAATTCCTGTTAGTGTTTTGTTTTTTCTGTCCAGTTTAAAGTCTATGATTCAAGGCTCTTTCACTCAAATTGATGACTATATGATTCTTGCTCTCCCCCTCCCTGCCCAACACTCACTGTTGTACTTCCAAAATGATTCTGCACTGATCGTTTTTCCTTCAAGTTATTTTTACCCTGTTGCTGCAATCATTTTGCTGACTGTTAGACTCTTGTGCTTCCTTCAAATGTTGAACATAGCAAAGTGGTATAAATTCACAAGTGGGCTGAATCTACTCATTGGAAGTCCTCAGAATAGAGATTGTTACTTTTTTAAAAAAAGCTGTCAAACCAGATTGTAGCTGTTATATTGCAGTGTAGCATTCTTTTCAGGTCGCATTTTCTGTTTTTTAGTTCATCCCCAACACCACTCCATAAATCTCTTAAATTCCCTACATGATACCTTCATAGCTGCCACACCCCCTTAAGCTTGTACCAAAAATCTGTAACATTACAAATGAATGCTCAAAATGGTACGATCCAGATGATGTTGAAAAGAAGCCTATTGTCAAAAAATGACTTCTCTTCTCCAAGAACCTTCCTCCAACTTCTGAATTCACTTAATAGCAACAAGCTGTAAATTCGAGGACTACAGAGACAATATGTTCAACTGGTCCTCAATGCCTTCCTTCTTAAAGTAATTCAGCATCAGGGCAGCAGGTGAACAATTATATACATTAATGGCTGTCCAAAATACTTTTTGTTTCAGTGGGGTGATGTGTTCATCTCAACAGACCTTAGATTAAAGTTTCACAAAATCCCATCACTTGGCAAACCTACTTGACTTTATGAGGGCTGCCCAAAACAAGCCTTAAAGACTCCAAACGTTTTAGTTCTGCTAAAGCCCCACTGACTGAAAATTGTCTGCACAGCCCAAAACAAAAAAAAGCTGATTAACTTTCTGGCTGCTGTACTTTCTGGAACAGCTAGGGGGGAAAATAAACTGCAGAAGACCTTGGGAAGAATGACAACACTGGCGTGTACAAGTGATTAAAGTGCTCTGCCAGAAAAGATGGTGGTCTCTCTCACTCTCTCTCTTCCTCTCTGTCTTTCACTCTGTCTCTCTGGTTACAATATTAATGTCGTCCCCTGTTAGTACATCTGTCTCCAGAGATGTTGGCACCAGTAACCTCTTTAAGTGATTCACCTTGTCTCCAGAGGTATATATTAAGGGAATTTGCAGGTGGGCCTCAATGCCTCACTGATAGCCATGCTGCTTCATTACTCTTACTTGATATTGTCACTGTTAGTGACATTGCAGGCAAAGGCATTGGTCACCTTTCGTGTTGTAAAATATTCAAGCCTACTTAATCTGTGCTTATTCCCATCGGTGCAGTATGAAAAAAGATCCTTTTGAAGGTTAATTAAAATGGTTCAACTTTACTACTTTACTGAATCACTTTACTCATGTAATGAGCATGACTACTACACAGAAAGTGGTAAAAGGCAGGAAATGGAAACAAAAGAGTAAACATGTGGAACACCAAGTTACAGAGAACTAACATGTATGGTTAAGAAAACACACCAAGTACAAACATAAATCTTTTTTGGCATCATAACAGCTTTGACCTCAGTACCCAGTCACAAAGTTTCTAAAGTGCTGGGAAACAAAAGGACGCAAGACCTCTATCAGCGACTTATAAACATGGGTGTAAATTGGAGAAAGGACATCTTTTTAAAAAGTGGCCTACAAGGAACAATAGGGTCCTGTATCTCCATAAAGAGGGCCCTCAGCTGGCCCAGGAACAGAGGAGCTAAGCACTTCAGAACTTTAAATAGAAGAGGCGACATATACAAGGTTTTCTCAGCTTCAGGTAAGTGTTATATATACTTTATTTAGCATGGATCCTCAACATGAAATAGTGCAATGAAATGCTCAGAAAGTCAATTCCTGAATTAATATTTACAGATAAAATAAAACAAAGAACTGTGGGTGCTGAGAATCTGAAACAAAAACAAAATATGCTGGAGAAACTCAGCAGCTCTGGCAGCGTCTGTGCGAAGAAGGCAGAGTTAACGGTTTAAGTCTAGTTACTGGATTCAAAATGTTATCTCTGCTTTCTTCCCACAGATGCTGGCAGACTTCCTGAGTTTCTCCAGCAATTTCTGTTTTTGTTTAATATTTACCATCCTTTCAATAGATTTGATTCAAAAGACAAATTGGTATTCATCAAGAACCAGAATTATTTGGATTTAAGCCTAGGGTCTGAAAAATTATTCGTTTTGGGGATTGTTTTTTACAACAATGACATTGCTTTCCTCTTCTTCTCAATTGTTGACCGTTACTGTGTTGCTACACCTTGGTGTTGTTCTGCTTGTATTTTTCCCAAGAACCATTTTATAATACACGATGTTTGGCAATCAATATTATCAGTCGATTTTAGCACATAAACATCATGTTTATTCTTGATGACACAGGCATGCACTGTACCAAGGCAACAAGGGCAACTGAAGCACCCCAGCTACTGACAAAGAAGAGACCCATGAGAAAATCACATACTGTGGTATTACAGGATTCCAAATAGGAGCAAGGAACAAGGGCATCTAGGAACACAGATAAATCGATAAAAGTAGTAACACAGTTAATAAGGTCAGATAAAAAAACAAAGCAGTAAGGTCCACTTCTAGATGGATAGATCTCAAAGGTAGAACTTTGGTTAAACCATGAGTATTTGTCCAGTTCTGTGTCCATATTATAGTAAGTGTGTAGAGGTATAGATAACTGATGCAGAAGAATTATAGCAGAACTTAGAGATTATAAGTCTCTGATAAGATTGAACAGGTCAAGATTGTTTTCATGGGAAAGACTGAATGATGACCCGATAGAGATCTTTACCTTAGGAATGCTTTCATTCTCTTAATGTGGAGAAAATGTTTCCACTTGTTGAGGAGACCAAAATAGTGGTCATTAATATGAGCTAGTCACTAATAAATCAAATTCAGAACAAACTTGACTACCCAAAGAATGGCAAAAATGGGAACACCCCACCAAGGGAATAGTAAGGGCAAATAGCACAGATGCATTTTAGGGGAAGCTACATCATAACTTGAGAAAGAAAGTAATAGAAGGGTAGGTTGATAGTGGTAGGGTCATCTTGAGAATGGTATAGACCAGTAGGACTAAATGGCCAGCGGCATAACCTACCATATAAACTACATTGTTGCTTTTCATAATTTATGCTTTTTTTTATATTTTCTTACTTTCTTCTACCTTATTTTGATTCTTATTATTAAAACAGTTGTGATTTTCTTAACCTTCTTATCAAAATGCATTGCCTTTCTTCATTAAAATTTATTTGCCAATTCCATACCCATTGTACAATTGAATTCAAGTTTTGTCACACGATAATGTCACTGAACTAGTAATCCAAAGGCCTAGGCTAATGCTCGTGGGTTCAAATTTCACCACCACAGCTGGCGGAATTAAAATTCAACTAATAAATCTGGAACACAGAGCTAGTCAATTGTAATAAAAAAGACAGCTGGTTCATTGATGCCAGCTGAAAGGAAATGTGCAATCTGTAGTTGTTCTGGCCTACATTTGACACTAGTCTCACAGCAATGTGGTTGACTGAAATGGCCCAGTAAGCCATTCAGTTTAAAGGCTGTTTGAGATGGACAACAAACCTGCCAACAGGCCATGAAGGAAAATTTCTCCTTGATTTCTCCCACTATTATGAAAGTTAGGTTTCTGAGCATAAGCTCCTATTAATAGGTCTTGATGTAGCACCATGTTCCTAGTGGCAGACTCCAGGTTTTCACCAGAGATCCCATGTAATCCTCCAGTTGCAACTAATCACAACAGCAGGTTTCAGACCTATCACCATAACTCCCAGGAAGATTTCAAGTGTGACCAGTAACTACTTCCCAGATAAAAACCAAAAGAACTGCAGATGCTGGAAATTGGAAACAAAACCAGCAATTGCTGGACATGCCCAGCTGGTCTGGCAGTATTTGCAGAGAGAAATCGGAGTTAATGTTTTGGATTCAGTGACCCTTCCTCAGAACTGATGGTGGCAAGGAAAGTGTTCGTTGTTATGCAGAAGATAGGGTGGGGAGAGGGGTTAAGGAGTAAACAATAGGTAGAGATAGAGCCCAAAGAGAGAGAAGAACAGTTGGACAGGCAACAGAGTGGATAACAATCAGGTTAGGAGGGTGAATAGCTGTTAATAAAGACTGTTAGTGGCTAACAATAGGTAGTGTGTAGTTACAGACCACGTGATAATGAGACCTGGTGTGTGGGGTTTGGGGTAAGGACATGGGAGAGCTCAAGCCTGCAAACCGTTGAACTCAATATTGAGTCCAGAAGGCTGTAGAGTTCCTAAGCGAAAAATGAGGTGCTGTTCTTCCAACTTGTGCTGAGACTCAGTGGAGCACTGCAGCAAGCCTGAGACAGAGATGTTAGCCAGGGAAGAAAGTGGTGTGTTGAAGTGGCAGGCAACTGGAAGCTCAGGGTCTTTTTGCAGACATAAAGTAGGTACTCTGCAAAGCGGTCACCCAGCCTACGCTTTGTGTCTTCAACGTAGAGGAGATCATATTGTGAGTAGTGAATGCAGTAGATTAGGTTGAGGGAAGTGCAGGTAAATCGCTGCTTTACCTGGAAGGTGTATTTGGGCCCTTGCTTACTGAGGAGGGAGGAGATGAATGGGCAGGTGTTACACCTTCTGCAGTTGGGAATGTGGTGGTGTGTTAGGAGTGAAGGAGGAGTAGACCAGGGTGTCCCAGAGGGAACAGTCCCTGCAGAAGGCTAAGAGAGGGGAGGGAAATATGGGTTTGCAGGTGACATCCCACTGGAGGTGGTGGAAATGGTGGCTAATGATCCTTTGGATGTGGATGCTGGTGAGATGGAGGTAAGGACAAGAGGGCCCCTATCGCTGTTGTGGAAGGGAAGTGAAGGGGTGAGGGAGGAAGTGCAGGAGATGGGTTGGACTTGGCTGAGGGCCCTGTCAACAACAGTGCTGGGGAATCCTCAGTTGAGGAAGAACGTGGACATTTTGGAGGCACCCGGATATATGTCATTGTTCCCAATAACAAGTTGCAAATGTGTATCATTGTTCCAAATAACAGATTCCAGATGTTTGTCATTATTCCTAATAACAGGTTCCAGAGCTGAATCGTTGTTCCCAATATAAGGCTCCAAAAGGGAATACTTTTCCCCAACAACATACTTGGGATGTTTATCATTGTTCCCAATACCAGAATTATTGGTGTGAATTATTGTTCCCATTAATAGAATCCAAGTGTGTCTCATTGCTCCACCAATACTTCAGTCATATATCAAGAAGTAACAAACTGATTAATATGACGAGGTAACAGATGGATGGCAACATGTTCTACTGCTGCCTTTGTTTGTTGGATCTTGCAACAACACAGATATCTCAGAGAATGTAGGATATTTTGACCAGAATCATATGTCACATATATCTAACACCTGGCTTCCTCATTTTTCTACTACAATCTCTATTAAGTTTTTTTTAACGGCTCTAAAAATTATTTAATCTAGGAGACAAGGTTTAGCTGCTGGCTGTTTTTACTGAATCCCAAATGATATTTTCTTTTCATAATGACTACAACTGACATAAATACCTGGGAATACAAGACATACACAGTTCCTATGACTATTCCTTCCTAACCCCACCCCATTATTACATAATCTGAGTGTACCTAAAACAGTGCAACCCTTTTTACTTCCAACTCCCATGTTGAAACCCTTTTGCTTCTAAAAATGAATATTATGCCCGAACATATTTCTCTCTTTGGATATTCTGTAAGAAGCTGCACCAGAACTTACCATTCTAAACAAAACACCAGCTAAGATTTGTTTATAATGCATCCAGAAGCTGAGTTGCCCTTTCCAAATTGCTATTTTAGTTGGCAGGCTCCATCCAAATATGGTCTCAATTCAAGTCACTACACCCATGCAGTTGGAGCAGGCTGGTGCTGCAGTATTCAGACTGGTGCTTCTCTCAAATACAGTATTTCCCATCTCTGTGTGATCTTGCCTGGAAATTTGGATGATGTTAGGGGCTGGAGGGGCTGACCGGCTATGTTGTAGAGGTAAATAGACAATACGTTGTAGTAAAAAAGTAAATCTGGAACAGTACTTCAAACAATATAGGACAAGAGGACAAAGGGGCAAACTGACAAAAGGCAAATTTTGGATAAATCACAAAACTTCTTCACACAGAAATTAATCGGTATATAGAAGATGGGGTGATATTGATGACCATCTCATTGGATCATCTGGCATTACTTTGTCTACTATCTTAACAGAACGACTAACCTATTTCAGACCAATTATTCCATCAAATTACTGCAAAATGTAATATTGTACAAATCTGCTCGGTTTTCATTCACATTCTCCTTGGAGCAAAGGAGGTCAAGAGGAGATGGGATGGAGGTGTACAACATTTCTGCAGACAAAAGTTTATGGTTTTACACAAGAAATGCTGAGAATATGTGACAAAGAATATTTTTATGCAGTGAGTGATAATGTCCCAGAACTTGCTCATACATGGGTTATGAAAATGAAATTCATCAATGATTTATAAAGGGAACTGGATGAATGATTGAGATAAATAAGCTTGTAGGACTATAGGGATAGAGCAGGCAAATGAGACTGATTCAATTTCCGGGCAAAGAGCTGGCATGGACTTGAGGGAGCAAATAACCTCCTTCTGTTGTCATTATGACCATATGATAAACGTTTATGATGTACATTTTGGGTTAGGCCATGCATGAAACATGCCTGGAATTGTTTGATTCTTTTGTTTCTAAATTGATAAACATGATAATGATTACTCATTACATATACCTCATCGGTAATGATTATTATTGTGCATTCTGCCTAATTGCAATCACTAGCTAGCTCCACGTCTTCAAAGAATTGGGAAATGAGGTTGGGCAGGCAGTAATGTTTTTATAACAGAAGAATTAACGTCTATCTGGCCATCTGTCACAGAGATTTCCATGAATCATAGGCCCCAATGAAGGCAGTTTACAGTTCTAGATTGTACATAATACATTGAAATATCATTTCATTACTGGAATCCAACAGCATATGATATCTGTTTGTGAAACAAGACAAGCTAATGAATGTGATCTCTGCTACATACTGTGGACTTGTTCATGGTTTTGATTGACCTGACTATGCTAATATTAATTATTCTTACAATAGATTTGACTAAAGTTCCTAACAATTTTCATTATCTTCTAAAAGTTCTAGAAGAACACATTGATCTCCTTTATTCACTGTTGATATATCTCAGTGTCATGAATATAGAATGAGGAGATAACCAGGTTTGGCTGCAATTGCAAATAAATTTTGTCTGGAATGTTAGGTGATGATAGGGCTGATGGGGTGAGTGGCAGGTTCACCAACATGAGGACTGGGCCATTCAAAGTCCTGGGTCTCTTTTACATTAGTTAGACATAGTCTCATCGTGAAATGTATTTTATCCCCTCCGATAGTGTTATCCTGCTCTCGTGAGGTACAGGAATTAAAACCCTGGCTACTGCTTTAAGTTACGAGTAGATAGTGATCACAGGAGTGACCTCCCAAATGCCACCTGGTGCCTGTGCTGAAATAGACTGTCCAAGGTTGAGGACCAGCCCAAATGCAACTTTGGCATTTATTTTGAGAGGATGTGAATGTAAAAGCGGAGATGTACTTCTGAGGCTCTATAAGGCTCTGGTCAGGCCATAATTTGGAGTATTGTGCACAGTTTTGGGCCCCATATCTCAGGAATGCTCTCTCTCTCTCTCTCTCCCACACTCCCTATCCTCAACCCCACCCTCAAACTCTCCTACATTCAATACTAAGAAAAATGAGAAGCCCAGAATGAAATATCACCTATATTTAATTGTCATCCATGTTCAAATGGAAATCACTAACACTGGTAATTGCAAACCTTTAGTGTTGCTGCACTGTGAGTAAGGGACTAGGAATACTGTGGGAAGTAACTCAACTTCTGACTCCACAAAGCCTGTCCACAATCTACAAGGCACAAGTCAGGAATGTGATGGAATACTTCCCACTTGCCTGGATGGGTGCAGTTCCAACAACACTCAACAAAGCAACCAGTTTGATTGGCACTACATTCACAAGCATCCACTTCCTCCATCACCAACACTTAGTAGCAGCAGTGTGTACTATCTACAAGATGCACTGCAGAAATTCACCAAAGATCTTCAGACAGCACAATCCAAATCCATGAAAACTTCCAGCTAGAATGACAAGGGCAGCAGATACATGGGAAAACCACAACATGCAAGTTCCCCTCCAAGCCACTCACCATCCTGAGTTGGAAATATATCATCGTACCTTCACTGTCGCTGGATCAAATTCCTGGAATTTCCTCCCTTAGGGCATTGTGGGTCAACCCACAGTGGGTGGACTGCAGCGGTTCAAGAAGGCAGCTCACCACCACCTTGTCAATGGCAACTAGGGATGGGTACGAAATGCTGGCTGGCCAGTGGCACCCATGTCCCATGAGTGAATTAAAAACAATTGGTTTTATTTATTCCCATGTCGGTGTAGGGCTGTACAAAAATTTTGAAGATTCAGTTATCCATTAACTTTCATTCCCCACAAGAGGGTTTGCTGATTAAAAAACAAAACTTACATTGTAAACATCTCTTTCAGCTTTGATTCAGTAGTGACACTCTCACCTGCGAGTCATGTATTTGTGAGTTCAAGTTCCAGTCCCATTGCAAAGCCTTCAGTTCATAATCCAGGTTGACACATCAGTGCAATACTGATGGAGAGCTACACTATTAGAGGCACTGCTTTTTGGATAAGATGTTAAACCAAGACCTCACCTGGATGGATGGTATACAAGTCCAAAGATGTGCAAGTTATGTGGATTAGCCATGCTAAATTATCAATAGTGTTCAGGGATGTGTCGGTTAGGTGTATTAGCCACGGGAAATGCAGGGTTACAGGGAAAGGGTAGGCGGATAGGTCTGGGTGGAATGCTGTTTGGAGGGTTGGTGTGAACTTGTTGGGCCAAATGACCTGTTTCCACGCTGTGTGGATTCTATATAAGCCTACTGCACTATTTGAAGAAGAGTTCTCCCCAGTATCATGGCTGATCTTTTATCCTCTCAACACTACTGAAACAGATTAACTAGTCATTTATCTCATTGTAGTTCATGGGACAATATATTGGCTATGCCGTTAGTACAGTATAACTCAGGCTATATTTTATAATGTGCTTCATTCGCACTTTGGCATACCCTAAAGAAGTGAAAACCCTATTGTAAGTGCAAACTCTTTATTTAAAAGTTATCTTCATGAAAATGTGTAAAGGTGATTATTTAGTAGTGGGGGTGTTATTCCTGAAAAATATGAGAGCTGAATAGTTGGAGGTGTTCTAGTGATGATTTCATTGCAGCCCCTGCAACATTTCCCAAGCTCACTGCTGTCTCTCAATGGAAAATATTGTACTCCACATGAAACAGAATGATATCCCCGGCCTAGCAATACATTGAGATTTTAGATCTTTTCAGAAAAGAACCTCAACAGTGTATGGGGCAGAGGAGCTGAGCTTTTGACATTTTCTTTGCTGCTCAGAAACTAAGAATGTCCCGTCATGAGTGCAAACAGAGTCCGGTTTGAAAAAAGACAGGTCATTTAGAAAGTGGATTCCAAAATTGGATGAGTACTGAGTCTCACATACATCTTGTGGACACATTATGTTGTAGTTTAAAACTGGTTCTGCCTCCGTTCTGATTCAAGTTTGCAGATAGAGTATCTGATTTTTGCGAATAATCTTCACGGACTATTTGGATCAAAGAAGAAATGTAAATTGGTTTTTTGCCAATAACTATTTCCAGCACAAGCACAGTCAGACTATACAGTACCTTGGGATCAAGTGGAGGTGCTACTATTTTTGTTCGTGCACTTGATATTTCTTGTGTCAAGAGTAAATATATTTCCACATTCACATAAGCCCACTGGCTGCCTAGCAGTGTATTGTTGTCGAGTCACGCTACACTTACAGTAGTGCACGGGATGAGATTCCACATTCTGAAAATCACTTATTCGCATCACATTGTTGTAAATCCTTCTGACTGAACATTAGGTCATCTCACATCAATAGTTGAACACGCCCACAAGCTAGACGGGTGATTGATGCCAACATGAGGGGACTCAACTCCCTTCCAGTTGATACTATCAGAGCTTATCTCCCTGTCCTACCCGTGACAGAGGTTGTAGTTTGGACCTGCTTTCAAGGACAGAACTGAAGAAGAAAAGCCCCTACTATAATCGCATTCTTATTCCAGTTCTTTTCTCAATGCAGGAGTGAAAATAAAAAGTCTGTGTGACTATGAGAATAACCCATCCTGTGTAAAGGTGAAGTCACCATAGTCCCATGGCTGCTCTCTCATAGGAGACAACTCATGGTGAGTTTAATCTTAGGGTGACCACACCTCCGGTCAGTTTGAGAAGGTGAAATTTTCTTATTGACCACAGATGTGAGAATTGAACCACATTGTTGGTATTAGTCTACAAGGCAAACCAACCATTTAGCCAGCATTTTGTTTTATTCATTTGTGGGATGTGGATGTCTCTGGCTGGCCAGCATTTATTGCCTGTCCCTAGTTGCCCTTGAGAAGGTGATGGTGAGCTGCATTCTTGAACGGCTGCAATCCAATACTGTGGTTTAACCCACAATACACGTAGAGAGGGAATTCCAGGATTTTTACCCAGCTGCTGTGAAGGAACAATGAAATATTTCTAAGTCAGGATCATGAGTCGCTTAGAGGGGACCTTGCAGGGGTGGTGTTCCCAAGTATCTACTGTCCTTGTCCTTCTAGAAGGAAGTGGTTGTGGGTTTGGATGATGCAGTGAATTTCTGCAGTGCATCTTGAAAATAGTACACACTGCTGCTACTGAGTAATGGTGATGGTGGGAGTGGATACTTGTGAATATAGTGCCAATCAAGCAGGTTGCTTTGTCCTGGACTGTGTCAAGCTTCTTGAGTGTTGTTGGAGCTGCACCCATCCAGGCAAGTGGGAAGTATTCTATCACACTCCTGACTTGTGCCATGTAGATTGTAGACAGATTTCAGGGAGTCAGGAGGTGAGTTACTCACTGCAGTATTCCTAGCCTCTGACCTTCTGTTATAGCCACTGTGTTTATGTGGTGAGTCCCATGAAGTTTCTGATCAATGGTAACCCCAAGATGTTGATAGTGGGGGATTCAGTGATGGTCAAGGGACAGTGGTTAGATTGTCTCTCATTAGAGATGGTCACTATCTGGTATTTGTGTGGCACAAATGTTACTTACCGCTTGTTAGCCCAAGCCTGATATTGTCCAGATCTTGTTGCATTTGAACATAGACTGCTTCAGTATCTGAGGAGTCAAGAATGGTGCTGAACATTGTGCAATCATTGGTGAAAATCCCCACTTCTAATCTTATGATGGAGGGAAAATCATTGATAAAACAGCTGAAGATTTTTGGGCCTAGGACACTACACCGAGTTAACCAACCCTAGATGCACATTTCATTTTTAAAGATGCAGTTCACTCAGGTGGAAGCATCGCTCCCTCTTTGTTAGAAGTTTGTTCAAATCTCAATCCCAATTATAGTTATAATCTGGTCTGACACTTTGGTATACTGAGAGAGCAAATTGTCCCATATTCTAACCTTTAGATGAGACTTTAAACCAGGATCTGCATATCTCTCCAGGTAGATTTGATGCAGGTTTAACGAAGGGCAGGAGAGTTCTTCCAGTCCAAGGCACCAATCCTTTCTCGACCAATATTTTCAAAAATAGCTGAACTGGATATTCATCTCATGACTTTTTGGGGGACTTTCCTTTGTAAGTCTTTGCACTTATAATTAGTTAGTTATACAGGAAATAATTTGAGGTGATTGAAACATTATACGCTGCTTCCAAAATTGCCCACTTTGAGGTTTGAGGCGTTTTGACAGTAGAGGCAACTATATAAGTGTGCATATTAATTGTGATTCTGAAGGGTACGTAGAACCATTGAATCCCTACAGTTTGGAAGCAAGCCATTCAGTCCATCAAATCCACACCAAGATTTTGACCCAGAGACAGTGAAGGAACCAAATCAGATTGTATGAGTCTTGGAGGTGATCTTTCAGATGGCAGTGTTCTTTTGGCATTTGCTGCCCTTGTTCCTCTCGCTGGCAGAGGCACAGGATTTGGAAGATTAAAGACAAAATCCAATTAAGTGAAGAGAATAGTGAAACTATGATATTTCTCTGATAGCAAAGAAGGTAAGGGGGACTATTAACAGCAGCTTTTGAAATATGAGGAGTTTTGACAGAGTAGTTACAATTTCTGCAACAGAAAAGTAGATAATCAAAGAACGCAGATATAAGATAATTGGCAAAAAAAGCCCGGAGCTGGTGACAAGAATTATTTCCACACTGAGTTGTTATGATCCGGGAATGTATTGCAGAGAGGAAGCAGGTAGTGGGAATTAATGGGTCTTTTTAAGGCTGGCAGGAATGCGTGGTGTGCTGTGGCTTCAGCTTTTTGTAATTTATATAAATAGTTTTAAAGGACTGAAGGTAAGGCAGCTAAATACCTTTATGACAAAAAGATAGGTAGGAAAGTTAGCTGTGAAGAGAACATAAGGATCCTGCAAAGAAATATGGATAGGCTAAGTGAGAGGGCAAAGATCCGGCATTAAGGGTATGTTGAGGGAAAGTGTGAAATTGTCCATTTGGCAGAAAAAGTAAAAAAGAAGCATATTATCCAAACAGTGAGAGGTTGCAGAGCTCTGAAACACAGAGGGATCTGTGTGTCCTAGTGCATGAATCACAGGTCAGTCTGCAGGTACAGCATATAATCAAGAAAGCTAACAGAATCTTACGTTATTGTGAGGGAACTGAATGCAGAGTAAAGGTTATGTTTCAGTTATAAGGGGCAGTGATGAGACCATATTTGGAGTACTATGTACAGTACTGGTTACCATACTTATGGAAGGATGTTAATGCTTTGGAAGCAAATCAGTGAAAGTTTACTTGACTAACACCTGGGCTGAGAACAGTTGGATGGCTTGATGGCTGGTTTGTGATTCGGTGTGATGCCAACATCATGGGTTCGATTCTTGCACTTGCTGAGGTTACCATAAAGGGCTCTCCTTTTCATCCTCTGCTCTAATCTGAGAGTTGGTCACCCTCAGATACAACCACCACCAACACTAGTCATCTCTGTCTAATGAGAAAGCAGCCCAATTGCCCTCTGCAACTATGGTGACTTTTCCTTTAGAGGGAATGAGTGGATTGCCTCTTAAAGACAGGCTAGGCCTGTATCCTCTGGAGTTTAAAATTGTCCAAGGTGAACTAATTGAAACATATAAGATCCAGAAGGTACTTGATTGGGTGGGTGTGGGAGAATGTAGAACAAAGGATCATAGCTTATAAATCAGAAGGCACCCATGTAA
The DNA here is from genome assembly GCF_021869965.1 of Rhincodon typus. NCBI lineage: Eukaryota > Metazoa > Chordata > Chondrichthyes > Orectolobiformes > Rhincodontidae > Rhincodon > Rhincodon typus. The sequence continues at coordinate 11,927,188 of NC_063360.1, forward strand.
AACTAAGATTAGGATTTTTTTTCCTCACAGATGGTTGTGAGTCTTTGGAATTCTCTTCTTCAAAAGGCAATGGATGCAGAATCTTTAAATATTTTTAAGGCAGAGGTGGATAGAGTTTTGATAACCAAGAAATTGAAAGATTATTGGAAATATGCGGGAACGTGGAGTTAAGATTAAAATCAGATCAGCTATGATCTTATTGGATGTGGAGCAGGCTTGAAGGGTTGAGTGGCCCACTCTTATTCCTTGTTCATTTGTTTGTGTGTATGAAAGAGTGGTAGAAATGGGCTCAATAGAGACTTTCAAAACAAAAGTGGATAAAATTTAGAAAGGCAGGACTACTGAAAAGGACAGGCGAAAGGAACTAACTTGGTAGCTCTTTGAATAAACTGACAGAGACACAATAGGAGAAAAGCCTCCTTTGGTGCTGTATGATTTGTTCATTTATATTAAATGTTTTAAGGTAACACTTTACAGCAATTAGGCTCTTTTCAAGTGTAGTTCCTGTTGTAATTTAATAGATATAGCAACAATTTATGCACAACAAGGTCTCATTAACAGGAATGTGACAATGGCCATATAATCTACACACTGACATGAATTAGGAGCAGAGTAGGCCATTCAGGCCCTCAAGCCTGCTCCATCATTCAATAAGATTGTGGAGGCTCCAGTGTTGTACTGGGGTGGACAAAGGCAGAAGTCACATGACACCAGGTTATAGTCCAACAAGATTATTTGAAATCACAAGCTTTCAGAGCACTGCACCTTCGTCAGGTGAACCTGGTATCGTGTGACTTCTGATAATAAGATTATGGCTGATCTGATTGTAACCTTAAATCAGCATTGCCGCTTACCTCTGGTAACCTTTCATTACCTTAACTAACAAGAATCTATCTACCACTGCCTTATAAATATTTAAGAAACTTGCTTTCCTCACCTTTTCAGGAACAGAATTCCAAAAATTCATTAGACTCATGATACTCTTGAGCAAAAACATATTGCTCAATCCCTTTTAAATGAGCAACCCTTAGTTCTAGATTCTCCAAAAAAAAGGAAACATCCTTTCCAAATTTACCTGGTCAAGACGCCTCAAGATCTTATATGCTTCAACTAAGTCACGATCTTTTCTTCGAAATTCCAGTGGATACAAGGTCTACCTATCCAAACTTTCCTCATAACACAGCAACCCCCTCCCACCACAACATCCCAACCATTCTAGGTAAACAGAAAATCCTGGAGAAACCCAGTAGATCATGCAGCATCCATGGAGAGATAAACAGACTTAACAATTAGAGTCTAGTATGGCTCTTCTTTAGTTCTCTGTGTTTATTTCAGATTTCCAGCATCCTCCTTATTTTGCTTTTATTAGTCTGGTACACCTTCTCTGATCTGCCACCAACACCTTTACATCATTCCTTAAATAAAGTGACCAATACCGTGCACAGTGCTCTAGATGCAATGTCAACTGTTCTCTGTACAACTGAAGCATAACCTCTCCACTTTTGTATTCAATTCCCCAATAAATTATGACATTCTATTAGATTTTCTAATTACTTGCTGTACCTGCAAATAATGTTCTGTGATTCATGCACAAGGACAGCTAGCTCTCTCGGAATCTCAGAGCTCTGACACCTCTCACCATTTAGAAAATTTTTTTTTATTCCTTTTACAAAAATGGACAATTTCACATTTTCCCACTTTACACTCTTTTTGCCAGATCTTTGCCCACTCACATAACCTTTCAGAATCTTCTTGTAGCCTCCTTATGTTCTTTTCACATCTTATTTTCCTACCTTTCACTATGTGTCAATGCAGATTATGGATGTTGTTTGAGCGACGAATAATGATAAAAACACTTTAGTCCTTTTCGGGATCAAAATGCCATAAAAACAGTCTACATAAGGAGTTACTTTAAATGGTACGGTGACTGGTATATAAGAAAGTAGCAAAAAACTTTCTATTAGGCAACATATTGCCATCAAAGGTATATGCACTCAGACCAGTCTCCATAGAAATAAAGTTTGAGTTATAAGAAATATTGTGAGGCTTTTTAATCATAAGAGACCATTGTACCAGAGACTACATTATTTCTAAGAGAATACAAAACATATTTGGAGAGAAATGACATTTTTGTTCCAAATGTGTTCCACTTGGTCAGATGGATCAAGCACTGATTTTGCGAAGTTCTGATCTGAATGGCTGTCACATAAAATCTCTACCAACTGGGCCAGCACCCCTGTGTCACAATTCGATTCCCTAAACACTCCTAATACAATCAGCAGTCAGTGAGTTTACAGGATCAAAAATCACATGATACCTGGTTGTAGTCCAACAGATTTATTTGAAAACACTAGTTTTCAGAGCTCTGCCATACTACACCTGAGGAAGGAGCAGAGCTCTGAAAGCTAGAGTTTTCAACTAAACCTGTTGGACTATAACCTGATGTCACATGATTTTTGACCTTGTCAACCCCAGTCCAACACTGGCATCGCCACATCATGGCTACCATCAACACCACAGTGAGTTTACAGATTTTTTTAAAGCATGTGGTGTAGACTTTGTAAAAAGGATTCAACCATGTTCAGAATTGCAAATCTAAATCTAAATTCTCTTTAAAAGCTGATATGGAGCCTTTACATTCCACTGGTTTAATACAATCCTGAACATACACCTGCCATCATGAGGTTCTCTGATAAAACAAGAGGCTTGAACTTCAGCAATAACAGTTTCAACATGATGACAGGATTAGTGATAAACCTCAGTTCAAATTCTAAATCCAGCATCATTTATTCTCTTTTTTCTCTTCCTCCATTGCTATAAGTGACTGTCCTGGAAAAAAGTTCCACAGTAGCTCAAATAAGCAGCTAATCTTCATCTATGAACTTTGCTTTCATTACTAGCATGAGGAGAGCATTACAGTGTAGTCTAATCTTTCCATTCACACAGAGTTACTGGATAGTGTTCAGGAATATGATACCAACATGCTTCCCTTCCCCAGCACTCAGGCACTGAATTTTTTTTTAAATCCATTCAATAGCTTAACTGGGATTTATTAGCCATCCTATTTTCTCTTGCCGATATGGTATTGCATGCCTTTCTTGAAATGTTTCAATTTACATGCTGCTGGTACACCAATGGTGCTGACCGGGAGGGAGGTGCAGGGGTTTTGTCCAGTAATGACAGAGGGACAGCGAAATATTTCCAAGCCAGAATGAGCTATGACTTGGAAGGGAATTTGAGATAACACTTTTCCCAAGTGTCTGCTCTTTTTTGTTCTTCTAGAAGTATTTGTTGCAGGTTTGGAAGGCACTGTCAAACAAGTCTTGATGAAACATTGCAGTGCATCTCATAGATGCAACACACTACAGTCATCGTGCACCGGTGTTGAAGGAAGTGAATATTTAACCTGGTGGATGGGGTACCAATCATAGTGCTTTATACTGGCCTGAAATGCATTTATTGGCACACGGATGTGCTGTTGACAATGGTGCAATGGTCAAATGAAGTCAGAGAGAGCAAGATGGAGTGAGGATGGAAGATCTAGAGTCCATATCCTCTGAAGAAATCCTGTACAATGTAGCTGCATAAATACAATAATGTAAATGAAGAGTTTACAATACAATGGAGCAAGGAAAGTCTTGCTTCACATTAGGTACAATTGGATATGGCATTATAGATATCCAATTCCCTGAGAATTAGTGAACCAGAGAATTATATAGAAGATGAGCACTTGTACAAAGCCAGGTGACCACTCAAAGCAGTATACAAAACAACAAAGAAATACAAGGAAAGTAATAAGAGGTTGAAAATGAAGCTCATCATAGATAGCAAGTGCTCTGAATGACATGGCCATAGCCAAGAAAGTTGAGAGAATATAGTGAGAATGTAAAAATAAGATTCCCAACCTCAAGGTCAGCCTTTATACAAGTTTAAAATCTTGGCTAGTAAGCAACCTTTTTCTGTTTGAAACTCAAATGTTGAAGCATCCCCATGTTTATGGTCACTACTTGCAAGTTGCTGCATTATTGTCAGATTCTTGATTAATTCTGGCCCATTGCCCTTTACAAAGTCTAATAAGGATTATACTCTGTGCTGTCTCTAAAGGATATTGGGAGCAATATTAATCTGAAGGCAAATTCAAAGTCAGGATTGTGGAATTTCAAGGGTGACACAACCCAAACTGACTTCAGTTGTTTGGGAATGTTAGAGGTGAATCATCTTAGCCACGGGGCATCTCTGCAGGAGCTCCCAAGGGTATTATCCTTGGCCCATCCATCTTCAGCTACTTCATCAGAGACTTTCCCTCCAGCATAAGGGCAGGAGTGAGGATTTTTGCTAATAATTGCACAATGTTAAGCACACAGGGGGGTCGTTCACATGTGGAATGACTGCCAGAGGAAGTGGTGGGTGTGGGTACAATTACATTTAAATAACATTTGGATAAGTACATGAATAGGAAAGATTTAGAGGGATATGAGCCAGGAGCAGGCAGGTGGGACCAGTTTAGTTTGGGATAACGTTCGGCATGGACTGGTTGGACCGAAGGGTCTGTTTCCATGCTGTATGATTCTATGACTTTGTAATTTTCTAAAGTAATACTTGTACCACACAAATGCCAGGCAATAACAATCTCCAATAAGAGACAATCCAACCAACACTGCTTGACATTCAATGGCATTACCATCACTGAATACCCTACTATCCCAAGAATGAACACAAAAAGAAAATAAAATGTAACTGGTCCAGTTAAGGTTGCTGATAACCCCACAATATTGATGAGAATTAATTGAAGCATTCCTGTTACTATCTCAGTTGAGAACAAATAACCCACAGAAGGCTGAGGGTAAAACATTAGAACCTTCACCAGTTCCTTGTGGCTCAGTAGCTCTCCTAATTTACAGATGAAAGAATTAATTGTTTTTCAACAATGCGTGCAATTCATTTTGGACTTTTTTTTGTATGTAAAAGGAATGTTGGCAGAAATGCAAAACCTTAATAATGTGCCTGCTTGGCTTGCTGTAGTCATGTGAGATCTACCATGAGGCACTCACTGCAAATATCCATCTTTCAGCTAGTTCAACATGGCACAGTACACACAAAAATACTTTCCTGTGAACTTTTAACATGAAGTGTATTTGTATTGATGTCAGAAATGAGTTACTGAATTACAAATTGATAGGTGTACATTATATTTCAAGCCAGTAGGAAGCACGCCAAAGTCACAGTATATCAAAGGTTTGACACTGAAGATCCCTCTAACCATCCCAGCAAGCACTTCCAAGAATCGATAGTGTGGGTTACATTAAGTTAAACGTTTTTGATACATGGTCCAAGGCACATGCGATTGCCAGATGCACAGTTGGCTTTTATATTCTCTAAAATGGGGATTATTGCTTCCCATTCATATTTTGTCTTGCCAGTATTTTTCTTTTTCTGAAGGTGTTGACTCATTGCTGGGACACGAGTTTCATACATTAAGTACCCTCCTCTACCACCATGATGGGTGAGATTTACTATTCCCCATTTTATACTAGTCCATTCAAAACCGACTCAATTGACTTTCCAGAATATAATTCAGAGCACAAACTGGGGCTGATTTTCCCTCTGCTTATTCCTGATGTATGAGTTGCATTTTACTCATTATTACTTATTTGAGATAACTAATCTCTGAACATAGGAATTTGTGATCTTACTGGTCTGCATGACTATCATCCTACATGTGGAACAAGAAGAGTAATATACTGGCATGGACTGAGGACTGGTTAACAGACAGAAAACTGACTGGGAATAAAAGAAGTCATTCCCAGGTTGGCAGACTGTGAGAAGAGGGGAACTGCAAGGATCAGCACCCCAATTGTTTGCAATCTATAATCAGTGACGTAGACAAAGGGACCAAATGTAATATTTCTAACTTTGCAGAACGATACAAATCTAGGTGGGAATGTATATAGAATGCAGAAGCTTCCAAGGGGATTTAGACAGGTTAAGTGAGTAGACATGAAAATGGTAGATGACATTATAAATGTAGACCCCATGCTCACATCCTGCTGCCTTGGCCTGTCTGAAAAGTATGGGCCAGGTTTAGTTTCTGCATCCCCCTTGTCATGTAGGCCGACAGAATTCAGAATTGAAATGTATCCACCATCAATTTGCTGGAAGAGAGCTGTAGCCAGCATCCAGCTACCATGAGCGCAATTGGGTAGAGTGAAAAACTCTAAATAATAGATCATACATAAGAATAATTTTAACAGCCATATTCTCAACATTCATTATTACAAGTCTCACAGCTGGTCTGCATTGCTTAAATGATTTGAGCTCTGACAAGTTACAGCCAGTCAACAATCCTGAGCAGCTGAGGAATGTAGAGCTTTAAGCACTTCAGGTTACTATCTGTAGGGCCTTACTGACATGCTAGCCACTAATATTCCGTTACAATTGGAGCAACCATTTTTTAACCCAACGAATTAATTAAACTGATATGTAGAAAAACTCAGCCTCAGCTGTGCTCTACTGCCATATTCACCAGCTTATTCTTATTAGTATCTGATTCATCATTGCTTCAACCTGTCCACATATTCAATTCCAAAGGGAATTGGCAAATACTTTGCTGTAGTCACAAGGCATGGGCCAGGAAACAGAACAAGCCCTGCAGACATGCAAAGCATTTTAGAATGCAACAGATGTGCAGTTGCCACCAGTGAAGATGATGACTAGTTAACTTTTAGATAAAGAACTGTATTTATACAATACCTTTCACAAGTTCATGTGCATTGGAGTGATATCAATGTGCCAATATACCAAATACACCAGCTCATTTACAGTCCATAAACTCTCAATCCACAATGTGATCAACAATCATCTTTGTTATGTTGACCAAGGAATATTAGGAAAGACAGAGCTCAGTCCTCTGCCCTTCTTCAAAATAATGCCATAAACATTTCACCCACCTGACACATAACCTCCTCTAAGTGCAGGCCCTTAGTACCATGCAGGTTGAGCCCACCAGTGTTAAAAGGATAGGGAAAGTTAATGCAAATTAGATAGTCCCTTCTGTGCCTCATGATTCTCTCTCCCCCTAGAGTCAGGGACCGAGCAAACACTAGAGAAGATTCTTTTGGAAGCAGAGGATGGCCAAGGAAGGAAGTTCCAAAAGTTGCAGGTTATAAAAGAACGAAGGGAATCAGAATAAAAACAAACCAATAGCTGTTCAAGAGGCATAATTCAAGCAGGATGCAAAGGAAAGCAAGCAATGAATCTGCAAAGGGATTAAGGGTGTCACATCTGGAGAAGAGAATCATCTGTGGAAATGGTCCAGAAAGGATCACAGGAAGGGGCTACTTCACTGAACTGATTTATGTAAGATACTATAATATCCTTAGAGATTTAATGACAGCTAAACAAATCAAATTGTGAACAATACAAGAGCTGAATGTGAAACATCAGCTGGAAGATGAAACAGGTTTCAAATAGCTCCATACTTTCATATCCATGCTTTGGAGGCTTTGCAGCAAAATGACGGGTCCTGAGACTGCCACTGTGTGGAATGTGAAGACGTCTTCCAATACTCTACAGTAAATAGAGATTATCAATTTCATGCCACCATAGGTACAACTAAGTCAATATGTTGTCCTTAAAGAGTATCATTGAAAGGGATTTTAGTCCAAACTTTGAATGAAGGTACTATACAATTTGAGAAACACTGCTTGGCTGTCATTAGCAGCCAATCTATAAATTTCAGTGGTATTTGACAGCTCATATGTGGCTGCATTTCTAAATCTGACCTTGGAGTGAATGACAGATCAAAGTTACATAACATCTCACTCATCTAACACTTGCATTAATTTAAAGCATAATCGCTCCAGTTTTGTCTCAATCCTATCCACTATTCTTGATTCCATGTAATATTTTCTCCTTCAATATTAATCTTTAATTTGCTGCTGCTGAAGAGCTCCCAGGACCCTTAAAAATATCTTACCAAGAGCACTAGACTAATGGTGCATCAACATGGTGGCATCGCTGTATGGGACAATTAAGCTTGTATTATGTGCATGGGTGAAGCTCTCTCTCCCTGGTGTAACATACTGAAATCAGTTTTCTCTGATTTAGCAACAGCTTGGATGAGTGTCTTGTATATTGGAGAAAAATTTTAACTATTCCATGAAAGAGTACAAAAGGAAGAAGCCACTTAAATAGATGTCAGGTAGAAGATTAGTTACAGTAACATGACAATATAACATATTGCAAATACCCAATTGACACTGAGCACTTTAGATGCTTACATAATTCATTAAAAAAGTTAAAATATTACAATGGTTACACAAATGATCCAATAAAGAGTTAAATACTTGAAGTACTCAAATAACCAAAAGAACTGCCATTACTGACATTTAAAATTATTTAACTTATGTCCAACTATATACATTAAAAATTAACAAAGTTAAACATAAACCTAATTAATACTGAGATTTGTGGAGCAAGTATTTCCAGAGACAGACAGTCAACTATTTACAACATCAACTTTTTCCCCAATGCAGTCTTCAATCCACAGACCCTGAAAGAGGAGCAAAAATGTCTTTCTTAAAAAAAAAAAAAAAAAGAGAAAAGAGTCAGAAACAACAAAAGAACACAAATAAATCAGTTACATAGTTACCTAAGAACAATTCAGGATTTGGTTTTGTATCTCTTCATACACTTGTTGATGGATTTCCTCCTTTAATTTCAAGCCATTCAGATACACTGAAAATTAAAAATGTCAATAGCGGGTTATGTCTACTCAGCATGAAATTACAATGAAAATATTCAAGGGTATGATCTACAAGTTAAGTCTTAAACTAAGTTTGCAAGGCTATTTGGAAGAGTTCTCAGGGATCGCAGAGTTGAGGACAATATGACCAATTTGACAGCTCATTCTTCCCTGTCCCAGCACAGGATCATCACAGATAGTTTCTTGTATTCTGAAAATGTCCCTTAAGAATCAAGGCCTGCACATGCCCATTGGCAAAACATGGATCACAATTCAGCAAATAAGATAACTGCTACTCATTTGAAGCATTAAGTGTTAATTCAATTTTATGTTACAATCATCATTATAAATATACCTACCAACATTAACATTACTGTCCTCCATCTCCTTCTTGTGTTTCAAGAACATTGGCCACACATGTCCATCAAATAAACCAGGTGGATCAGGAACTGTATAATTCCTTGTACTGGGGAAAAGAAACACATTGAGCTGGTCACAACAAAAATAAAAGGAAAACAATGTTTGGATTTTCTGGCTGACAGCTTGAGCAGCCCTGAAGTAATATTTACCTCCTCCTCCTCTTGCATTCTTCATATGGAAGAGATAAGAAATAACGGAGATCAAATATGTTAGCCAATGGCCTGGAAGGGAGAAAGACAACTAGTGGTTAGATTCAAATCAAGGTTGCCTAATAACTAAAATCACAAATAACTGAACATCAGAACCAAGAGTTGACTTCTGATGAACCAGACCAGAAACTAAATAAAACTTGAGCAATAACAAAGGTTATCAAATGCCAATTATATGTACTAGAGGGTGTTTAAGTTTGTGGCCAAGGTCATACAGTGCAGTGCACTTGGAATTCCAATGTCAAAGCTCCAAACAAATTCATTTTTCTGTATCTTTTACATACAGAAAACATTGCAACTGGTTTACTTTCAGGCATTGACAACAATAAAATGCACAAAATACTTTAATCTCTAATAAAACATACTGCAATGTTGTCCCAACATGTCTGTACAATATACCTCAAATTACTACCAGTGACAAAACAGTAACCACCAATACCTCACACAAGATGGCTAATGAAGTCCACATGCTCACCAATACGTTCACTCCAGAACCCTACTGGTGAACAATTTAGCTCAAGTGGACACAATAGAAAAAAAGGTTCACAGCCTCCATTACATTTTATTGAAATCCTTGAGGTAGCATGAAAGTTTCTCAAGGTACTTTTATAAACCCTGCTTTCTCAGACTGAAATAGTGAGTTCCAGAAAACTGCACCTGTAGTTATACAAGAGGAACCCTTCCACTATCAATATGTGCACTCCTTTCTCTGGATTGCTCAGCTCATCGGAGACTGAAGTGACGTTCACTCCATGCGATCGGGCAAACTTTACTGGGTTGTCAATCCAGGCGTTGACAGTACTCATCATCGCCTCCATGTCGAGGGCAGTGATCACTGAAGGTTAAAAAAGAACCCAGCAGATTATCACAAGGACTAACACAAAAGATTAAGTAAATGTCAACGTAGATCAGTTTATTAAAAAAGTCACTGCCTACAACCATTCTTACCATCCCATTGTTTAAATCCATCTTCCCCGACGTCTATTTGATCTGGTGGCTGAAATATAGTGATCATAAAAACATGGCCACAAACATACATTTATAAATACAGTTAGGGAATAAATATCAATCTTATGCCTGTTCTCCCAAAGCCTCAATTTTTGCTGGTGTATGCTTCCAGTGCCAGCAGCTCTAGTACTTCAGATGCTATTCCTCACTGGAGAACTGAGGACTTCAGCAGACCTGTGTTACTTCCACCTGCAACCTGCTTTCACTATGCAGTCACCAGCAAAAGTCAGATAATAGACAGTAGTGGGAACTACGGCCAATTCCTAGACCAGACCCTGTCAAGTTCCTACCGCCAGTTCAGGAGCACCAGAGCCAATACAGTAGCCCTATTAACTCCCTAGCAGTATAATACACCCAAGGGTTCAAGCCAGTGACTTCACTAGCATCTTAGCTTAATACTGTACACTATTTGTTAATCAACCTTCAGGTCCAAATCTTGAAATGTACTTTAAGGAGTCACTGGCTATTACTGCCAGTTGATGACCAGTATCTTTGTTTGGATCTCAATAAACTATTATAGGGTGGAATCAGAATTATACTGCAGCTATAAGTTCTTCCAGTATTACAGGGTGCCAAAAGGAAAATATTCAACGTACCTTATCATTAAGATCTTTAATGTGTGTGTATCAGCCTCCCGCCCCTGACATTTTACTCTTCGTACCCAAGATAGGATTTTAGGCACAAGATGAATTAATTCCTCCTTAGAGCTACATAAAAACAAATAACGTTTCGATCTTTTTGAAAGACGCGTTTAAAATACTGTACTCACCTTGTAAAAGTCATCCTGATGTACCACACAGCAGTTTGGTAAATTGTAGCGAATTTTGTTGGTCAGAGTGGTTTTTCCACCGTTGGTCACACTGAAAGTGTAAACACAGAATTAACAACACGCGGAACTTTCCAAAAAGCGGCTTGGATAGGGAAAGCTGAATAAACTTCTACAAAAGGATCCTCGTATATTGGTGTTAAAATACAATAGTTTAAAATTGGAGGAAAAAATTAGAACATTACTGGACACGCAGCACGATACCTGCCCAACGATATTGCAATTTTGATTTTACATTAAGACTCCTTGCCAGTCGAGTATGTTTAAAAGTTAAGTTCTGATATTTAATATATTGTCAAGTTTATTTGCTTAAACTATTTTGTAGATGATTTTAATTATTGGATAATTTAATGACCAGATGCAAGACAAATACTAACGATTTATTTAAAACTACAATTTAAAATATTTTACATAAAACAAATAGAAACAGCTTATTAAAATATATTCATAAAATGAGATATTTAATTGCGGTTTCATAGTAACTGTTACAAGCCAGTAGGGTTTTGGATTTTGGCGCCTCCTGGACCCGAGTTGAGCGGGAGAATCAAAACTTGACCAAGACAAACTCGGGATACACAGACAAGGTCCCCCTTTGTAATACCGGATTAGTGGGACAGCATGGAGAGATACAGAATATATTTCCTGGGAAAATAACCAGGAACGTTATACTTCAGAAAGAAGGGTATAAACAAATGCTAAGTTTAACTGGACTGAACTTGTCAAATTTCAACATAGAAAAATGAACCGCAATTCAACATTGCCTATATTTTAATATGATACAATAATCTACTTTGTGATGAAAAAGCAAAGATTTAAAAATTTACAAATTTGAGTTCAAATCACTTGACAACCGTTCAACTGCGAACAAATTGTCGCCTAACAACTGCAAATTCCTCAATACATTAAAACGTTCACATCTTGGATCACAAACACCGGACACAAACGTTTGCTTCAGGACTTCCCATTTAATCGCAAACTTTTCTAACACAAATAAAACTAAACACGCTTCCTCACTGTTGGTAACATTGTATAAACCTTGTTACCTGCAATACTTACCCTCCGATACCTATAATGTATTTCATGTTGCTCCAGCAAAGGTGATTTGTTACTTTCGCTGCTACTATTTCATTCACAAATCAAGCGCCACTTGCCCCTGTATTTATACTCTCCACAGCCGCGTCATCACACGTCGCTGAGCTAGAGAGCAGGCGCTGTTGTACTGCAGCTGTCTGGCGTCACTCAACCTATCCTCAAACCAATTATAGTCTGGAATCTTTCCTTTCCTAAATCAGTAAGAAGGTATATAGATTCCAGGGACCCCTCCCCCTGAACCTCCTCCCTGGTATCTGGATCACAGCAAGTTAAAGTGAATTTTAAACGACATCAACCTTAACTAATAATTTCTTTCTTTCCTATTATTATGTGTTTCTCTGATGCTAAATCTTCGATTGTGCCCTACACGTTCTCAAAAGTGGCTGCTCTTGTCGATTCTAAATTGTATTTTCAGATTTGCTGTGGTTTCACGTGCTACCAGAGTGTCTCTATGATGCCATGAGGGAAACAGCTCAGAAGAAGAAGTTCTGTTGTGGTTGGATTACAGCTGAACCCAATCTCTGAGGAGCTAGTCGCTCTTTACGGAGTGTTTATTATCAGTCTTGCCTCCATGTCTAATTCAGAAGTGGTCTTATTCAATCTCCAGAGTCCAGAAACTGGAACATATAATTTAGGCTGACGATCCATTGCAGTGCTGCCCTGTCAGAGGTGCAATATTTCTGCTGCAATGTTAAGCCAAGGTCATGTATATTCCCTATATACTTTGATGAAAAACAAGGGAATTCTTCTAGTGTTCTTGCCAATATCTATCCCTTTGTACATACAGATTTATCTCAGTTTTCCCCTGGCTATCTCATTGCTTCTAGGACATGTAAATAATTAGGAGTAGACATAGGCTATTTAGTCTCTCTTTTCATTTATTTTAATCAACATGTTCAGTGATGTCCTCTGGAGGAGATTGAACTTGAACCCAGGTCTCCTAGCCCAGAGTTAATAACATTACCACTGTGCCACAACAGCCCCTTTCATTTAGTCCCCATAGTCTACTTTGCCATTTAATAAAATCATGACCAATTTGCATGTGGCTAAAATTTCACATTCCTGCTTACCCCTGATAACGTTTGCCTCCTTGTCAATCAAGCATCTACCTAACTGTGCTGTAAAGGAATTCAATAATCCCACCTCCATTGATTTCAGGCAGAATTCCAAAGAGTCATGGCACTCCAAATGAGGGAAAAAAAACTTCCTCATCTCAGGTTAAAAATAAGAGTCTTCCACTCAACGCAATGCCCCCGGGTTCTCATCCCTCCTGTGGACAGGAAACATCCTTTCCACATCCAACCTGTTAAATCTCCTCAGGATCTTATCTGTTTTAACAAAATCATCTCAATCTTCTAACCTCCAGTGGATACAAGCCTAATGTCTGTTCAACCTTTCCTCATGAGGTAATGCACACCCTCAACTCAGATATCAGTTGAGTGAACCATCTCTGAACTGCTTTGAATGCAGTTAAATCATTTCTTGAATAAGCATTCCAAACTGCACACAGATGTGGCCTAACCAATATTCTATGCCTCTGTAGCAAAATACCCTCATTTCATGTTCCATTCACCTTGTAATAAACAATATTCAATTTGCCGTACTAAATACTTGTAATTAGGTACTAACATTTTGTGATTCATGTACCACCACATTTTGACCCCTTTGAGTTCTGCAATTCCTTCCCATTTAAATAAAATATTGCTTCTCTCTTCTAACAAAACAGATAAATTCACATTTTCCCACATTACATTCTATCTACCAGGTTTTTGCCTGCTCATTATATTTCTTTGCAGACTCAATGACCTTCTTACAGCTTATTTTTCTACCTAACTTTATATCATCAGCGAATTGAGCAAACATAACTTCTGACCCTTCAGCCAAGTCATCTATATAAAATGGATTCTAATTAGTTGAGGCTTGAACACTGATCTCCTTGGCACACCACTCATCACATCTTTCCTACCTGAAAAATATCCCTGTATGCCCACACTTTGCTTCTCATTAGCCAACCAGTTCTCTATCCATGTTAATATGTTACCATTGACATTATGAAAATTTATTTTGCATAGCAACCTGTGATGTAACACCTTGTCAAATGTTTTTGGAAATCTAAGTACAGCACATTCCTCTTTATTTACATAGTCTGTTACTTCCTCAAATAACTCCATAAAATAGTCAAATATCATTTCCCTTTCACAAAACCATGTTGAATCTGCCTAATTGCATTAAGATTTTCTATGTGTATTGCTTTAACCTCCTTAACAATAGATCCAACATAATTCCATATGACTTTGCTGTTTGCAGATTGGCTGCTAATTTGCTCTACAACAGTGAATTTGTTACATCAACTATGAAGCACTTTGAAAAGTTCTGACGTCTTAAAAGGTGCTATATAAATACACATTCATCCTGTATTTATCACTTTATATAAGGACAAGTTGTAGCAACCCATAGAGGGCAGTTGAGGCTGGGTCTTTATGTACATTCTGTGGTGATTGTAACAAGGTCAGCCAGCCAGAGAGTGGCTAATGTTGTGCCTTTGTGTAAGAAGGGATGTAAAGAGAAGTCTAGGAATTATAGACCTGTTAGTCTGACTTTGGCAGTGGGTAAGTTGTTAGAAGTGATTCTGAAACATAGGATTTATATGCATTTGGAGAGGCAAGGAATGATTAGGGATAGTCAGCATGGCTTTGTCAGAAGGAAATTGTGTCTCACAAACTTAATTGAGTTTTTTGAGGAAGCGACCAAGAAGATTGACGAGGGCAGAGCGATAGACATTGTTTACTTGGACATTAGTAAAGCCTTTGATAAGGTTCCACATGGTAGACTAATTAGTAAAGTTAGATCACATGGGCTTCAGGGTGAGCTTGTCCATTGGATAGAAAATTGGCTCAACAGTAACAGACAGAGAGTGATGATGGAAGGTTGTTTTTCAGACTGGAGGCCAGTGACCAGCGATGTTCCATAAGAATTGGTGCTGGATCATCTTTTGTTTGTCATTTATATAAATGATTTAGAAAAAATAAAGAAAACATAGTTCGTAAGTTTGCGGATAACACCAAGATTGGTTGCAGAGTGAACAGTGAAGAATGTTATCTAAGATTACAAAGCGATCTTGATCAATTGGGTAAATGGGCTAAGGAGTGGCAAATGCAGTTTAATTTGGCTAAATGTGAGGTATTCCATTTTGGTAAAACAAACAATGGCAAGATTTATACAATTAAAAGTAGGGCCTCGGGCAGCATTGTAGAACAGAGAGACCTAGCGGTTCAGGTACATAATTCTTTGAAGTTTGCATCACATGTGTTCTGTATGGTAAAGAAGGCATTTAGCATGCTTGCCCTCATTGCTCAGATGTTTGGAGTTGGGACATTATGTTGAGGTTGTACAGGACATTGGTGAGGCCTCTCCTGGAATACTGTGTCCAGTTCTGATCTGCCTGTTAGAGGAAGGTTATTGTTAAGCTGGAGAAGGTTCAGAAGAAATTTACCAGGATGTTGCTGGGAATGGAGGGTTTGAGGTATAAGGAGAGGCTGGATAGGCTGGGACATTTTTCACTAGAGCATTGGATGTTGAGAGATGACCTTATAGAGGTTTATAAAATCATGAGGGGTATAGATAAGGTGAATGGCAGGTGTCTTTTCCCTAGGGTGGGGGTTTCAAGACTAAGGGACATATTTTTAAGGTGAGGGGAGAAAGATTTAAAAATAACATGAAGGGCAATTATTTTACACAGAAAGTAGTTTGTGAGTGGAATGAACATCCAGAGGAAATGGTGAATGCAGGTACAATTACAACATTTAAAATTAATTTAAGTAAGTACATTAATAAGAAATATTTGCAAGGATATGCAAGCAGGCAAATGGGACTTGTTTAGTTTGCAATTAAGGCCAGCATGGATTGGTTGGTCCAAAAGATCTGTTTCAGTGCTGTATGACTCTATGACTCATAGAATACGAGTTCACTGATTGGGGCTGTTGATCTGGTCCAATCTGGGAGCCCTGGCTGACATGAAAGAGTGAATGTTCAGGAATTCTGGGACCTTGAATGCCTGACTCAGTGAGAGGTAATGTTATTGTCAAAGGCTCTACATTTGTGAACAAAGGGCTATTAGTGACAGGATGCTGGCCTCTGAAGAGTTATTTCATATACAAGTGTGAAATAGACATTTTTAAATCAGTAAGGGAATCAATCATTATAGAGGTAAAGCAAAAAAAATGGAGTTGAGGATTTTCAGATCAGCCATGATCTCCCTGAGTGGTGGTGCAGCATCTGTTGGCCAAATTAGCTACTTCTGCTCCCATATCTTATGGTCGTATTTCTTCAAAACCTTTAATGTGTAGAGACAAGGGAAATGGAGGCCAGGCCAAAAAAGAACTTGGCAGGAGAGATGTGTTTTACAGAAAGTGTAGACATTTTTATAAGTTCATAAATAGGAAAGGTTTGGAGGGATACAGGCCAGGAGCAGGTGAGGGGTATAGTTTAGTTTGGGGTTATGGTCAGCATGGATTGGTTGGACCGAACGGTCTGTTTCCATGCTGTATGACACAATAACTCTATGACAGGTCAGGAATTTCATGTGACTGAAGTCAGCTTCTAAGTGGTAATTTTGTGAGGCACATGTAACAAATGAACAGGAATAGATGTTGGAGATCAACACAGCAGTGGAGTCTTCCTCATCACAGGGTGCAGGACATTCCAAGTTCTGCTTAGCTGAATATGGATGTTGAACCTCAGATTATTGATGGTGAGGACAATTTTGGAGCATTCACATAAATATGAGATTGCATCAGCACTTCTAGAGGCACTGAGAATCCTTGGAGACAATTTGGAACCATTATTCTTGAATATGCGTACTATATATCTCAGGTATCTGTGCTGTTGTCCACTTCCAAGGATAAAGTAACCACCTGCTCGGAGACAGACAACTGACCACATGTTGAACCTCATCAATGGTCTGTCAGTTCAAATGGGATAGAAAAAGCCTCACACTGGCCACTCAATACATCACTGAACCACATTAGTGTGTTCTTTAGCATTTGGCCAGTAGGGATGTTGTGTTGGCTCATGAGAAGGAAGGTGGAGAGACAGCAAAAGGAAGTGAGCACTCCTTTCAAGGTTGAGCCTATATGTTGCCTCCTACCCTGATGTGCAGATAGAACATTCTCAGGCTGTAACCACAGAGGGCATCAGCCAAGAGCATCTCAGATGTTGGAGGAGGGGAACTTGTCTGTCTGCAGCGCTGTGAGGCCCCAAGGGTAGCACTACATGGAAGCAATATGAAAATCATGACTCTTTAAGTTGCACAGGGATTCATCTGGGTGTTTACAAAAGTATCACTGTCTTAATGTCTTAGAAAATGATAATGTGCCATGCACCTCATTTCAAGTCTCCAGTATCCAGTCATTTCCATTGTTGCCTCTTGCCTTTATTAGATGTGAGGAGAATACTATAACAAGAGGGGAAGCCAAGCAAAGGGTGCGAATGAGGTGGAAGGATTCTCAAACTTGGGGATGACTTTTGAGGTGCTAGGAGAGGAGGGAAGGGTAAGCAGTAAGTTCAACGATATTGTGCCATAAGGCATCACACACACAAGTTACCTGAAATGTGCCTGGATGAATCCACCATGAGCTTCTCTGCCAGCTAAGTGAGCAGTTCAGGCAGGCTGGACACATCAGGTTCCTCCTCTAAAGATGCGGTATGGGCCCTCACCTTCCTCTTCCTGCAGCTCTACTCCTCTCTGCAGCACCAAATTGTTTATGGTACAGCAGACCACTGCTGTCCTGTAAACTCATGCTTCTACAAACATGACGGTGATCCCAGAAAAGCCCAGGCGCTCGCTTTGCAATAGAGTTAGGGCATTAACTTGCCATCTGAGTGAACTTATGCTCTAGTAGTAGTAATTTTTCCCTGCATCAACTTTAGAGGCATGTTACTTGCACCATTAGCCGTATCCTTAGGATGTGGATCCTTTAGGAGTCACCGACTGAATTTGCACAGACCTTCAGGAGATGTAAGTGGTGCAAAGTGAAGGCATTATGGCAGCTTTCACAATATCTAGCACAGATGTGAATGAAACCTTTCCAGTGGTTACAAACTGTGGTATAAGGAGTTACTGTAAGAATGCAAATATGACATTATCGTATGAAGTGATGTGATGTCACATGACGTTATCATGCTCTTTTTCTCTTTCAGCCTCATAACAAAGTTCCAGCTTGTTACTGCAACTTGTGTTCTTAAATAAGACTTCATAAAACATAAAATTAAATAAAACTTTGGATGTTTTTCACCTTATGTCAGCAGTTTGAAAAGAGATTCTTCGACAGCACAATGAGACGAAAATAATCATATAATAACAAACAGCTAAAAATATTATACAAACCAGCTGAACATTGATGGAGTGGAACGTCTTCACATCATCAAAGACTGCTGGTGGATCTCAGGGCCGGGGACAGAAATCACAGACCCTGATGCTGCTGCCAGGTCCAGACCTTGGATCCCAGGCCCTATGCTGAGCAGAGCACAGGGGCCCCTAGAACCCATACCCTGGTTATTGGGGCTTGATGTAGCCCCTGTCCAAGGTCCTGGTGGATCTGAGGCTGCCTTGACGTCCACATATGCAGCCTCTGACTGTAATGAATATAAGAGGGTTCTGAAAAGAAAAGTCATGCCAGACTCGAAACATTAACACTGTTTCTCTCCCCACAGGTGCCACTAGATCTGCTGAGTTTCTCCAACACTTTCTATTTTCTCTCAAAACATGTCTTGTGCATACAAATCTCCCAGACAAGGAAGCAACTGTGCAGTTTTAGTTTTAAAGACTTTCCAAGATGCCAATTTCCTAGAACAATGAATTCTGTCAGAGGTCTTATCTTGTTGAACCCTGTGACCTTCATACCACTTTGGAAACCTGTGCACTGGCTGTTAAGGTCAGAATTAATTGTATCATAATATATTTCAATTAGAGATGAAATACCTCCATACGGATTTTCTGAGAACCTTCAAGTACAACTCCTTAAAATCCAGGAATGAGATTACATGAGATATGATACCGGCAATTGTGTTTTCATAAGCTGAAGTTGATGGAGAGGGGGAGCATTGGAATAATGAGAGGGGTATAGCAAAGGTCTGGATAAAGACTTCTGCAGCCATTCACCAGAGATGGAGGATATCACAGAGGTGAAGTTGGTAGTTTTTGTGATGGAGAGCATTTGAGGTCAGAAGCTTAGCTTGGGTTTAGCCTGACACAGTGGCCAGGGAGGGGATGGTTGTGGTGATGAGGGTGCAGACTCTTTGCCAGGGGCTGAGGATGAAGACTTCCATCTTTCAAGCATTTAGGTGGAGAAACTCATGGGTCTTGATGGAGTGGGTCGATGAAGGAATCTTGACTGAGACATGGAGAGAAGTCCCTGCAAACAGAGAGGAAATGATAGCCTAGTAGTGTTAACACTGAATTGTTAATCCAAAGACCCAAATAATGTTCTTGGTAACCAGGTTTGAAAACCACCACAGCAGATGGTGGAAATTGAATTCAATAAAAACATGGGATTAAGAGCCTAATGATGATCATGAATCCGTTGTTGATTGTCAGGAAAAACCTATCTGATTCACTAATGCCCTTTAGGGAAGGAAACCTCCATCCTTACAATGTCTAGCCTACATGTGACTCCAGACCCACAGCAAAGTGATTGACAATTATGGATGGGCAATGCCAGCAATGCCCAGATCCTGTGAATGAATAATAAAAAAACAAACAGCTGATCCAAAATACAGCACTTTCAACAATGTACAATACAGCACAGATTTCCTAGATTTGTTATAATCCCCCAAAACACAATTTCAGTGTTCTCTTATTCCCAATATTCTTCTATACTTTCCATGTGTCACTCCCTACTGTATCTCAACTCCACGTCCCTCTCCGTGCCAAATGAGTTAAACACCCACCAACCACACAAGCAACCCTCCCCACAAAAATGGTGCTCCCCTTCCTCAGAAATAATCCCAGTGATCCAAGAATCGGAAAACCTTTCCTCATGCTTCAACTCTTCAGCCACACATTCACCTGTTCTATCCATCTATTCCTACACTCACTGCAACCTTTGAGGAGCTCTTTTCAATCTGCTACCAAGTTCCCTAAATTCTTGTGGCAGGACCTCTCCCCTCTTTCTACCTTCATGTTGGCCCTAATGTGAGCTACACTCTATGACTGTTCTCCACTCTCCCCCTGCAGCTATTCAGTGACATCCTTGGAATGTGGAGGCAGGAGCCATCACAACATTTAAGCAGTACTTAGATAATCACTTGAAATACCATAGCAAACAAGGATACACATCCAGTGCTGGAAAATGAGACTAGAGTAGATAGCTACTAGATAAATGATGCAGACGTGATGGGCTGAAGGGCCTTGTTCTATGTTGTAAAACTCTATGACTATAAGTAGCTGGTTGAGAAACATTGCTCCATCTCAGATTCCGAAACCGTCAGGCACAAACGGTGTCAGAAGTCCAGACCATGTAGGAAATGGTCACACAAAGTGATTCCCTGGGGCAAGGAGATCAATTAATGGCCCGAGGGAGGACTGTCCATCCTCATAGTTTCAAAGCTGCAGAGCCTGTCAGACAATATTCCACCATGAAAGCACCATGAAAGGAGAAAGCAGAAGATGTGAGAGAGACGATGCTTTCAAATGGAGCCACTGCCTCTCAAACTATTTTATATAAAGCATAAATTAAGAAAATGCCATTTGCAGTGAGGCTACCACTGTAGGTAATGGGTAGATGGGGTGCTTCCACAGGGTATTCTGTGGTTGCTGCTGTGACCTTTGATCCCCTCAGTTTGCCATTGGGAGTCTGCCTCCAGGCAACTAAACCATTCCTTTCTTCCCCTGGGAACTTGAAGGTCTTTTGAAAATCGCAGTTAGTTGCTGTTCACAGGCTTTATTTTATTTCCTTCAGACCTATATGAGACACTGTCACCAGCCCACGATAATTTCTGTCATTCCAGCCCAGGTGGTGTCTGCTCTTGAAGGTTTTCCTTCAACCCATTTCACCAGGTCTTCTTTATTGACCCATCCTTCTTCTTCTATATGAAGGCATCTCCTTTCTACTGCTGGTGGGGCTTACAACCAGGAGATAAAATGCATATCATAGAATCCCTACAGTGTGGAAGCAAGCCATTTGGCCTATCATGTCCACTCTGATTCTCCGAAAAGCATCCCACCCAGACCCACTGCATCTCTGTAACCTTACATTTCTCATGGCTAATCCACCTAACAATGGGCAATTTAGCATGGCCAATTCACATAACTTGTCCATCTTTGGACTGTGGGAGGAATGTGGAGCTCCCGCTGGAAACGTATGTACACGGGGAGAATGTGCAAACTTAACAAAGACAGTCGCCCGAGAGTGGAATTAAACCTGGGCCCCTGGTGCTGTGAGGCAGCAGTGCTAACCACTCAGCCCCCATGCTGCCCCTGCTAGTCCCACAAGTCTCAGCCATCTCTTCAGCATGATGTCCTGCAGGCACCTCTGACCAGACTTAACTGGTGATGTTGTCTCTCCAATTGATACCCAGGACCTTATGTCATTAGACTGGTGGGAGGCATCCATCTTAAAACATAAGAACATAAGAACTATGAGCTACAGTAGGCAATTTAGCCCCTCATGCTTGCTCTGCCATTTATTATGATCATGGCCAATTTCAGCTTGGCCTTAACTCCACTTTCCTGCCCACTCTCTATAATCTTTAAACCCATTACTAATTTAAAAACAGTCTATCCTCCTTAAATTTACTCAATATCCCAGCATCCACCATTTTCTAGAGTAGTGAATTTCAAGGCCCTTTGTGAGAAGTAATTTCTCCTCATCTCTGTTTTAAATCTGTGACCCCTTATCCTAAAACTGTGACCTGTCATTTTAGATTTCTCCACATGAGAGGCACCATTGTTGTTCTTTCCCATTTCTTGTTGGCATAGATTGCAGTTGGTCCTACAATTGTCAGGTAAAGATGTATATTTGTGCCTGTGTTGACGGCAATGGATGCCCATATGATGTGAATTCAATAGGCCATTAATTATGTTAGTAGGTAGCCCTGCT
Organism: Rhincodon typus; assembly: GCF_021869965.1. Classification (NCBI taxonomy): domain Eukaryota; kingdom Metazoa; phylum Chordata; class Chondrichthyes; order Orectolobiformes; family Rhincodontidae; genus Rhincodon; species Rhincodon typus. Next base: position 11,949,583 of record NC_063360.1, read on the forward strand.
GCTTTCCAATCCCATCTCTGGTAAAATGGCAGAGAGGTTGTGTGGAGCAGGAGAGCTGGCATAAGCCTGTGGAGCTAAGTTTAACATCTGCCTGCCCCCATTTCCTGGAGGGGCTACTCAGGTACCAGCCCAGGAAATTCATTCAGATAGCTGTGTCCCATTTTCAAGGGCTCCAATGCTAAATTCAAAGGGATGAGCTAGAGAAAAATAACTCCTTGTGATGTCATCAGCGAGTTTTGTGAATAATCTTTGTGGTGGAGTGTGCATTCTCCAGTCTATAAATATCAAGGCTCCAACAACAATTTGTCTATAAATGGATTAATTTGTTACTCTGAGGTGTTCATGGGCATTGAACCATATCGACTAGGTTTCATCTATGTCTGTGCTGAATGAGTAGGGTATTGGCAGGAATGCTGCAACTAAATCCACCGTACATCTGCAGTGCATAGGTGACGGGTGAGGAGAGAAAGACTTAGTGAGTCTTTCCCTCAAAACAAAACAGTTAACCATCATTTTAACCCAGCATACACAAGTGACCAAAACCAGTTCTGGGTACACCAAGCTCACATAGAACTTCCTTTAATGAGCTGTCAGAACAAGAACAGAAGAGAAGGATTGAAGAGCATTGAAGGTAACGGTGAACATTGCAAAATTATTCCCCCACCAATGTAAAACATCGTTTAGGTTTTATTACATAATCACTGTGCAGTAATAGAAGAAGAACATTTATAGAATTCCACTGACATCAGCAAGCATTCACTGGGGAGATTTAACATCTAGACCCCACAGTAGGCGCAATGACAGCAGAGGAATCACCTTGCCTGCCCTCGCTTACCAGTGAGAGACCTCAACCATTTTGGGGCTTGGAGCTCTTTAGTATGCCATAGACAAACTCCTGTTACTCCCAGCTTCTCCTTGCCTGTTCTGGGAAGGCAGAAGAGCAACCAGCTTCCACCAACGAGTCAACTGGCAGATTGGGCAGAGTGTTGGAGGAAATCCCACAGTTGGCAGTGATCTGTATTTCTGAGGGCTCAAGAGGAGCACATCTACCTCTCCAACTGCCACCAAATGGTATGTACAAGTCCATCAACCTGCCCCTTGAAACCCCTTTAAGGAACATTGGTTAATCTGGTGAAGATCTATACAAATATAAAGACAATGTATGTTGTACCTGGAAACTAAAAATCAATAATAGGAACTTATTTACATATGTAAGTAATTTTTGCCTGTCTCAGGAAGGTAGATTTCTCACCCTTTTACAGAAATACCAGATGTTGCTTCATATCCTTTGGCCACGGTTTCTCTAACTTTCCAATTTTTGATTTCTGGTCTCTCCTTTAGATGAGAAACAGCTTGTCAGTAGCTAATAATCATGTGAAGGATCCTTCATAAGACATAGGAGCAGAAGTAGGTCATTCAGCCCAATGAGTTAGTTCAGCTAAGTCAATGGCTGACCTAATAATCCTCCACTTCATTTTCCTGCCTTTTCCACATAATCCTTGATTCACTTATAGATTAAAAACTTGTCTGAGTCTTGAATATCAGTAATAACCCAGCCTTGACAGCCATCTGTAGTAAAGCAAAATTCACAGGTTCATTCACCTCTGTCTTAAAATGTTTTTAGTTGAATTCAGATTTCGCCATCTGCACTGCTGGGATTTGAACATATGTTCCCAAAACATTAGAGCCTCAGATGCTACATTACAAAGCTAATGACTTTATTTTTGCCTCAGTCAAAGGGCATTAGTGAACCTGAAGGGTTTTTACAACAACTAATGGTGGTTACATGGTCAGGATTGGACTAGAGTTTTATCAAATTCAAATTTCACCATTTGACCCAGCGGGATTTGACCAAGTCCCCACCACATTAGCCTAGGGTTCTGGATTATTAGTCCAGTGACACTACAACTATGCCTCTACCTCCTTTTATTCAGTGACTTATTAACATCCATGGGCTATCAGATGCAATCCTGCTCAATATTGGATACTACTATCTTTGACTTAAATATGACCTGTTGCTTTACGTACTTCAGAAGATGAGAATATATTTTGGGGACTTTTTTGTTGCATTCAACTTTTTATACGCTAAATTCTGTTAAGCACCATTTTATTCAGCAGTTTTAAGTGTTCTTATGAACAAAAGAAAGAAAGAGTTGAATTTATATAGCAGCTTTCACATTCACAGGATGCCCCAAGGTTCTTTACAGCTAAGAAAATACTTCTGCAATGTAATCACTATTGTAGTGTAAGAGCAGCCAAATGAACAGTGAACACACTGGTGATACAGAATTGAAATCAAAACTGAGCAATGAAGGAGTAAAGCAAAATGCTTATCAATCTTTTGTTTTACCGATGATTGTTAGAATAGCTAGTCGACAGAAAATAAACTCCATGGCCAACTGGCAAATGTCACTGCACAACCCAACTAAAAGCAGTGCAGACCAAAAAACTTCCATGTCCATTCCCTTACATTAGTTTGCTATTACTGATATCAGGTAGGTCCCACAATTAAACTCACCATTCGAACAAAAGTACAGTGGGTGTTGGTGAAACCAGCCGATGTCATCAGGCGAGGGAGGGAGCTTTTTTTTATTCCCAATGGCTCACTGCTTTTGATCACTACAGTGTGAGTGTAACCACGATCCACTATCATGACGAAGATGAGAACGATTGCTAGCATGGAGATGTGTTTATAAATAAGCAGACGTTCAAACATTAAAACAAAGTTCACAACAGTTGCAAACTCCCTCCATTCAGGCAACTGCTGGACAGCCAGCTAAAGGCCAAATCTTGACTCAGAGCTTTTTCTCATAGATCATGAATCAATCATGTGCAATGACTCACATTCCCAATCTGGGATTGTCCCTGGAACATCAATGTGTCATTAAAAGGCTGTCTGTGCTTGGAATTAAAACCTAAGGGTCTATTGGAATGTGTTCAACGTTCTGTTGATATATCACATAGTTTTATAAAGTGTATTAATATCTGGATCAAAATTGCACTCTGGAGATTTGCTAAAATTACAAATGTTAAAAAAAATCACTTGTTAACTAAAATACCAGACATGCATCAAGAGGAATAACAGAAAATAAGCAGAATGGTTTCTTTTTTCACAAAGCTTTTCCCTTGTGGCTCACTCTTTAAATACCCAGCCTGGAAAAGAACAGGCCAGCCCAGATTTGATTTTTGCAGCTGAACTTTCAGATCGTCTTGAGATTGGGGATGGAGGGGTTGCTATTTTTGCCGAGACAAATTCAGATCCTGGAAGAGTTACCCGCTCTCGTCAGATGGGCAACCGCAGTTAGGCTCAATGGGTTTTTCCAATTGGTTTGCAATTTTCCAACAAGGGTTCCTGTGACACAGTGATATTGTCTCCAACTCTGAGCCAGATGTGTCCAGGTTCAAGTTCCACATTCACAAAATCTGTATTGTAACATGATTATAAATATTTATATATATTTAAATATCCAAAGGGCCTCAGTTTAACTACTTGGAGGTCCACACCCAATGGCAAACTGGTGGAAGGGAGACAGTGCTCCAAGCAGCCAAAGTCCATGCTGCTGAAGGATCTCCATTGATGTCCTGAATCTGTTTTTTTAACATTAAACCTTTTACAAATTTCCTTACCCTTACTGCAGCCTGCTGCTCCATTCAAACAGGAGGGCCTCTGATCAGCTCACCAACTTTGTGATCCCACCCACCATTCTTAAATGATCAGGGAACCCACCTGACTCCATACCTATTAAAGGGGCAATTCCTTGAAAACTATAAAGACTGTCTAGTTGCTCCCAGAGCCTATTTCCTGCTCTCAGCTGAAAAGTTCAGCCATTGTTTAAGGCAATGGAGAGGATATACAAGACTCCAGAGTCCAGTGTTAAAACAGAGGTGGACAATAGGCTTGCTGCTCAAGGGCGCTAAAAAAAAACAGACTCCTGGTCTTGAGTGCTGTCCAGTGCCTCCTGCTTGAGAATACATTCACGCAGCCTATTTCTGTCCCTTCAATGTTCTCCCCTTTTCAGTAGAGCACCTTGACTCTTACAGGGGTGCAGTTTCCTAGGAAAGCACCATGGACAAGCGAAATTCTATTCTTCCACAGCATCTTCACATTTCAGTTGGGATCAGTGGATAAGAATCGAGAGCCAGATAATTATTTGAATTTGGATCACAGGCTACCATTTGAGAGTGAAAGGTTTGGCTGATTTCTGCCGTATCTAATCTAAGAGATCTAAGGGAAATTGATGTGGCCATTGGACAGAGCTCGTCCAAAATGGTGTCTCATCTCTCCCCTACCTTCCTGCACCCACCTTTGGCAGCTGCACCTTCAGCTGTCTAGGTTCTAAGCTCTGAAATTCCTTCCCTAAACCTCTCATCTGTCCAGGTCTTATATCAAGACCCTCCTTGAACCTAGATGTTAGTCATCTGAATTATCTCCTTCATCTTTTTGGTGTTGGTTTTTGGTCTGATTGCTTTCCATGAAAGTTGTATCATGTGGAACAGCAGCACATTGAACGGGGTATAATCTAACTGAGTTGTTGAAGGAATTCCCTGTGTATGTTTAATAGATCACTGTGGTATGCTTCCTATGCAAGCTGCTGTTTGATGACTGTGCCTTGTATTTTCTTTCCATGTGTGGTCGTGACGCAAGCACACATGTATAAGGACACTTGACGTTGCTAGAAACCTGAGCCGAGGATGAGTCACTCGAGTGCAGTAGAGACGCCCCTGTTGTCTTAGCAACCACAGCAGCTTCAAGCCAAGTGTAGTCCTGCAGAGCCTGCCATTCCCATGCCAAGAGACTGGCTATTTTATAATGGTCTTTGAACCATGATACAATGTGTTTTGATGTAAGAAACAAGGATTTGGATAAACACTTCCCCTTTATTCAACTCAAGGGCATACCTTTTGTGTGTAAAACTACTGGCCCTTTATATAAAGAGTCTCTTTACCTTATAGATCTGGAAGCTTCTTCAGGATCATAGCAAGAAAATAAAAGCAGGAAAGCCCCCTCTGCATAAGTAGGATCTGACTAGTGGTTTGCTCAGTACTCTGCATTAATCTAATTTTCCTCAGTTCTGTTGTAAATATAATTGGATTTATATTGACAGAGCCCTACCCCAGTGCTTCCATTGGAACCCCAGGCTTTGGTCCAACTTTATACATGAAACTCAGTACCTTCAGTTATGTAGAACACCCTCGGCACTGGACTGACATGCTACCCTAAATTTTAATCAAGATAACAGTCACTTATTACAGAGATTAAAATCAAGTGAATACCACTTTTGTTCCATCGGATTGGACAAAAACGGGGGATTCTCAAGCAAGATAGTAAGAACTGTCGATGCTGGAGTCAGAGATAACACAGTGTGGAGCTGGAGGAACACAGCAGGCCCATTTCTGAAGAAGGGTCCCGACCCAAAACATCAGCTTTCCTGCTCCTCTGATGCTGCCTGGCCTGCTGTGTTCCTCCAGCTCCACTCTTTGATTCTCAAGCAATGTGCTAACCTACTTGTCTCTGGACCTCCATCCTCTCAGCTGTCAGGTCATGAGGATTCATTGTACTTTTACCCCTCTCATTAACTTGCCAAACAGAAAAGAACAGCGAAGGTAGCACTTAGCAAAGGTTTTATTTTTATCCCTCTGTGCCCCCACTCAATGAATTTTGGGCATGACATGGCATTGAACTCTTCTTCCATTGCCTTCGCCTCTGTGCCCATTTCTTAGGAGAGGAGTCCTCTCCCTGTGCCACTGACCCCATCAGCCATCTCCAATACTCTACCTCCACCCAGACCCCTCCCTCTGCCCTTATACCTTCATTCGACACGTTCATTGAGAACTGTCAACATGACATTTTCTTCCTCAATTTCTCTGCATGCCCCCAACATCACCCCCATCCCCCAGCCTTACACATTCGAACCCATCTCCCTCTGAACTGACTGCACTCCGTACTCTCAGATCCAATCCTGACTTTGTCATCGAGGGTGGGGCTGCTGATGTCTGCTGTACTGACCTCTGACTGAGATGGAATGCCGGTTCTCAAATACATCTTCCTATCTCCCCCTGGACCATGACCCCACCATCGAGCATCAGGCCAATATATCCATAACAGTCACTGTTGGGGCTGCCCTGATTGAAGGTGACATAAAAACAGTTGCCTGTGAGTTTTAGTTGACATAAGGTGGAGGAGAAAAAGTTGGGACAATTGTAACTTTGTAGAATATATCCAAAGTAACAAGATCAAGACAGCACACAAAAGATCTTACAATGAGTACACAAAGGGTCCTGTTGCAAACACACAGCTGCAGTTGTTTATGCACGGACTGCTAGATAAAGATACTCTTGAGTATGCTGATAGAAGAATTCCATACCTGACTGACTTCAAGTCTGAGATCCATCACAAATAGAAGAGAAGGTCTATTTACTGTAGCTGAGATTCCCAGATAATCATAGTTATAGATTTCGAAAATATATATCATATATTTGAATAGGCTGGACTATTTTCTCTGGAGTATTGGAGGCTGAGGGGTGACCTTATAGAGGTTCATAAAATCATGAGGGGCATAGATAGGTTGAATAGTCAAGGTCTTTTCCCCAGGCTAGGGGAGTCCAAAAGTACAGGGCATAATTTTAAGGTGAGATGTGAAAGATTTAAAAGGGACCTAAGGGGCAAAGTTTTCACGTAAAGGGTGGTGCGTGTGTGCAATGAACTTCCAGAGGAAGTGGTAGAGGCTGGTACAGTTACAACATTTAAAAGGCATCTGGATGGGTATATAAATGGGAAGAGTTTAGAGGGTTATGGGCCAGATGCTGGCAAATGGGACTAGATTAATTTAAAATATCTGGTAAGCATGGATGAGTTGGACTGAAGGGTCTGCTTCCATGCCGTACATTTTATGACTTTATATTTATGACAATCAGAACATTATAATATCTTATACAAACCCCAAGCAGCTTATGAAAGATCTCCACTGGAAGTGTCGCTGAAATTGTTCAAACAGTGTGTCAGCTTCTAGGCATATTTGATGGTTTGCTAACAGAAAAGATTTGAAATCTGTTCCATTCCCTGAATTGTTGAGAGATTCCAGCTCTGAACATCAATTTGTCTGCTCTACCCACAGATGTTGGTTCACCTGCTGAGTCTTTCCAGAATCCTCAGATCTTGTTTTAATGAAAATAGTTTGAATCATCCTACAAACTCATGTTGCAGCTTCTGAGACAGAATGAATAGCAAGGTAATGAAGATGTATTACAATAAACCCATTATTTTAGTTTGGACTAGCTTTAAGCATCTCCATCTATTATCGCTGGGCTGGCTGTATTTATTTGAGCCCGGCTTTGGGGATCTTTTTGATTTGATTTGATTTATTATTATTATTGTTGTATATACCCAGGTACAGTGAAAAGCTTTGTTTTTCATTAAATATGGATCTGCCAAGAAACACAAGCAACAGCAGATTGGTATAGAAATACTGCATCAAATTTTTTTTGTAGCAGGGCAATGATCAGTTCCTTCTGTTGTTAGTTAATGTTGTCCCAGGTCCTCCAGTTCAAAATACTTTTTTCCTATGTTAGTGAAGCTGCAAGCTGGTAGTGTCTCAGTGAGAGAAGCAGGATAACTGGGACGTTGGGAAGACAAGTAGGGGATCATAATTGAATAATTAAGAAATAAATGGCTGAAGGACTGCAAAGCAAGTGTGAATTAGAATGGATAAATTCAATGTTTAAATCCAGTGTAGAACGAGACATAAAAAATTCAATAAAAGAGAGGGGAAAAGAGGCAGAACGAAAATAGTGAGAAAGTAAAAGTTATGATTTTGACATTTTAAGTCTTCAAGGTTGGCTCAGAATGACTGAAGCAATGGTGAAGCTGATGACACTATTATTTATGGATAAATGATTTGGCAACCTCAGACCAGGATCTGATATGTGGTGAAATAACAAGCTACAAAAGTGGGGATCCAAGTTGTCACCTGTAGCTTTGTGTAAACCATATCTAGCTGTCCAGCTCCCATTGACATTCATCAAAGGCTGGGATATTATTGTATTTTTGCAGGACATGTGAGTAGTCACAACAGAAAGTTGCCTTGTCATGTCAATAGCATAAAGCTTTTAACAATGTAATTGTTACTTATAGTTAATCATCAATTCAGCTAATAATAATGAATTAATACAAGTGTAGTTATTTGGTAGCGTAGAATTTCATATATCATATCTTCATAAATTGATAAGGCTTTCTCTTTTATGGTGAGAAGGGTGATCCCAGATCGCTCTTTTGTTTGATCTCCTATCCACACACTTAGAAGCCGCTCCATCTCCTCAAGTTCCTCTGTCTGTGCCCTCACAGATTTGCTAGCACTCAGACTTGTTCCAGCAATACAGCTTGCTTTATTCTTTTCTGCATTGTCTCTAATGGTGTGTAAGGTAGACTTCTTTATCCCCTTTATGTGAACAATAGCACATGTTCTCTTATTAGGCTTAAAACACTTTATAACATCTAGTTTCTCTTCGGTATTATAGCCTTTCTTTTATGTTCACCACCCGCAATTTTATCACCAGGACGCTTCCTGCTAACGTTCTTGTCACTTCGTCCTTGCATTTTTGTGGGTAACACGGCAGAATTTGCAAATAAGGAACGAAATACTGCACCTCTCACAGAAAGCGCAATGATCACATGATGCTGGCGCGGACAGTCTTTCGGTGCTAACATTGCGCATGATCAAGACAAAGCCTGTGAAATGATCATGTGATATCAACACATGCTCTTCCATGCACTGATGGAATCGTGTTATAGCCAAAACAAGTTTGCGTTTTAGAAATAGCGTTCCCCTATTCATCAGTCGCGTTACATCAATTTGTGTTGCCGGAACATGGGGTTACAGCAGAACCACATCTATTGCTAAAGGAAATACACATATTGTTGAAGATTTTTGTCCTGCACTCATCAGGACAATTCTCAATAAATTCAATTTAAAGGGAAAACAATATTTTGAGTGGAAAGTATTAATTGGTTGGCAAGTGGACTCTGATAGAGATGTTGCTCTGGATGATGCACCAGTTGAATGATGACTGACAATTAACAGACAAGATTTGTTTAAATTTTAAATGAGGCAAGTTGATTGCGATCTTTCAAGACATTACACTGAGAAAAGAACTGGAGAATGACTGTTACTCATTTTGTTGAGGAGTAACAGTATGTGTACATGTTCTTTTTGTCCACAAAGAAAAGGGCCTTGTGTATTAATATATGCAGCTTCCAGTATGTACAAGTGTACGAAACTGTAAGCCTAACTGAAAATTAAGTTGGTTGACAGTGTAATTATTTGCACCCTCGAGACTATTTAGCAATCACTGCCCAATAGTAGAATACATCTAATGTGGAGTTAATGAATACTACTCTAGCAGCAACTTTTTTGAAGTCCCTGGTTAATTAAACATCTGCCACTCACATGAAGTTGTTGCATGATTTATGTGTAAAAAAACGGCACATGCTGTTAATGTCAACACTGCTTTAAGAATAAAATCTGGCTCATTGGCTTTAATAAGTTCAGACCTTAACCACATTCCCACTCTCCCTTTGATTGTGATGGTGTTTCTGCATTATACTTCTCCCATGGAATCTACTTGCTGTGGTCTGTTAAGAGCATGTTGTATTCTGCTGCTATGGACGTGATGATAGAAATCTCTTTCAAGCTTACTATTTGGACTGGCCTGTGCTGGAAACAGTTGCAGCTTGTCACTCAACCTAGTTGACTGTGTTATGAACATACCTTCCTTGGCCATCATATCCCAAGGTGGGTCTTGAAGCCCAGAGCTTCGGGCTCAGAAACAAAGATGCTATCTACTGCACAGCAAGATTGGCCCCTATGATAGTGGTATCAAAGCTGACAGTGTTTGGAGAGGGAGGACATTTGTTCTTCGGGTTAAAAAGTCCCCGCTAGCAGGGTGGTCTGCATTCATTGTGTCAACTTAACAAGACTCTGGGATTATAAGAGCATGCTCTACTCTGCATGTTACCTTTCTATCCCGCTGTTACTATTCCCACTTTTTCTGGGATTTTAATCTCTCTTCTTATCATGCTCCCTTTTTTCTAATGATTAATTACTTCTGTCATTTCATCATCTCTTATTCTCAATCTAACCATTTTACATCCTTTTCAATAATCTATTCATGCACCTGCTTATAAACTATTCACCTGTTACACTTTGATTTATTTGACTATGGGATGTGGGCACTGGTGGCTAGGCAGAATTTATTGCCCATCCCTAATTGCCTTGGAGAAGGTGGTGGTGAGCTACTATCTTGAGCCGCTGCAGTCTACTGGGGACAGGTACACCCAAAAAATTGTTAAGAAAGGAGTTCCAGGATTTTGACACAGCAACAGTGGGGAAGCAGCTATATAGCACTAATTCAGGATGGAGTGTAGCTTGGAGTGGATCTTGCAAGTGGGGCCATTCCCAGGCATTTGCTACCCTTGTCCATCCAGATAGTAGAGGTCACATATTTGGGAGGTTCTGTCAAAGTAGTCTGGGTGAGTTAATGCAGTGTATACTGCCGCATGTTGCTGCCACTGTCCATCAGTGATGAAGAAAATGAATGGTGGAAGTGGCAGATGGGCTGCCAATCAAGTGGGATGCCTTGTCCTGGATGTTGTCAAACTTACTGAGGTGTCAAAGTTATACCTATCTAGGCAAGTGGTGAGTATTACATCACACCCCTGATTTGTGCCTTGTAGGTAGCGGACATGCTTTGGGGAGTCAGAAGGTGCTTTGCTTCAATCTTTCAATTCTGATGAAGGATTGTACCTGCACCTTTAACAGTTTTTCCGGAGGCTGCCTGACACGACAGATGTATCCACGAGTCACTGCCAAGATGTTGCTCTTGGAAAGAAAGATGCAAGGCTTTATGGCTGACTAGCAAATCAACAAATGGGAAAGAAGTTGGATTCACAACCTTCAACCCAACCCCTACTCCCCTCCTCATTTAGGCAATGCTAAGTTAATAAAATACATAGAGAAGAAAACATGCACAGTTCAGTTTGATGAAAAACCTAACAATGAAGTTAAGTGTTGGACAGAATTGATGTTTCTGTTTCAAAGGCATTGGAGGAAACTGATTCAATTCTGCAATAAACGTGACTTAAAAACACTAAATAAAGTTTGCTAATAGTGTGACACATTTTATGATTTCACTTGCAATGAAAAATAATACTGAGACAAGTTTTTATTATTCATTTACAGGATGTGGGAACAGGCTAGCATTTATTGCCCATCCCTAATTGCCCAGAGGGCAGTTAAGAGTGAACCACAGTTCTGTGGGTCTGGAGTCACATATTAGCCAGACCAGGCAAGGATGGCAGTTTCTTTCTTTAAAGGGCATTAGCAAACCAGATGGGTTCTTCTAACAATCAGCAATGGTTCACGGTCATCATCAGACTCTTAATTCCAGATTTTTATTAAACTCAAATTCCACCATCAGCCATATTTGAACCTAGGTCACCAGAACAATACCTGTGTCTCTGAATTAACAAGCCAGCGATAATACCACCAAGCCATCACCTCCCACAAGTGATAGTGTGCTGGAAGCTTGTATTATTTCCCTGTTCACTCATCACTGGGTCAAAATCCTGTGATTCCTTCCTTAAGGAACAACTGCATCCCACAAGTGAAGAAAAAAAAGTGCTACATCCACAGAAGGATCAAACACCTCACCAACTCACATATCTCTTCAATATTAACCAAATTAATAAGAGTATATTTTATTGAGAATGTAGTTGATAAATATTAGGTAAATTGGATATAATAGCTTGCAAATTGTTTCTATCAAGCGGCATGTCAATTGTAAAGCAACAGTTGACACTCTGACATTGACACTGAGACTGACGCTCTGCATGCATAGGAAATGATCCCAGTATTGCTGCAGCACAAATAAACATAGCTGTGAAAAAATAGACCGAAGAGATAAAAATGTGTGTAAAGCTGTCAGTCAAACATTTTTTGTGCAGCTGTTTGAACATAGGAGAGCTTTTATAAGAGTTTGGGATCTCACTCAAACAGGCCTAATGATGCTTGGCTAGGGGCCCAAACTCTCAGAAAAACTTCCACCTTCTTGACCAGGTGCACAGAAGTGAAATCATTGTTTGACTGACAGCTTTACAAGCTTTCTTTCCTAGGTTTATTTTGTTAATGGTTCAGGTATGGACTTTCAGAAGATAAGTGTCAACTTCTTATAGTTTCTGTTACTGATACCTTAAAGATCTGGTTAATTGGCACTTTTATAGGGTTGCTGTAGCAACAGCTCATTTTTAAAGATAATTGGAAATAGGTGTTTTGAAGCAGTTCCACTGAGCCATTTTTAATATATTGTTTATTGGATCTGTGCAGATCGTACACTTTATGAATAATGAGTTGGCAAGTGTGTGTGTGTGTGTGTGTGTGTGTGTAGACATCAGTGGAAAGTACAAGGGGCCATGGGGCCTACTTGAGGGTGAATTAAATGGGAGTGATGATTGAGGATTAGAGAGCATAATGATTCACTAAATAACTGGGATGAAGTCCCAGTAAACAGAGGTAGGCCTTTCAAACAGACCACCTTGGCATTTGACAGTCTGTGAGGCCACCTCTGGTCTGCATTCAAGGGAGATGGGCCCAATTCCATCCCACTCCACCCCTCAGAATGAAACTCATGCATTCATGGTACTCCCTAGGGTATGTGCACTGAGCTATGAAATTATCTGACTCAAGCTAATTGCCTTGGAAGCAAAAGTCCAGTCTGATTTTCAAGTTGCCATTTCTTGACTAAAACTCTACCTCCAAGTTCAATTGGCATGTTCCTGTCAATATTACTGCCAAAAACTCTGAAGTAGACTGGACAAAAGACATAAAGCATGTGTGTGTGTATGTGTGCGTGTGTGCGTGTGTGCACGTGTTCAAAAAGGTGAATGTAGTGCCATTCAAATGGGCTGCTTTGTCTTGGATGTGTCAAGCTTCTTGAATGTTGTTGGAGCTACATTCATCCAGGCAAGTGGAGAGTATCCCATCATACTCCTAACATTTATGTTACAGATGGCGGACAGGCTTTGGGGAATTAGAAGGTGAGTTACTAACTCCAGTATTCCTACCCTCTGATCTGCTCTTGTAGCCACTGAATTTCTATGGTGAGTCCAGTTGAGTTTCTAGTCAATGGTAATCGCCAGGATATTGATAGTGGGAGATTTGGTGATGGTAATGCTATTGAATGTCAAGGTTAACTTATCTCTTATTGGAGATGGTCATTGCTTCGCATTCATGCGGCATGAATGTTACTTGCCATTGTCAGCCCAAGCTGGATATTGTCCAGATCTTGTTTCATTTGGACATGGGACTGTTTCTATATCTGAGAATATCATGAAATTATTGCAGAGATTTAATAGCCCATCCATTGCCAATCATAGCACTAACACTCATTTGATAGCAATATAAATAGGCAATATTACACAACCAGATTTCATACTGTCATTCTCATTTGAAAGGTTTTATCCTGCTCCTGGCATCAGGGGCTGTTGTGCTTGTAGTTGAGAATGGTTAGTGCACAGGAGAAGACCACATACATTTCTATTAGTAGGATTCACCTGAAATTTCCCCAAAGCTGTACAATTTTTTTGCTTAAAAGGCATGGTGTATCTGCCTCCACCACACTTTCATACAACATATTCAAGTTCCTGACCATGTGTTGTAGGTGTTAAGTTGTTGCAAGGCTTTAGTTAAATGGGCAGCTGAGGTGGATCTCCTTGGACATGAGAGAGTTGAGAGTAGAAGTGTAATAGGTGTTCAAAATCATGAAAGAACGAGACAGAGTAAATAGGGAAAATTGGAAGGATGTTCAGGAACCAAAGGACATTGTTTTATAGAGACTGGCAAAAGAACCAAAGGCAGCATGGTGAAATGCATTTTTGCACAATGAGTGATTAGGATCCGGAAAGCTTGGGAGGCAGATTCAATTCTGGCTTTCAAACAAGAATCAGATAATTTTTTAAAGACAATATAAATTGTAAGGCTACACAGAAAAGGTATAAGTGTGTGTCATTCAGCATAGTCTTTAACTCCTTGATATTTCAAAACTCTACCCACCTCTTCTTTAAACACTAACAGAGATCCAGTTTCCACAACTTTCTGGCCTGGAGGATTCCACACATTCACTACAAGCTGGGAGAAGAAATTCCTTTGTATCATCGGAAGTGTTCTCTTACTGTGTAAACATGTCCCCTAGATTGAGATTTCCCAATAGTGGAAACATCTTCTGAACATCTATGGAGTGGTCAATGATTCTTCTGCAAAGTATCTGATTCTCAGCTGGAGGTCTGATGGCTTCTTAGGGGATGACATGTAGTGGGCTTGGATGGCACTCTCTCTCTTCCTAGTCTCAAGCAATGCTATAAAGTCCTTTACTTTCTCCCTGCATTGTTCTCACTTCATTTGAGTTGTCAGATTTCCCAAGGCCAGGGAAATCAGATCAGCCAGGGTCAACCATTTTAAGGAAATCTAATGTGAGGCTTCCAGTCTTTTGATATTGTTGAAAAAGTTATGTTATCTCCTGGAAGCAGGATGATTGTCTAACCTTTGGTGGTGAGGTTTTAGATTTTTTAAAATATTTAATCATCATAGAATCCCTACAGTGTGGAAACTGGCCCTTCAGCCCAACAAGTCCACACCGACCCTCAGAGAATCCCACCCAGACCCATCCCGCATAACCCACTTAATCTACACATCCCTGAACACTACAGGCAATTTAGCATGGCCAATCCACCTAGCGTGCACATCTTTGGTCTGTGGGAAGAAACCGGAGCACCCAGAGGAAACCCACGCAGACACAGGGAGAATGTGCAAACTCCACACAGACAGTCGCCTGAGGGTGGAATCAAACTCGGGTCCCTGGCACTGTGAGGCAGCCATGCTAACCACTGAGCCACCAAACTCCAAAACAACCAGTTTGAGTCAAGTTGAATTGTTTCCAATTCCTTTCCTGGCTAACATCAGCTAATTAATCCGGGATTAAACAAGGGAGCTTCCTGGTCTAATGTTCCTTTGCAACTATCCTTGAAAAACTAACTGTAGGAGAGAATTTTCCGTCATATTGAAAAACACAAAGTTATGATGCTTTTTTTTCCAAGGCAAATTGTTCTTGGATATGGTATAGAATCATTTTTCGGATTTCAAAAGTTTAATTGAATAGTTGTTTGGCCCGCAGACCAGGTTTTAATTATACATAACCAGTTAAGCATAACAACCTTATTCTCTCAGACACCGTGGCAGTCTATTCAGAAATGTGGGAACAGATTTAGGCCATTTGGCCTTTTCAGCGTGTTCCACTATTCTATCAGAACATGACTGTTCTGTGACATAACTCCATCTACCAACCCTTTGCCCCCATATTTCTTAAGACTTTCAGACGACAAAAATCTTAGATTTAATTTTATAATTTATTTAACATGAATTATCAGTTGTGAGAGTTCCAAACTTCCATTTCTGTGTTGAAGTAATTTCACATTTTAACTCCTGAAAGATCCAGATTTTTTAAAAAATTCTCAATCTAATTTTGATTCTGTCCAGACCCCTCAAAATTTTGAACACCCCTATCAGATCTTCTCTTCTCTGAGCCGAACAACCCCAGTTCCTCCAGTCTAAAAGTGATTCTCATCCCTGGAACTGCTATTGTGAATCCTTTCTCAAGTCTGGTGCCCAGAATCCAATCGAGTATTCCATGGCTTTGAATAATAAAGAAAGGCTGGATAGGCCAGGACTTCTTTCACTGACGCGTAGGAGATTGAGAGATAACCTTACAGAGGTTTATAAAATCATGAGGGACATATGTAGGATTAATGGTAGGGTGTCTTTTCCCTAGGATGGGGGATTTCAAGACTGTGGTGTGTATTTTTAAGATGAAAGGAGAGAGATTTAAAAAAGACATGAGGGGCAAATTTTTTACACAGAGGGTGGTTCGTCTGTGGAATGAACTTCCTGAGGAAATGATGGATGCAGGCAGTTACAAATTTTAAAAAACACTTAGGGAAGTACATGAATAAGAAATTTTTGGAGGGATATGAGCCAAGAGCAGGTAGATGGGACTAGTTTAGTTTGGGATTATGTTCAGCATGGACTGGTTATTGGAAGGGTCTGTTTCCACGTTGCATGATTCTATGACTCTCTGAGGCCAAGTAAAGGCAAGCCATGTCAGCATCCCAAGTAGAAATTTTAAAAATTGATGCACTAGGAGAGATATAGGATAGACTGCCAATTCACTTACCTACCATACATTACGGACAAGCCCAACCATGCTGTCCTTCATACACTCATGGCTTTGTTTCTGTTTTTTAGGGGGCATAAGGAATTGTGTCATGTACTAATCATCTCCTAAGCTGTGGCATATGCACTCCAGTTGGTGGATATGGTCATACTGGGTGAACATTGGAATCTTCTCATGAAGCCAAACACATCAGATAAAAAGGACTCCTATTGGAGAACCCATTAGTGTCAATAAATAAACAGGAAACAAAAATGTAATAAAAATTGCCACAAAGCTTTATGAAAACTAGCAAGGAAACTTTGAGAAACTCCCTCAAAATTAATAGATAAGGAAAGCATCAACTTTTTGAGGCCTGGTGTGTTTACAATCACAGACACTTGGTAAGGACTGAGAAGAGCCACTTTCTAATGAACTCCTGTCCAATTTCAGCAACTGTCTTGCCCAATTTATGTCACAACAAAAGGTACCTGGCAATGGAAAACTGAGGCCTCAGTGTTCAGAGTGGCAGAGTAAGAATGGGAGGCACCTGTGGAACTTGAGCCACTGGAAGTGGCACTGACTTCAGGAAAGGTGGATAAAAAATTGGCAGAAGGAGGGAGGGAAAGTATGTGGGACACTAGCTGTCTCAGTGAATTGGGCTCAAGGTTGACAGAGTCAACAGACAAGGATAAGTGAGCTGACATGTAAAGGAGTCCAGCTTTATTTAGAAACAAAGGGGAAAGCAAGTATGTGAAAAATCTGTTAGCACATAAACACAGCACTTGTTTATAGACATCTCTCAAGGGGAGCAGTGTCTGATTAAAACTATGCAGTTTGAACAGTCTGCCAGTTCTGCCATGGGTTCCTCTGAATGTACCATGATCAAGAGACATGGAAATGTCTCCTCCAATTTCACTCCCACTCCCGTCACACAAAGGTCAGAGCACAGACTGTCTTTAGGCATCTCACTCGAGTGACTGCTCTTCACGAATGAGGCCAGGCCATCTGGGCCATTTTTGCTGGCGAGTTTTTGTCTATACAACCTTGGCAAGCAGGAATGGAAAATCAGATGTGTATCATTCAGCCTACTACCCCAGGCCACGTCTGGGACTTTATGCCGGAAGTGTTATTGGACATAATTTCAGGATAACATCATAAACATGTATTGAAACCTTCACATTGCTAAGAGCTGCAAAGGAGACTTAAAACATTTAAAATGGCATCTTTCCCAGCATGTTTCATCAGATAGTGAGCAATTGGACCAGACCCTTGCTGAGGAAAGGGGCCAAAATCAGCGACCTCCTGCCCACTGTAATGGCAGCTGAATATTAGCTGGCTGCTTGACTACTGAGGGAAGAGCTTTGCAGGTAAATCTGATCCTGTCCTCACACTTGGCATGCCTACATAGACATTGGATCATGACCAGGAGCAGGGTGCCAGAAAGATTTCATCCCTCACTTCGATCCATCAATGTGAATCCCTACCCTTCACCTATCTCAGCTCTGGACTATATGCACTCTATAACACATTGGGTGATATTCTTAGCATTTGATTATCGTGAAGTGCTTGACAGGGGATCTTTCATTGTTTATTTACTTTGAAGCAGGCATGTAGTAAGTGTTTTCTAGAAGGCACTTTATCTCAGTAGCCTTTGCCAAGCAGTTATTGACAACAAAAATTAGTTTGCACTTGGCATGCAGATGAGCAGCAATCATTTCTGGCATGGTGGCAGTGGGAAGCGTGGGATGGATCTACACAATTACCACCCTGCAGTTCAGTTTTACGTTATCTTGGATCTCATGTATTGTAACCTCCAGCACCGATTGTAAATCCTGGAGATGAATAGGTAAACACCCCATGTTCTGCCAGGCTTAAGTAAAATATGACCTTGTATAGGACAATTATCCAGACCTTCTATTGTTTAAAGTCCAGGCGTACAAGAGTTGAGAAGTCTGCTTTAATACTGTTCAGGAGGCTAAAACCACATGCTCATTCAGCTATTCTCTGGTGGGTAATTAGCTGGCTGCATTACAAATAGGCCTTTCCAAACCTTATGAGCACACAAATAAGGAGTAGAAGTAGGCCATTCAGCAGACAGAGTAGGTAATGGCCTAGTGGTGTTATTGCTACTCTATTAATCTATAGACCCAGGTAATGTTCTGGGGACCTGGATTCAAATCCTGCCATGGCAGATGCTGGAATTTGAATTCAGTAATAACTTGGAATTAAGAGTCTAATGATGACTCTGAATCCATTGCTGATTGTCAGGAAAAACCCATCTGGTTCACCACTGTACTTCAGGGAAGGAAATCTGACATCTTTGCCTGATCTGGCCTATACGTGACTCCAGACCCACAGCTATGTGGTTGACTCTTAACTGCCCTCTGGGCAATAAATGCTGGTCCAGCCAGCAATACCTACATCCCATGAATGAATAAGAAAAGGTTGAGTCAAGGTTCAGCAGGTCTGGCAGCATCTGTGAAGGAAAATACAGAGTTAATGTTTCAGGTCCAGTTCTGAGGAAGGGTCACTGGACCCAAAATGCTGCCAGACCTGCTGAGCTTTTCCAGAAACTTTGTTTTTGTTCCTGATTTACAGCATCTACAGTTATTTCAGGTTTTTTTTGGGTAAAAGTGCTTTTGGCTGGGGTTTGAGGTCTGCTCCATCCATAAATCAGAACAGTATTCAAACCAGTAAGGAGTTGGGAGCATAGGAACAGGAGTACCTCCTCTGTCATCCAGAGCTGAGATTGATGTCCATTAGATGTCCATCTAAGCTCAACTTCCCTTAATTCCTTATCTAACACAAATCTACTTTGGTAATAGGATTTGGAAGCAGAGCCCAGTGTGTATATTCCACAGTTTCTGCCTTGGCTGGGCTCTCTGAAGCTGAAATGTTCCTTAACTTTCAAAGTGCTGCTGACCTTTCTAGGTTGACAGGAAGTAAAGCAATAGTGGACTTTCATTCCTACAAATCTTACTTGTTTTTATTGCCCCACAAAAAACTGAAGAACATAAGTTGTAATCATTTTTCATAGCCCAGTATCTTGTCTTTGAGATCCACCCACATCAATTACTTAAAAACATTTCAAATAGGCCTTTCCAAACCTTATGAGCATACAAATGATGAGTAAGAGGAGGCCATTCAGCCCCAACATTTGATAAGGCTGTGGCTGATTTGATTGTGGTTTCAACTTATAGAGTTATAGAACTGTGCAGCATGGAAACAGACCCTTTGGTCCAATTCGTCCATGCCGACCAGATATCCTAAATTAATCTAGTCCCATCTGCTAGCATTTGGCCCATATCCCTCTAAAGCCTTCCCATTCATATACCCATCCAGATGCCTTCTAAATGTTGTAATTGTGCCAGCATCCACCACTTCCTCTGGCAGTTCATTCCATACACGCACCAACCTCTGCGTGAAAAAGTTGCCCCTTAGGTTTTAAATCTTATCCCTCTCACCTTAAAACTCTGCTCTCTAGCATTGGACTCTCCTACCCTGGGAAAAAGACCTTGACTACTCACCCTATCCATGCCCTTCATGATTTTATAAACTTCTATAAGGTCACCCCTCAGCCTCTGATGGTCCAGGGAAAATATCCCCAGCCTATTCAGCCTCTTCCTATAGCTCAAACCCTCCAGTCAGAGTTGTATCATTGTAAACACAAAGCATATTCTTAAAGACAATGTCCACCTTCAACAAGCTTCCCTCCCCCTCATTCCAAAAGAAATTTAACTATTTATAATAACAAGTGAACCTAGAAGTTCCTGTAGCATATAGATGATTTACGGGTATATCCAGCTTTCATGATGGTGACTTTGGAGATGCCAATTGATTTTCACAGTCAGTGATGTTGTCTGTTATTCCTTTTTATGTTGTTAAGTTTTTTTTTAACTTTCATGGACTGTAGTTGCTGTTCAGAATTAACTTATCATGATGCAGTATATCCAAGTCTTATTCCAGATTAGCCACTGATTGTTCTTATCCCTCAAGAGATTTCAAATGGTTCACATCTTCTTGGCACTGAGTTTTGTTTCTTAAGAGCTTCCAGCTCATTTTGAAGCTTCTGGTTTTCCTAATTCTATCAAAGTTTTAGCCTTCTGATGGTCCAATATATTATGTCCTTCATAACCTTCTGTAATAACCATCCAACTTTTCTTTTTCCTTGAGAAACTTATCAGGTCTGGCAGCATCTGTGGATAGAAAACAAAGTTAATGTTTTGAGTCCAGTAACCCTTCTCCAGAACTAGAAGCAGCTAGGGAAAGGTAGTATTTATGCTGATGGGTGTCAGGGGTGAAAGGAGTAAGAGGATAGGTGGAGGCAGAGACTAGAGAATGAGAGAGAGAGAGAAGGAGAGGGAGAGAAAGGAGTAGGCAGACAAAGGGATTGTTGACAGTAATCCAGAGAAAAAGAGAAGCTAGATTCTTCCCTGGTTTACTATTAACAGTACCTTTGCTGCCAACCCCTCTTTCTCTGTCTCTGGGCTCCATCTCCATCTGTCCGCTCACTTCTGCCCCCACTCTGCCCATATTGAGTTCAATAATTTCATGGCATGAGCACCTTCTCCCATGTCGTTATCCCAACACACCCCACACACCAGGCCTTGACATCACATGGGCTGCTAACACACACAATCCATTGTCAGCTACTAATAGTCCCCATAAGCAGCTATTGATTCCCCCAAGCTGATCTTTATCCGTTCCTTTTTCTGCCAACCACTGTTCTCTCTCTCTTTCTGGGGTCCACCTCCATCTATCATTTACTTCCTCCCCTCCCGCCAATCTCATCTTGAGCATGTATACCAACATTTTCCGAGCTACAATCAGTTCTGAAGAAGGGTCACTGGATCTGAACCATTAACTCTGCTTTGTTTCCACAGAGGCTGCCAGACCTTCTGAGTTTTTCCAGCAATTTACATTTTTGTTTCTGATTTCCAGCATCCACGGTTATTTTTAAGCTGTGTCTACAACACTTCCTGACACTGTAATGAATAAAGACTTTAGGATAGTTTAAGGCTGTATTTCACCTGTAGTTGAACTTCTTTGCTGACTATTCAAGTACAGTAGGCCTCATTAGCATGATGTTTTCCACCACTGTTCGTCATGTCATGTTAATTACAATGTTCTAATAATCATTCGGTTATCAGGCATTTATAGCTCCTCGGGTTAGTTTTTTTCAAACAGTAAAACACATTACAAGTTACTAGCAGACGTTACAGCAGCCAAATGATTTCTGTCAGCAGCTTGAAAGCCCAAAGCAGTCTTCCTAGTGAACTACCTGGCAGGCAGAGTTGCAACACTGTGTACACACAGCACATGGAGTCCTCAAAGGTGAACTGTTCTAAAGGCAAGGTACACATACAGCATTGACCAGAATACTTGTGTTCTTTCCTTGGTGTCATTTTAATTTTCTATTACGGAGCTCAGACATTCCATAACTCTTATTATTCATGTTCAAAATGAGATGTGGTCTTCCTTAAAAAACCAAAACTGAAATCACATGGTTAATAGGATTAGGCTACTTATCATGAACAATGTACCTCTGCATCACTGGATCGTACACAGGAATTCACACAAAGCTCATCTTGGCAACAACCATAGCTTTGAGTTCTACGATATCATTGTTTGACTGTCAGCCATCGCATGCTTTTCTACTGAATCATCTGCCATCACAAGGTGATGCAGATTTGTAATTGCAGATACATTCTATTTTGTTCAAAAAGCACACAATTTGTAGGCAGTCAATGTGGCATTTTAAAAATTCCTACTTTGGAAATAAAATCAGTCTGACTCTAAGTAATACAGAGCCAGATTCTAAACAAGGCCTCATACCTGAAATGCATTATCTGACCTGAGATGTCACCTCTGGTATATTGATAAAACCTTTAGTTGTCTCGGGGCAGTACCTTGAAAGAAATTCTGGGTTTGCATATTAATCCTTTCTAAATGATTAACTGATTAAAGATTTAACAGCCATCTTAGGTTTCTTTAATACGTTCGCATCAGTTCTATGACCCTTTGATCTTTTGCTTATAAATTCTGCATCTGATGCCACCTCCCTCAGTGACACCTGAAGAAGGAGAGAGACTCCGAAAGCTTGTGTCTTTCCATAAACCTGTTGGGCTGTAACCTGGTGTTGTGTGGTTTTTGACCTTGCCCACCCCAGTCCAACATCAGCGCCTCCACATCATCACAATGTGCTCCATCTAGTGGCTTGGTTGTAACTTTGTAGAATTTGCCAATTCAGAGCAATTTAATTAACGGATGAGATTTATAACAAACCCTATATATGAAAGAGCCCTCTGGCCCTCTTATGATGCAGTGGTAGTATCCCAATCCCTGGACCAAGAGGCCTGGGTTCAAGTCCCACCTTTTCCAGAGGTGTGTAATAGCAGATTGATAAGAAAAATTGCATAAAGAGCCCTCTTCCCCAACTTTAGGTCCAAACATGTTCCTAATGTAATATAATCAAGAATATATGACATACAATATATATTTAAGATTAGCCCCTTCAATTTTCTCCCTATCACCTGAAGGTGAAAGATTGATCAAAGAAAGCTGTAATTGAGGAGACAGATTTGGAGAGAATATTGAGATTAGTTCACCTGAGGGATTAGTGGGTAAAGGCACCACCTGGTGTAAGAATTAATCATTCCAACCTCAAAGGCTCAAATGATCTCAGCTTTGCTAATCCACTAATTGGGCACATATTGGTTCTGAGTTAAAGAAAGAAGGAATAAAGCTCCAGTCCTCACTGCCAATCACTATTGACTGGTCCCTGCTGAAAAATAAATGTTTATGAATGTTCGATAGGGACCAGATCAGCAAGCACTGTACCTGAGCTGCAGTTAGGGCTCAAGCAACTACATCCTATCAAGCTGTGACAGACAACATTTAGGTCAAGCATACCCTGTAAGAAACAACACTTCAGAAACTGTGTTCAATTGAAAGCCAGAGCTCATGGAACCATAATGTAGTGAATCAATATCTTCAGGAGAAATGGGGAGTAAGTGGAAGAAATGGTTTAAATATTATTAAAAAGAACTTAAAGTATTAATACAGAAATTAGTTCATAGAACAAAAGGAAAGCAAAAAGAGAAACTGTCACTGTGAATGAATGATTTGACATCAATTGGATTTCAATAATAAAGACTTTGAGATAGTTTAATCAAGAAAATGATATCAGATCAATAGCAGGCACCCTCAGCAGGACAGGGCAACATAAACTTATATTTAAATATAGAGCAGCTTAAAAGATATCCAGTCACAGACCTATTACAGCATAGAAAGATGCCTGCTGTCTTGTTGTGTCCTTGGCAGTTTTCTGCAGAAGCATCACAACTAGTCTCACTCCTTATACCTGCTTGCACCACACTCTCACACAGTGCAAACCAGATGCTAACTACTCACTGTGAAAGAATTTTCGTCATGTTGCCTTTGGAACATTTCCCAATCACTTTAAATCAGAGTCTTCTATTCCATCAAAAGGAATGGTTTCTCCTGATCTACTCGTCTAGATCCCTCATGATTTTGAAATCTCCTCTTAACCTTCTCTTCTCTAACGACAGTAATCCCACTTTTGCAATCTCTCCACAGCATTGAAATCCCTCATATCTGGAACTATTCTCATATGCACTGTCTCTTGAACTTCCCCATTCTTCCTACAGTGTGGAACACAATACTCTTCTTGTGGCTGAACAACAGAGCTTTATGATGATTTATCCTTCACATCTTTGCTTAAGTATTCCATGCCCCCGTATATAAAAGCACAGATTCCTTTTGCCTTTCTCAACCTATCTTGCACATGCAATGATTGTGCATGTATATCCCTCAGTTCTTTCACCTCCTGTAGAATTGTGCCCATTGTTTTATATTTCCTCTCTTCATTCTTTCTACCAAAGTGTACCATTTCACATTTCTCTATTAAATTTCATCTGACATGTATCTATCCATTCCGCCACTTATCTATGTCCCCTTGAAGTCTCCTTGCAGTTCACATTGCTTCCAGCAGTAACTTTGAAACTTTGCACTGAAGAATGAGACTGTATGAAATGCCTCAGGGTCAGGGCAGGAGGTCAGCTGGATGCAATACTGACTTGGAAGGAATGTGAAGGACAGGGAAGGCTGGCTGAAGGAAACACTTTACTGAAGGAATGTGGGATGAGTGATCCAAATTCATTCAGAAAAGGAGAAAGAATGAACATTAAAAAATGCACAACTTGCTAGTTTTTAACAGCAACCTTTCAATTGTATAAAACTCAGTTCCACAAATGAATCTTCTTGTTGCTGTCTCTAGAGTTATATATCCACAAAACCACATGCACACAATAACTGAATCATTGATTCTATTGTGGTGTCCAATCAGATAGATGCACTTTACTGGTCCGTTTTTGACCCACATAAAACAAAGATTCTTAGTAAAAATGATCCCTGATTCGCTGTCTAAAGATAAATGCTCCACTAAAACTCAGATAGCTCCTAAGTCATTTGGCATTTGAAATTGCTAAAGAAACTGTTAAGTCAGTATGGATCCTCTCATTATCATCCCTAGGAATTCTACACCATGGTTTCATTTTTAATTCTTAAAGGCCACACTGTTCAAAAGAAGCCAAAAGTCATGAGATAAAATCTGCCCTTCTTACTGGGCTGAAGGATTGGGTAAAATTGTTCTCTTGATCTGATTTGCAGCAAATTGTGGAAATATGATACAAAACTGCTGTCGTGGATTGGGTACTGTAAATCCGAGAGAACCCAGGGAGAGAGAGCATGGGAAATGAGATGTGATTTCAACAGAACAGAAGACTCCAGTTCTCCCTTGAGAGTATGTTTGATACACAATATTAAGAATCTGTAAGAAGATGTTCCTGACCGCAGCTAATGCTGACCTAGTTGAGATGTGTATTGCAAGCTTCACTTATCGAATTGCAACTGGAATTTAATGAGGGAACCTGGTCATGTATAGCAGCATATGTAGCACAGTGGTCCATTGACTTAATGAGTGTGTTTTTGACTGTGACCCCATATTTCCACTACAGAACTGAGTGGAGTGAGGGAGACCCCCTGTTACATTCTGAGTGTATTTCGAACACTGACATTCACAACAAAACAATTGTTTCAGTAGACAGAACTTTCTTTCTATGATTCAAAACTTTACGTCTTTGAAAGAAGTGGGTGATTTTGATGTGCCTCAAGATTAAATAAACTCAAGATATTTTCTGCGCATGCCACTTTACTAGTTGCATTAAATGCCACATTACAATGCTGGACAGTTCAGGCTAAGAGTAGCTGTTAAATTAGTAGAAGTAAAATTACACAAAAGCAAAGCTGATGAAATAGAACAGTGCTTAAATTACACAAAACCTAATCCTACAACTTGAAGATAACTAATTGTTCCAGAATCTTGCAGATCTTTCTAAAATATTTTGAATTGAATTTATTAATGATATGTTACCTTCTAACACAACCTTGCCTTACTAATTCTGTCTTGCTGCCATGACAGGGAAGCATATGGTTCATGTCAGTGAGTTGTAAGGCTTAGGACTATTATTCTGTTTTATCCCTCTTTTCGTTCCATATTCCTTCACAATAAACAGGAAATTGTTGGTAAATACCCCAACCAGCCTCATCTTTCCAGACTAAGCCTGTAACTGTTTTATTGATCAATAAAACAATTGCTATTCTTACAGAACTGTCTGGGTAAAGACTAGAGATTTCTTCCTTGTAAAGTGCACTCTTAAAACAGATTGGGATGGGGTTTAGGACAATTCTCCAGTTTCATGCTGAGCTGTACTTGCATTAATTGTTTTTTTAAATACAGATTTATTTAATTGGCCAAAATTAGATTTCCCAACTGCTGTGGTAGGATTTGAAGTTTTCTTTCTGGATCATTAATCTAGACTGCCACATTTCTGTAGGATTGCTAGTCAGTAACATTGCCACTACGTGACTATACTTTAAGCATTGCCGATCTTTCTGCTATCTCACAGGCTACAATCAGCGTCCGGTCTTTAAAACATCTGTATAAATACAGAACCTTTAAACAAAAATCCATTTTTTAATCAACCCGCTCAGAGATGTTATTATACATCTCTGGAACAGGTAAGACTTGAAGCCAGATCTCCTGGCTCAGAAGTAGACACCCTTCTACTGTGCCACAAAAATGCAGAGTATACGATATTTTCCCTCATCACTAAAATAACTCGTTAATCTGCTTTAAACTAAGGAAGATTGCTGAATACAGCAGACATACAGCACTTTAAAATATGAGCGTGAAAATATATCAGAAGCAAAGTACAACAGTGAGTAAGTTCAGCTGTAGAATTCACCTCAGTCATTCATAAAAATGGAATATTTCTTTAATGTGACAGGTGAAATTGACCGGTAGATGATTGACATCCCAGGTATCCAATCAGAGGACAGGGTGGTTCCTGGCTGGACCAATCGGTTTGTCATAGAGGCGGACTCTGAGCTGCTGGACCAACTTGCTGCCGCTTTCAGTCAATGCCAAGTGGGAGTCAGGGAGGTTACAATGAGATAACAAGGTGCAGAGCTGGATGAACACAGCAGGCCAAGCAGCATCATAGGAGCAGAGAGGCTGACGTTTCGGGCCTAGACCCTTCATCAGAAATGGGGGAGGCGAAGGGGGACCTGAAATAAATAGGGAGAGAGGGGGAGGCGGATAGAAGATGGATAGAGGAGAAGATAGGTGGAGAGGAGACAGACAGGTCGAAGAGGTGGGGATGGAGCCAGTAAAGGTGAGTGTAGGTGGGGAGGTAGGGAGGAGATAGGTCAGTCCAGAGAGGACGGACAGGTCAAGGGGGCGGGATGAGGTTAGTAGGTGGGAGGAAGAACAGGTTAAGGAGGCGGGAACGAGAATCTACTTGTAAAAACGTGGTAAGTGCTGTTTTAACTCAGAATCACTTGCAGTAAACAAGACCCTTAGTGCTCCAAGTCAGTAAAAAGGGCTTCTTATAAAAAAAAGATGATGGATCATTTCAAAAATCTCATGTTTTTTTAAACCGTTGAGGGGCTTTTGTCTTCATATTTCTTTAGCCTGTAAATCCCCTGGATTTCTGATGTAATTTAATCAATATGTTAAAAAGTTGTAAATACGAAAATCTCGTTATGGGGTAGATGATCATATTTCACTTCTGTGTTCGATATGTTTAATGGTATTATTTGAGAGGAAAAATACCGCAGACGCACACAAACTGAAATATCAGCAGAATGGATGGAGAGGGGCATGAAGAAATCTGATCTCCGGGAGAAGTTAATGCCTTTAATGATCTATAAAATATTTAACAATCTATAGTTTCACCCGGATTAACTCCACATCCCCTTTTTTGTGGATATTTTCAACTACTCAAAACAAATTCATCTAGTATGGAGCTAGAGGAGCACAGCAGGCCAGGCAGCATCAGAGGAGCAGGAAAGTTGACATTTCGGTTCGCGACCCTTCTTCAGACCCCGTTTCCTGAGGAAAGGTCCCGATCCGAAATGTCAACTTTCCTGCTCCTCTGATGCTGCCTGGCCTGGTGTGTTCCTCCAGCTCTACACTGTTGTCTCTGACGCCAGCATCAGCAGTTGTTGCTATCTCTAAATTAATCTGGTGTTGTGCATAATTGGTGAAGAATGAAAATAATACTTAAAGGATTCTTCTTGGTGCAGTCGCATTGTCCTTACCTCTGGGCCAGAACATTCTGGTTGAAATCCCACCTGCTCCAGAGCTGTGTTGCAACAAGCCTGAGCCCTTAAATCATTGTCGATTTTTTTTTATCAATGCTGATTTTATATAGTTAATGTGAATTAACTTTGTGTGAATTTGTATGTTCGATTAAGTTTCTGCACTTGATCTAGAAAACGGGATCATTGAAACAAATGATACTGAGACGTGGGAGCTTGATGATACGAACAACAAACACCATGTGGTGTGTATCTGACTCCAGTTCAACCTCCAGTCTAGATTGGGTTAGCTGTTCTCATCCAATATGCCATTTGAGCCCTACAATTCATTCCAGTGCTCCTGGGGCTTGGAATGGGAAGAAAAAATAATTGCTCTGGGGAATGACTGTCAATGGTGCCCCGGGCACTGTGCCTCTGAGGCAACAGATTGCAATTTCATGTCTGTCAGTCCAAAGACAAAAATCTAGGCTGACACTTCAGTTCAGTGCTAAGCAAGTGCTGCACTGCCAATGGTTCTGTATTTCAAATTGGATGTTAAATCAAGGCCCTGCTGTCTCCTTGTAGCAGCTATAAAAAAAATCCCATCGTCCCATTTTAAAGAGTCGTAGAGGCAGTATCCCCAATGTCTTCCTGATAATACCCTATCCTTTTGATTTGATTTGTCACATGTACCTAGGTGCAGGGAAAAGTTTTGTTTTGTGCGCAGTACAGACAGATCGTACCAAACAAAGTGCATTAGGGTAATAGGAGAGAATGAAGAATACAATGTTATGGCTGCAGAGAAGGTGCACAGGGAGCGAGATCAACATTAAATTTAAAATTTGAGAGGTCCACTCAGAAGTCTAACAACAGCGGGGAAGAAGCTGTTCTTGAATCTTTTTATACATGTATACAAACTTTTACATCTTTTGCCCGATGGAAAAGGGTGGAAGAGAGTATAACTGGAGTGCGAGGGGTCTTTGATCATTTGATCAACTTCTTTGAAACAAAAAAATTAGCTGACCATTATCACATTTGGTCAGAGCTTGCTGTGGACTATTGCCTCCTTCATTTTCTACATTATCATAGTGACTGCTCTTCAAAAGGACATTATTGGCTGCAAAAGTCCTTGGAAAGAATGATATCATAAAAAAAGATGCAAAAGAAATCTAAGTTTTTCTTTTCCTTCTTTCAACCCAACCTTATTGAAACCTATTCCTGATCTCTGCCCAGGGCTGGAGGGTTGCTCGTGACCATCTCCTCTCCTTCATGATGAGAAACCACTCTCTGTCCGCATGGAAAATGGCTCTGGGGCGCAACCAGTGGAATTGTGCCACACAAGAGTTCGCCCATTTTTGGAAAGGAAGATGAAGCACAATCAAAATGTAAGACTAGCCAGATATTGTTTGAGAAGCACAAGTGAGCACTAAATTCTACTGACCATGAGGGCAAAACTGGGTGTGGAACACCCTTGCATTTCTTTCCAGAGAGTGGGAAATTTGAGTTGGAGGTGTTTAGGGTGGGGGGCATATCCCACCCCTCAGTCTCCAATCCTGAGGAGCAATTTCTGACGGTTCTGGATTTGATTGGCAAATGGGATTTAGGGAGGGCACACCATGTCTATCCAGTATCTCAACCACTGGCACTGATCTGGTAGCTCATGCTGACAAACCTGAGGTTGTAACTTATGACTGCATGACCTAGTTGTCTTCTTTCACCCTAGTCCTATCACTGAAGGTATAGTCATGCTGAGGAGGTTGACCAGAATGAATACCAGGATTAGAAATGTACTGAAATGAACTGCCTGTCATTCAAGAGTGAGGACTATTGCAGCAAAGAATCAATCTGGAATAATTGTGGACTGTGAAGTAGCAGTATAAGGATAAAGGAAGATCTAAGAACAAAGTTAGAAACTGTGCAAACTGTCACTGAAGTTTCTCCGTAAGAGGTGAGATGGAGTTAATCCAACCTTCAAGGATCACCTCAGGGCTCAGTGAAATCACTTGCTACAAAAATAATGCAAGATGAGAAGATCCATAAAGCTGAGAAAGTGGCGAAGGGTAACAAAAATAACTGTTCAAAATAATCCAAAGAAGTAAAACAAAAGTTTTGAGAAATACATCTGTGAGCTGGTGTAGAAATATTGCCTTTTAATGGAGTTTTGATATTCAGTAATTGACCTACACAAGCATTATTAAAAAAGAAAATAAAGGAATAATGTTAAAATGAAGCAACTTAACATTTATTCACATGATGTAGGCAAAATTGGCTTGGCCAGCTTGTATTGTATGTTCCTAATTGGCCTTGAGAAGGTGGCGCTGAGCTGCATTATTGAACCACTGCACCCACGTGTTCTTCCAGGATTTTGACCCTGTGACAATGAAGGAGTGATGAAATACTTCCAGGTCAGGATGGTGCATTACTTTTGGGGGGCAATTGCATGCCCTTGTTCTACTAGGCAGTAGGGGTGGTAAGTCTGAAACATGCTGTTGAAGAAGTATTGGGGAACGCTGCAGTTTAACTTGTAGACACAAACATTGCTGCCACTGTGCATTGGTGAAGGAAATGAAGTTTTAAGGTGGTGGAAGGTGTGCCAATCTAGTCAGCTGTTTTGTTTAGGATGTTGCTTGAACTGCACTTATGTGGGCAAGTGCAGCCTAATCCATATCAATCATGATTTGTTGCATGTAGATGGTGGATAGGCTTTAAAAAGTTAGGACAAGAAACGCTTGCCACAGAATTCCCAGCCTCTGACCTATTCTTGTAGTCACATTATCTGTGGCTAGTCCAGTTCGGTTTCTGGTTTTGAAGTAAAACACATGAAAATCTTGTGTTGTTTATTAACCAACCTTTTAAGTAAACATACTTATTGACATAGTGTTTATTTCCACTGTATTTTTTTTCATAAGCAATAACCTGTTAATGTTGTGGATGATATCAATACCATCCATGATGCTTGTATCAACGGGCAGATATTTTTCAATCCCCCTATCAACGCAGTATTGTTTTTGTATCATGCTTCCATTCAAAATGTGATATAATGCTCATTTAAAGGTTCAAATGTGAGTGGATGCTGAGGATTGGAGTACACCGTCATTGATTCAATGGGAGCTCTCATTAGCTATAGTATAACTGAATATTAAAATAGAAATAATACCAGAGATCCCAGCAAGGACAGGACCCTATATGTTATGTTAGTGAGACTCTTATCATGCGGCACATAATCAATTCCACTATGATATTAAAGCAAATGGCTGGAATATTACCAACCTCCCAAAAGACTTACCTGTATTTATTTATTTAGAACCCCACAACATCTGAAAGTAGTTTACATTTAATTAACTTGTTTTGAAGTATATCCTTACATAGAGGGTGTGGCAATTATGTGCATAAATCCCATACACAGTCATAGTTTTGGCTGGTATTGATCAAAGAGCTTGAATGTCCACGTGATTTTATAAATGCTAGTCACTTAAAACTATTATTTGTTGTTTGCTTTATGTTTCAGGTTTGCAAAAAAGAAGTCCTGTTGTGGAATTTTATCTGTGATACACTTCGTTCAACAGAGCTCACATTGGGAAAGGCTTTGAATTATCAATCGAAGTCATTTCTTCACGATTTGACATTTGAAGTTTTTCAAAGCTTGTTTTCAGTTTCACGATGATATGGAAATGTAAACGGTTTCTATGGGCGGCCTTTCTAATTCTGCTATTGACTTGCATCACTGTTTTTGTCCTGAACCTCATTGCCAATAGGGTCTCATAACAAACAACCAGCACTATTTTCCTGTGAAAAAACATTTAAAATGGAATGGAAACCTACCCTCATCTGGTGCTTATAAAGCGAAGTGTTCAGAGCTGGAGGTATTTACAGAATCTCTTTACGATGTGAACTGTACAGCTATTTTACAAGTGGATGTCAGGGAAATCGAGAGAAGTCAACTATTAAAGGTGCAAACTAAGTCAGGAATTCTCAATGATTCCTTTTATACTGAAGCCACGCAGAACTGTGAGAATTTCATAAGGAGCAGAAAATACATAAGGTTTACTCTCAGTAGCAAAGAGGAACAAATTCCAATTTCTTATTCTGTAGTCATTCATCAAAGAACTGACCAGTTTGAGAGACTTTTGAGGACAATTTACATACCCCAGAATATTTAACTGTATGCATATTGATAACAAATTGTCTTTTGATTTCAAAACTGCAGTTCACAACATCGCATCTTGCTTCCCAAACATTTTTATTGCAGGGAAATTAGAGAATCTTGTTTATGGCTCCTGGTCGAGAGTTCAGACAGAGCTTGACTGCATGGAGGAATTGTTGGCAAGGCATTTAACCTGGACGTATTTCATCAGTCTGTGTGGTATGGATTTTCCCATCAAAACCAATTCTGAGATTGTCCATCAGCTACAGCTTTTGGAAGAGGGGAGCAGCTTAGAGTCTGAAGTGGCTACAGAGAGGAAACAGTTGCATTGGAAATACAGCTTCAGAGTGGTCAATAGGAAAATGGTCAAGACAAACATCATTAAGAAACCAATATCAACTGTAGCCCCCATATTCTCAGGCAGTGCCTACATGGAGATCAGTAGACAATTTGTTGAACATATCTTTAGGGACCCAAAAGCAAAGCAACTTTTTGAATGGTCAAAGTAAAGGTTCGTCTGGGCCACTCTACAGCAGATGCCTGGTGTTCCTGGCTCTAAACCTTCACATCCTAACCAGTGCACAAAGGATAGGCTTTTCCTTTTGTTACAGCACCTTCTAAGTATTTCCCCTTAACCAGCCATGGACCTCATATCTAAATCCCTAATATGCTGCTGAACCTCTGATGCCCCTTAATACGTGAAAAAAAAAGTTTGGCCAAGATTTGTTTAAACTCTCACTACAACTGCAGGACACCTGGGTTCAATGCAGTGCGTGTAAATGAGCCAAGATGAATTAAGGCTCTCTCAACAGTACATTGTAACAGCCAAGTAGAAACCACCCGGTATCACAACTGATACCTGATCACTCCATTATAAAAAGCATTCGAGGACCGTCCAAAATTTTTCTTTGTAACTGGAACCATTTTGTTGTAGCAATGTGAAGAATGTTGTCTTTCAGTCACTCGCTCTTGGTAATGATATTCCAACTATACTCAGAAGGAATGATAATAAACAATGGCAAATACAGATCCATTAATCTTCGTCCAAATAAAACATGATGGAATCCCAATTAGCAGGAGACAATCATCTGTACAACAATGCCCTCTAAGAGCAGTCAGCCTAGAATCAGAATGGGAAGAGCCTGCCTGAGAGGTGACATTCCAAGTTGACAGCAGAAATCCTTACAATGTGTGCTAAAAGCACCAGGGACCCGGGTTCAATTCCAGCCATGGTGACTGTGTGTGTGGAGTTTGCACATTCTTCCCATGTCGCATATCCCTGGGTGCTCTGGTTTCCCCCTATACTCCAAAGATGTGCAGGTTAGGAGGATTATCAATGCAAAATTGCTCCATGGTATCTGGGGAGGGGATGTGCATACTCGGTGGGTTAGCCATCATAAATGCAGGGTTACGGGATACGGTAGGGATCTGTGTCTGGGTGGGATGCTTTTCGGACAGTGTGGACTCAATGGGCTGAATGGCCTCTTTCTGCACTGAAGGTATTCTATGAATACTTTAATAGGTGTGGGGTGGAGTGAGTCTTTTAGACCAAATCAGCTTCCTGATGTAGAACTATCTTGAGATTTTTGTTGCAGCCTGTATTCGCTCCATTTATCACTTCTTTAGAGGGTGGATTCTAGTGATTTGGCAGCCAGGGAAACTTAGCTAGGTGGTTTTACATGTAACTTCAACACTGCTCTGGGTATCAGCAGGTATTACAAATCCAACATGGGGGGGGTAAAGGAGATAAAATATTGTTATGATGTTTTGATAACTGAAATGGAATATGCAGAAGTAGAAATAAAAATATTAATTGATCAATGAGAAGTAGCACACACAAATTTATAATATAAATAATTGGGAATGGAAGGTTGACAGAATTACTTTTGAACGAGCTAAGATCCAATTTAGAGCAGAAATTAAATATCTCAATTGCTTTTGTAACTAATTCTACTTGTTTATACATTTATAAATGTATCTACTACTTATTAGTGCTGCTATCTATGATTCTAACAGTAATAAATCATTTTGTTCAGACTGATTATGATTCTTGCAAAATAAGGGCTAAATTTATTTATCCAGTGGCTTAAGTAAATCACCTTGAGTGGTTAGTAAATGTAATGCAAACCTGTTGATGTAAGCAGTTTGTGGGTTAAATTTAGGCACCATTTATTCCGAACTGGAATTGAGTCATGGATTATCGAGTAAAGAACAACAAGCCTGTGTATTTTTATAGAGACTTCCACATAAAATTTTTTACATCGCTTCACAGGAACATTATAAAACAAAATTGGACTCTGAGCCACATAGGAGGCTTTAGAGCAGATGGAGAGAAGCTTGGTTTGAGTAGGTTTTAAGGAGTTGAAAGAGGTTCCTGATTACAAAGACTAGACAGATAAGGGCATGGAGGGATTGAAAAACTAGAATGGGATTTCTAAAATTGAGGTATTGCTTAGCTGGGGCCAGTGTAGGTCAGGAAGCATAGCTGGGGCCAGTGTAGGTCAGGAAGCATAGGGGTGATGGGTAAATATTATTTGGTGCAAATCAGTACATAGGCCACAGAGTTTTAGATGACCTCAAATCTACATAAGACGTGGAAGACTAGTCAGGAGTTTACTGGACAAGTGAAGTCCAGAGGGAATAGATATTGGTGAGGGTTTCAGCAGTGTAAAACTGCCCAACTCAGCAGGTACCTCAGCTCATCCAGCGGTGGAAATTGGTGACTTACAGCAAAAATGCTGTTGAATGTTCATTTGAGGTTAAGTACGAGCTAGGACTCTGAACAGTCTGGTTCGGGCCTCAGATAATTTCAAGGAGAATACAAAGTTTGTGGCGGTGACCAAAGACAAAGGCTTCAATTTTTCCAGTGTTTCAGTAGAAGTAATTTCTGCTCATCCAGTACTGACAATTTTGTAACAGGCGTCAAGAGAAAGTGGGGGATGAATTCGAACTGGGCATTAGTGTACATGTGAACAGGGACTGTTTTCAGATGAAAGTCAGCACGTAGGTGGGAAATAGCAGGTGGGTACAGGAAGGAAGGAGTCAACAATAGATATTTAGGGGACTCCAAAGGTAAGAATTTTAAGACAAAGGATGTTTTTGCCAAGAAAAAGGTTCATCTTAACAATGACTGCATGGCACCTGTGCCAACTGTTTATTTTTATAACAACTGAAAACATTGAATAGCCATAACATTAGGCGTCAATTGGTTAAATATCCAGTTCACATTAACGGTGTCACTAACTTTGTAAACAGGGCCAAAACCCCAGGCAGTAACTCACTCAGGAATGCTACAATACTGCTCTGTGAAGGAATGGGTCTGAGCTCCATATGTCCACAGCAAGCTGCTGGATTCAATCATGCTGCCTTAGGCATTGCCAAGTGCAGGACGGGGCCTTTAACAGAAGGAACAGTAAAACTACTGGTTTAATTTAATATGATCTTTTCACGCTCTGGGATACATCTGCCTCTCAATAGCTCCTGATTCCCTCTAGTCAGCGAAGCCACGCGAGCTTTGTTAAAAATCCCACAGCCAGTCCGGTCTTTAATAAAGTCCAATGGAGTGATCAAATAGGATGATGGGGAGATGGTAGAAAACTACTATTTCCTAAAGGCCTGAGTGAGACTTTCTGGGACCCAATGCAACTTCAATTTTTAACCGATCTGTGAAATCAGTATAACATGGACGTTATCATTTGTCCCAGGAGCCATGTGCAGCCTATGGGTGTGGGCAAACCCAAACTCTATCTACATTAGGGGCTCCATTTAAAAGACCTGGGAGTATCAACAGAGCTGGATTAATTCCTGTGCCCTCCTTGTTACCCGGTGACAAAGGGAAAGGATGTTACTGGTTTAAGATTAACTTGGAAATGTTAACTTTGTTTCTTTCTCCAGTAGTGCAGCCAGCGTTTGCTGCACCTTTCCAGCATTTCATTTGTTTTTAAATTTCAGATTTCCAGCGTCTGCAGCATTTTGCTTTCGTATTAAGAGTTAATTCAATTCCATGGCTTTTGCCACTTCCCAGGAGCAGAACCGCACCTTTTGGGGAAAGTCACAGGTGTTCCTACAAAAAGCCACTGACAGACACTAATTTAAAAGATCTTAACAGTAAGATGTTCAAGAAAAATCCATCAAGGGGTTCCACAAGATTTGTTCACTAAAAATTCCAGTGTGGGATGAATATTTCCAGCGAGTTTTACAATTTTTGCAGCTGTTAATTACACACTGGGTGGTTCACACTGCAGCATAGGGAGCAAGCATGTTAGATAAGAGCTTGAATTTAAGTCAACAATTCTTCGCAATTAGTGACAATGAAAAATCAAAGGTTTTAAAACTGTACACATAATACATTCAAAGTGAACAATGATTACAACTAGAATTATTAAACAAACAAAAAATACTTGCAGTAACTGACCCATCAATTGGGAATTTTTCAACTTATTTGACCAATCTGATTGTCAGCTGGGTGTGTGTTTCACCTGATTGGTCAGACCTCACTCTCTGCCACCAGAGCAGGTTAATCTTCAGACAGTCCTGCCTTCCACTCTCACCTTACTAATCCAGCGAAACAGCATTTCCGTAGATTCCCTCTCCCTATTTCCCCTCAAAGCACTGACTTGCTGTCATTAGTTTCCATGGGCAATGATTGTCCTTGCACTGTTCCCTCAATCATTGTCGGTGTCACAGACACCTACTTGACCCTTTCTGTCCCCTAACATCCCAGACGCCTGGCAGGAGGAGTTATTGGACTGTGAACAGGAGTGGGACACCTGACAGATACTGTCTTTCCCACTTTGTGGTTGACCCACAAATGTGGTTGACTCTCAACTGCCCTCTGGGCAATTAGGAATGGGTAATAAATGCTGCCTGGCCAGCGACGCCCTCATCCATTAATGAATAAAAAGAACTTTAATACAACCCCCACACCACCACCACCCTCCCCACAACCATGGGAGATGCCAACCGTGCAGCATCTACACTGCCACCCTAGCCAACCCAGTAGAGACCAGGGACTGGATCAGAGACTTTGCTGGTCACAAGGGGAGAGCATATTGCATTCATCCTAATGTACTTTGTTCCCCAACAGAATCCTAAAACTTCTGGGATCACCTTACTATTCAATGATACATTGGACCTGACCCTGTCACCAAACCCCCCACCAACCCCATGGTTTAGTCATTTTTGTATTTAGTATTATATATCAGGGTGATAATGTTCAGTGGAAAAAAATGAACAAACTGCCTATGCACCAATGCCAGCCTCAGGTAATTGAGGGTTGAATGCTGTAAAAGATTCCTATTCTGCCTTAACAGCAAGCTGAAATGTAGCAATATGACCTTTCCCAGAACAATTATCTTTAGAATCCTCATTACCCATCACTGTTGATGGTGGAGAATCCTTTTGTAGAGCCTTTTAATACAATGGAACTGGGGAAGAACACCTAAGGCTACTGCCTTCATTGGACTGTTAGTCGGACACTCCAATGTATAAGAGTTGGTTAAGGAGAGAACTGAGTTTAGGCTTTGATACCTCCACAACAGATTATCCAGATCAGCCTTGAAGCTAACAAATATTAGCCCCAGCTGCAGTATTGGAGGGAAATCTGTGCCCGTGGAACTCACAGTACAGCAACATCAGTGCTTCAGTAAATTAGATGAAGAAACAGAGATATTAAATGATTCTCAACAGCTATGCTTGGGGTACTCTTTTGGCAATAGGATTATGACCATGTCCCACATAGTTTTCATGTATGACATAAGAAACCCCATGTCATGTTAAAATGGCCTGATCAGGGGCAACTGAGTTCCAATGAACATGGGGGCCAGTGTCTGCATCCTGGAATCAGTGGCAGAGAGTGAAAGTCAATTCTTATAACCATCAAACTTGGTCACATTATTTCAAAACAACTTTCTTGTCATGAACTTCATCCAGTTTTCTCTGAATTCCAGTCTTTGATATGAAGGTTCTTAGCTTCCTAAAATGGAAAGATATAGATTGGTCAAAATTGATATACTACAATAATCATGACTGAATTACTTCATTTAAGCTTGAACTTCAATATTTCATGCACAAATTGTCAGCTTTCCAAGTGTCTTGATAGGAAACTCACTTACATAGACCAGGAATATCCCAATGGACCAAAATTAAAATTTCCCATTTCTTACACCCTTCATTTTCTTGATATTCCCTAAGTAGGAGTTGGGCACAATTAGTGTGGTTCCTGTTCATCCTCACCATGCAGTGATTCCTGTTGGGAAATGGACAGGTATGATGGGGCTGGATTGGGTCAGTCCCAATGTATGATGCTGCCACAGTCGAATATCCTGGCGCCATTCATTGCCAGGGTTCATACATAAAAATTCATCACATCAGTGAAGTACCAGAGGTCAGACAGAATCCATGAGACTTGTACTCCAGAGTGAGGAGTTGGACAAGACAGAGGTTTGGGAGTAACTGAATAATAAGTTTAATAATAGATCTGTAACCATTCCTTCTGCCTGCATCTATTACCATGTGGCTTTACTTTAAATTGCCCCCTCTGTCTTATACTTACCTCAGTAGATGAATTTTATATTTTAGAAACTGTCCTGATCCAATTACACAGCAGTAAAATAGACCATTCAACTCAAATGATCTATGCTGATATCCAGATTCTGTGTGAATCCTCTCTCATCTAAAACTTTCTCTTGTCCTATCAAAATATCCTTCCTTTCTCCATCTTGCGCTTATCCACGGTCCCCTCAAATGCATATCAGTCAAACAAAAGTCCTGATTCTCAGATTTGTTTGGAATGCATTTCTAATGTATCACTGAGATGCACAACGGTTTAGGGCTTGGGACTACAGCATAAGAGCTCAGAGTTTTCTCCCACTTTCAGGCACGGATTACCACAGCTGTAAGGAAAAGGGACAGCCGTTTGCTTCTTTGTCGAGAAAATCCATGGGGTCTTTCCCATAGCCCTTCTCTCTGTAGCCGACAGAACAGGCAAACATCACAACACAACAACAATCTGTGTGGAGGGAGAGGAAGACAGGAAAATACTGAAGTTGTGTAACAGTGCTTAATTCCAACAAGTGGAGTGTGCTGGAATTCAGATCAGTTATGATCATGCATTGCTTTATGATGGTGGTGACCCTTGCTGGTCAAACTGAGTTCTGCAGGATTACACATCCTCACAGCACCATCAGAGTCTTTTAATATGGCCAATAAGTCATATCAATTTGAAACAATTCAGATGTAAAGTGACTAATCAAAGAACAATGGATTGAGAATAAGATTTAGAAAATATTAAATATGTACCAATTTGCATAAACTCTAAATTTGAGAAAACTCACTAAATAACAAATTATATAACCCATTTTGGCTGGAAAATATTTGAAGGCATTCCAAACAGAAAGATCAAAGGGGGCTGGGTGGGTTAGGAAAGATGGCATGACACTGGATGAATCAGATGGGCTTTGACAAAGTTATTAAAGGAGGAGAAGTGGGGCAGCTGGCTTTAGACAGCAAACCCAGTGCTTCTGAATGATCCACAATTGTAATGGGGTAAACAGAGAAGGCAAACAAAAGGACTGAAGAATGCAAGGAAGCATTCACAGAAAGAGGATGCAGCAAGGTGGTGGAGGGATTTAAAGATGAAGATCTGAAATGTAATATGACAGTGACAGAGAGACAATGGAAATCAGGGATGACAACAGAGAGAGGCAAGTGAGATTTGGTATTAAGCTTGGTGAAGTGACAGTGACAGCCCTTTACGTCAAGGCCACATTCAACTGAGTGCAGCATCAGGGAGCCCTAGCAAACCGGTATCAATGGGTATCAGGGACCACCTCTGCTGGTTGGAGTCAGACCTGGCACATGAGGAAGATGGTAAATGGTTGTCAGAGATCAGTCATTTCAGATCCAGGACATCTCTGCAGGAGCTCCTCAGGGTAGTGTCCTAGGCCCAACCATCTTCAGCTGCTTCATCAATGACCTTCCCTCCATCATAAGGTCAGAATTGAGGATGTCCACCAATGATTACACAATGCTCAGCACCAGTTGCGACTCCTCAGATACTGAAGCAGTCCACACTCAAATGCAACAAAATCTGGACAATATCTAGGCTTTGGCTGACAAGTGGCAAG
This sequence comes from Rhincodon typus, assembly GCF_021869965.1. Classification (NCBI taxonomy): domain Eukaryota; kingdom Metazoa; phylum Chordata; class Chondrichthyes; order Orectolobiformes; family Rhincodontidae; genus Rhincodon; species Rhincodon typus. The sequence continues at coordinate 11,989,771 of NC_063360.1, forward strand.
TAACATTTGTGCTACACAAATGCCAGACAATGACCATCTCCAATAAGAGACAATCTAACCACTGCACCTTGACATTCAACAGTGTTACCACCACCGAATCCCCCACTATCAACACCCTGTGGGTTACCACTGACCAGAAGCTCAACTGGACTTGCCATATAAACACAGTGGCTACAAGAGCATATCAGAGGTAGGAATACTGTGGTGAGTAATGCACCTCCTGACTTCCCATAGTCAGTTTACCATCTACAAGGCACAAGTCAGGTGTGAGATGGAATATTCCCCACTTATCTGGATGGGTGCAGCTCCAACAATACTCAAGAAGCTTGACATTATCCAAGATAAAGCAGTCAACTTGACTGGCACCACATCCACAAGCATCCACTCCCTCTACCACTGATGCTCAGTAGGAGCAGTGTGTACTATCTACAAGATACACTGCAGAAATTCACCAAAGAAACATCAGACAGCACCTTCCAAACCCACAATCACTTCCACTTAGAAGGACAAGGGCAGTGGATACATGGGAACACCATGACCTGCACTCGCCATCCTGACATGGAAACATATTGAAATCCCTTCTCTGTTGCTGGGTCAAAATTCCCTCCCTAAGGGTACTGTGGGCCAACCCACAGTATGAGGACTGCAGCAGTTCAGGGAGACAACTCACCATCATCTTCTTAAGATCAATGAATGCTAGCCAGCCGGCGACACCCATGTCCCACGAATAAATAAAAATGGTCCAGGCAGCACAGTTGAAATTTAAGGAGAGCTTTGGAGAAATGAGATAAGCTGGGAATGAGCAGCAATCAGTCTGAGACATGTGCCATACAGCAGTCAAGTAGAGGGCTCTCTGGGCTGATCCAGTAGATGACAAGACAGTAGTCACAAGTGTAAGGGTTTATCTTTAAAGGGGAGGCTGATGGTACAAGATACAAGATATGTTCTTTAAACATGAATTACGTTAAATTTTGAAAAATTTACATTTCCAGATATAATCACATTTGCTGCTTCAGTATCCTCACTCTCAGTTCACAGTACAGCAGAGAAAGCCATTTGGCCCATCATGACCGTGCCCACTCTAAGAACCACGAGATACAGACCTTTACTCCTGCTCTTCAGCTGCAGCTCCAGATCTGTGTCACAGAGAAGAGAAATCTCATTAGCTCCTACATAGTTAAGTTACAAAAATGCCATCCAAAATCTAACGTTATTTTTCTTGATTGTCTGGGAACTTTCAATATTCTTCAGTTTTAACTTTATTTCACAAAATTAAACTTCCAAAAATTTACTGTTTCCTCACAGATTATGTAATAGATCTATAAACATTGCCTTTACTAGCTGTATAATCACCTGTTTTTCTCAATCACGGACTGACCGTCTTCTGTCCTGTTAAAAAAAAGTCACACACATAGAATTTTGTTATTAAACAGAATTGTTGCATAGGACAGTCACTGCTAAATCCATTTCACCAGTATCTCTGACTCATTCTCAAGGCCATGTTCTCTCATTGAAGATACAGGTAGACAGAGGTAGACAGGTGAGATTCAGTAGAGTCTCTCCACTCCCACTCAGCTTGTTTACCACCCAGTCATCTCTGTCATAGAGTCATAAAGTCATACAGCACGGAAACAGACCCTTTAATTCAACCAGTCCATACCAACCATAATCCCAACTAAAGTAGTTCCACCTGCCTGTGCTTGGACCATATCCTTCATAATATTTCTTATTCATGTACTTATCTAGATGTCTTTTAAATGTTGTAACTGTATCTGCATCCACCACTTCCTCTGGAAGTTCAATCCATATATGAACCGCTTTCTGTGTAAAAAAGTTGCCTCTCATGTTTTGTTTTAAATCTTTCTCCTTTCACCTTAAAAATATGCCCTCCAGTCTTGAAATCCCTCACCCTATGGAAAAGACACCTGCCATTCACCTTATCTGTATCCCTCATGATTTTACCAACTTCTATAAGGTCACCTCTCAACCTACTACATTCCAGTGAAAAGATCCCAGCCTATCCAGCCTCTTCTAACTCAAATCCTCCATTCCCAGCAACATCTCTTCTGAACTCTCTCCAGCTTAATAATATCGTTTCTATAACAGGGAGACCGGAACTTGACACAGTACTCCAGAAGAAGCCTCAGCAATGTCCTGTACAACCTCGACATGATGTCCTAACTCTTAACTTAAAAGGTCTGAGCCATGAAGGCAAGTGTGCCAAACACCTTCTTAACTACCCTACCTATAACATCTATCTATATATGTTAATTTTGTCTTTGGGTGATGAATAGGGTCAGTTTTGGTTTATGTGTGAACTGACACTTCCCCATTTAAACTAAAGCCAGTTGCCACTCCCATTTCAGCTTCTCACATTGCGGCCACTTTTGCAAAATATTGAAAAGAGAGAGTGCCCGTGGAACCTAGCACATGTCTGCAGTCAGGAAAGGAGAAGAGGATCTGGACAATTCAGACAAATTCACTTCAAAGAAGTAGTTATTTTTCCCCACCATTCCAACAGATTATCAAGGAATATGTTAGCTAAAAACACAGTACTGAGTGAACAATATGGAAACTGCAGAAAGGAGGGAAAAAGTTCAGGAGAAAGTTAATTGTGTTCCTGCAGATGAGGTTATCAAGAAATATGACAGAAAATAGGTAGATTGGGTTCAGATCAGTTCAGCCTAACCTTATTATCTTGATCTCAAAATTTCTTCTGAAGTAATAGAAACCACATTGTGAAATAAAAATAAAACAAACATAAGTCTTCTATTAAAAATAGTTAAAAATTAATTCTTCTCAATTGAGTGTGAAGCAATGAGAGAACTGATTCAGAGTATTTACCTGGGCCTCCTTGACTTTATTCTTTCTTCCTCGAATCTGTAAGATAAAAAAAGAGATTTATCACATCTCTTAATCTTCTCAAGTCACCACATACTTTCAAATGCAGTCATCTATTATTGTACAGGTAAATTCAGGGGCCAATTGATCACGTAGCAAGGTCCCAAAAACAGCAATGAAACACCCTTTAATTGCATTAGGACCAGCTCAGAGACGGGCCACTCAACTGATTCCTGGGATGACGATTTAACTTAGAAGGAAAGGTTGGACATGTTGGCATATTCAATTGGTGTTTGAGAAGTAATCTTTTTGAAACATATAAGATCCTACAGCAACTTAACAGTTTAGTAGGTGCTGAGAGGTTGTTTCCCCCTTGTAGGAGAAATTAGAACAATTTAAAAATAAGGGCTCTCCTATTTAAGACTGAAGCGAAGCAAAATCTTTTCTCTCAGATGGCTGTGAGATTTTCCTCAGAGACAGGTGGACACAGGGTCACTGAATATTTTTAAAGCAGAGGTAGATAGATTCATGACTAATGATGAAGGCAAATGGTAAAGGGAATAGGCGGAGAAGTGGGCTGATACCACAATCAGATTAGCCATGATTTTATCGAATTCCAGAGAAGGAGGGGCCAAATGGCCTACTCCATGTTGGCCTCAACGGTTATTGTCCATCCCCAGCTACACCGATGAAGGTGGCTTGATAGAAATTTTCAGAGAGCCATTCAGAGTCAGCCACACTAATATTGGACTAAACTCACTCAAATCAACTAAACTGTGCAAGGTTGTAAGGTTTTCTTCATAAAAGACATGAGTGAATTAAACAGGTAGTTGTCACTTTTATTTATACTGGATATAAGCATTGTATTTCACACTGAATACAAATTCTCAATTTGCCATTGTGACATTTGAACTCACTTGCCCGGCTTATTAGCCCATCTTCTAGATTATTAATTCAGTAGCACAACCATTCAGACACCAAGTTCCATATTTTTCCAAACCAACTCAGTGGCACCAACAGTTTACGTCTCCTAACAAAGATGGCAACTCCAAAAATACAGCTCCTCCTTATCAAATCATTGAGGCTTTGCCTGTGATTATGTTCTTATGTTGCATTGGAGCACTTTTACACAATCTGTGACTCAGAGCTGAGAATGCTACTAACAGTCAAGGGGCAGAATTTTTCTATTGTCAGTGAAAAAGTGTTCTGTTGAGTGGCATTCAAGGTGTCTGGTCCACCATGGCACAGACCAACTCTTCTCACACAATCCTCTGCTTTCCATCGCATTCATTATGCAATGGGGCTCTGATGGTGTCTTGCTCAGGCAACAAGGTGGGGAGGTGGGCAGCGGCGGGGGGGGCTGGTGATGGGATGCCTTAGGGTACTGAGACAGGCCCTGCTGAGGCAGTAGCTTAGGGTTGACTGCACTAATGCTGTGGGAATGGCCATTGATGCCAGAGTTCCCATCTTTGGTCTAAAGGGTGCCCAAAATAGGACTCACAATCCCCACAGAGCCTGATTGGAGGCTGCCAGGGCTTACCTGATGGTTTGCCCATGTGCTGGAGGGCTCCCCTCTGGATTCAACTGGCCATTGCCCTTATTTGGCCAGTTAAGTAATCAGTTGGGCTCCAGGAGAACTGGTCATCTGCCATATTTCCCATGCTGGAAAAATGATATGGTAAGGGAAAAGGATGGGCACTCTACTCAATAGTTTCTCATGCCACTCTGCCAAACATCCCCCATCTCCATCAACATCCTGAAAAGACTTGGAACATTCCATCTTATAACCCAGGATCTGGAAGCCAACTGGAGACCTCTACTACTCCTGAAATGATGACGATTAACTGAACTTTGGGATTGAACCTGTGACCTTCTGGTCTTTATAACTTATTACAATGCTGAACAATGTATTGAGAACTAAGTCACTGGAAGGAGAACAAGTGTGAAAAGTTTTTAAAGTTTAACTGGCTGAGAACATTACCAGGCACTACAGGACACAGTCTTGCCTCATATTGATACGTACTGTAAAACACATTCAGGAATCTGCACCTGCTCCATTGGAATGGCCTGCTCCAGTTCTGAGAGAGTGTGAGCGTACTGAATCTTACTCATGAACTTAAAACTGAATAAAAAAAACACAAGATAGAAACATGACGATTAAAGAACCATTCATACAGGTAACTCCAGAGATTATCAATTTATAATATGTCAGTTCCTTTGGCTGCCAAATACTATCCTGAAGTCTCCCAACAAGGATACTAATAAAACAGTGAACTGTAATTGGGATACTGAGCCAGACTACATCCAGGTGCATGTTTCTGCCATTGGGGCATTTACTGATTTTCCCCCATTGCTTTGTCTGCCTGTCGCAACATCATGGAAGCTAAGAGAGCATCACAAAGCCACTGTAAGTACATTTTTAATTGTTGCAGAAAGCACCAGGAACCCAGATGGCTTGACTAGCCCCCGGTCAGTACCTGGAATGTTGCTCCCAGAACCTCAGGCTGTATCCCCTGATCATCCCAGTCCCTAGGTCAGGTGTTCCCTAACATCTTCACCCAGGCCTGATTCCTCCGATGACCTCTCACATAAAGTCTGATAACTAATTTATATCTAAGATTTTGTACCTAGGTATCTTTGTACTAAGATGGCGCCAGAAATAGTGACTTTGTACACTTTTCACTATACTCATGTATCCCTGTACTTGAGTACATGTGACAATAAACCTACTTCTAATTCTAATTTACCTCAAGCCAGCCCTCCAGCCTTTCTCTCGTTGGTGAAGCTTCCTTCCGAGAAACTGAATCTCCCGGATGACCCTCCAGTACTCACTGTCCATTCCGGCAGAAGCTACTGCCCCCTAAACTAACATAGCTCATCAATTACGCAGAAATAGGATGAGCATCCATGTTCATTTCGTCTTTGTCACACCGACTTGTGTAAAATAACCTCATTCTCAGAACTGTGGCCTGGACTAACTCCAGTCGGCAACATTGGGTATTAGTGATAAACAGAAATCCTGGCTGATTTTCCCACGCCATATTCATGGTGCTGCACTAATTCTAACTATTAACACTCATCAGTTTCTTTCCTACAGTCCAATCAGACCTGTTCTCATGGGTTTAGTAGCTCTGTGCTCTTCCAGTTACTGACTGTGTGTGAATTTGACAATAAGCTTAATATAGATACAGTCAAAATAGTGACAAGTGGTAGAATGTGGTAGTATTTACCTAATGAATGGCCTGGAAATTGCCAGCACAGTCCTAATAAACCAGGACGGGTGAACAATTATTAATGACTTCAGGTTCTTCCTTAGCCTGTAAGCAAGAAGCAGCAAATTTATGGTTAGCAATTACATTTTCCAAGAGATCACAAAAGTAAATACGGATGAGGGAGTCAATTGGCCTGTTGGCTGACACATATTTCTTAGGAGATACAAAATTTGAGTATTGCTGAAAAAGACACATTCTGTTGAAGCTTTTCAATTTGTATGAGGTTTTCATTTTGTACTATTCAGGATAATTTATATTTTATCAGAGGAGACTGCGGATTGGCTGGCAAGTAGACTCTGATCGGTGGAGGCAATGCCCATACAGCATGCAACAGTTAATGATGATTGAAAGTTTTCTGCCATATTTTGTTTAAATTTTCAACTAGGCACTCTGGTACTAATGGTACACTTTCACAAAGTAACTTAGTCTGGAGAGAAACCCATCTCCCACACATACTAAACATTACGCACCACATGCACAAATTGATTACATCTCTGGGTTTTATGTAAGCGCAGTAAGTGTGGAACACAGAAACGAATAACAAAAGTACAGTATAGGTCTTGTTAACACAAACTGAATCAGTTCTATTGATGAATCGAGTGCTCTATACAGCATGACAATATCCTCTGACCATGTACTGGCGTCATACCAAGCATGGAAAACCTGTGAAATAAAGGTCAAGACAAAGTTGAAAGTTATAATGCATTTCAGAAAACATAAGGAATGTCAAGAAGATAGGAAATTTTGGCCAAACAATGTTCATCTCTCTTTAACACGCTAATTCTCATCACTCTTGAAACTATTTATGGTCTCGCTCTTTGCCACATGATGAAAATGGTGAATGAGGCCAGAAATCGCAAGTTCCCTGCCACTGAAAATAGCACTTTCCATTCTTGCAAGAACGAAAATGGAAGCAGACTGAGATTCACACATGTGCGGTTCATGGAGGCAGCTAGCCATTTAAATCATTAGCACTCCTGTGTGATTTTGGTCACCTAGGACTGTGAAACCCAAAACATGCGGAGTAGGTCTCCTAGGTGCAGCTCTGAACTTTGTGCATTTCCTTTGATATCCAGGGTACCCCTTTGGATCTGTTCCCCAGATGCCTTCAGGGGAGGTCGGGTGCTCTTTGCAGAATATAATGTGTCATCTGGAATTGGCATAAAGATGGGCATGAATGTGCCTAAACTGACTAGCTGTCAACTTCATTGGAACAGTCCACAGACCAGTCAAAATCAACTACCAAAAGTATCCAAAGTGGCAGTTAAGAGAACCTATCAAAGTAACTGCCACAGGAAGTTGTTAAGCTATCCAAGTCAAGTATCTTCCTTACTGTCCTGTTTTGTCACCATCACCTGGATACATTGTTATGTTCTCTCTACCTTAAATAGTTTGTACAGTTTTGGATTATTTATTACTTTGGTTAGACCCTGGGCATGCGACTCTTATATCAATCATGTTATTCCAGTCTTTTGGCTTGTCTCCAGCACCACCCTATTTTTAATTTTTTGTAATTATCTCTCTGCCTCAATTAATCGGACTATAGGGTCATCTCTTTGCTTGTTGTTCAGTGGCTACTCACACCATCTAACACTTCGGATCACCTGCAGAGATTTATTAATTGACTCACACTATTTGTATGACCTTTTGATTTCTCTGCTCTTGATCTTTCTACTATAAATTCTGTGTTCTGTGTGCTTCTCTCTCACTTCAACTGACAAAGGGGCTGCGCTCCAAAAGCTTATGATTTCAAATAAACCTGTTGGACTATAACTTGGTGTCGTGTAATTTCTGACCTTGTCCACCCCAGTCCAACACCAGCACCTCCACATCATGACTTACCATCCTGACCTGGAAACATATTGCTGTTCCTTCAGTGTCACTGGGTCAAAATCCTTCAACTTCTTTCCTAACATCAGTATGAGTCTACCTACAATAAATGAACTGCAGCGGTTCAAAGAGCTCACCTCCACCTTCTCAAAGGCAGTTAGGGATGGACAATAAATGCAAACAACACCCACATCCCACGAATGAAGGAATAAAATTTAAACCCTTTTCCCAGCCTCCAAAAAGCCACCAGACATCTTCATGTGAGCTTTGTATTCCCATTCAGAAAGAAGCACAGCAGATATCTGACCTCTGGTTTTACACATTAAAACACGAATTTCAAAAATGTAATTTTATAAAAAAAATTTGCTGAGCAAAAATAAATCAATATGAACACAATAAAATGACAATGAAAAAATGAGTAATTCATAAACATGACCAATAGAAAGTGCACAGCAATAGAGTTAGTAGGAACTGCTGATGCTGGAGAATCTGAGATATCAAGGTGTAGAGCTGGATGAACACAGCAGGCCAAGCAGCATCAGAGGAGCAGGAAGGCTGACGTTTCGGGTCTGGACCCTTCTTCAGAAAAGGGG
>NC_063360.1:11998706-12030762 GCF_021869965.1 Rhincodon typus
GTGTTCATCCAGCTCTACACCTTGATATCTCAAGCAATAGAGTTGTTTCTTTTTTTTTGCCTTTTCACAAAAGAAGCAAAGTTGGAGAGAAACGGGCTAGGCCTCAATCACCAAGGGAGGGAGGAAATTGAGAGTAAGCTAGAGATCGGTTTAACTAACACTGACCTTGTATTTGCCCCGGTGGTTGGAGTCTTTGGCAGAATTCATATGTATTTGGGGGTCAAAAGAAAGTTGCCTTTCAGCCTGTGTCATTCACACACTCACTCACACTGCAACTCACCATCCTGATTGTATTGTCTTTACTAGCCAGGTCCGAATTCTGAATTCCTTACCTAAGGGCATTGTGGGTCTACCTACAGCACAGAGACTGCAGTAGCTCAGGAAGGAGCTCATCACCACTTTCTCAAGGATAACTAGTAAATGCTGGCCCAGCTATTAACATCAGCATTAGTGAATGAAAGAAAAACTCTCACTCTGACACAAACACACACACTTACACACGGGAGAAGATGATGGGATTTAACTTTAGCAGAGAAATAATAAAGAAAGTGCAGGAGAGAACTAAAAGACTAAGCCAGAGAATAGTTCTAGGGTAAATAAGATATTTACAGACTCATAAGATTTACTCTCGGGGGTTAGCTGCAAATGCACCCTCCCTCACGGGCCCTGCCTAGAAGGACAAAGACAGCAGCCACATATTGGAACACCATCAACTGCAAGTTTCCTTCCAAATGATACAGCATCCTAACTTAGAACTATATCACTGTTCCTTCACTGTTGTTGAGTCAGATACTGGAAATCCCTCCCTAACAGCTTTGTGGATGTAGTTACATCACCTAAATGCAGCAATTCATGAAATTGGTTCACCATCACTTCTCAAGGCTAAGTAGGGATGGAGGCCATAAATGAAAGAAACACTAATTCTGTTTCATACCATAATACCAGATTTAAAAGAGCTTTATCCCGAGTTGGAACTGCAATGTATTACTCCAGATTCCTCTCTGCTATTTCTTCAGTGATTCTACATTCATGTTTACAGTGCATTGATCAGAACTGCACACAGCTCTCCATTTGTGGTCTGAACAGTGCATTCAAAGGCCTCAAAATAGCCTGCTCCCTCACTGTTCTGGTTTATGTTCCCCAACACCTTGTTGAAAACAGTTTGCACTGACAAAGTGGAAAACACATGCAGCTGAATTTAAACACGCTGAGCTAAATTTAAACACAGCAACAGACTTTAAATATACGCATTTAAATTCAAACAAACACAGCTAAATGTAAATATGCAAAGTAAATTTAAAGAACATCATAATTTTATAATTCCCAACAAACAAGGCTTTGATTTGCGGCTTTCACAGAAAGTGAAACAATTACACAATTCAATACCCATAGACAATAAAAATCCCAACATTTGATACAATCAAAGTGAATAAGGCATATTCAGTCACTGTAGGACACTCAAATAAAAGCAAAATACTGTGAATGTTGGAAATCTGGAATAGAGGCAGCAAGTGCTGGAGAAACTCTGCAATTCTGGCAGCATCTGTGGACAGAGAAACAGTCCTGTATGATTCTTATTCAGAACTGTAGGCACGAGCTCTACCAAAAAATAATTGACAATTGCAGGGGAGAGAACAGGAGAATTAAGTTAGTAAAGTGAGAGGAAAGAAGCAACTGGAGGCAGGGTAGGATGGAGGAGAGATCACAATCTGACAGATGGCAAACAGCACTAGCCTGGTTTGACACAGGTTTAACCAGGTTTAGAAGAGAACAGTTATAGACTGAAGGATCTTATCTCCCCTTACCATGATGGTCTGTTACTCTGCACATACCTTCTGTCTATCATCTGATAACACTTCTTCAGCCAGCCTAGGCCTGGCATCCTTCTGCGAGGTGTGGCCCCATTCAGGTACACAATCATATAGTCTTCAGCAACCAGCAGTTCCAAGATACTGATCACATACCTGAGGGACAGAAAAAGAAACAGCCACATTCAACCAGGGGTCACAGAAGCACAGACAGAATCTGAGCAGCTAACTGTTTCCAATTTTCCCCTGGTCAGCGTCTAGTTCTGCAGGTCTCATCAGTCCTCTGGCAGCTTGATCAAGCATCAGTTCTTCATATGTCAGTCTAGATAGTGCATAATGACAGATTTTCCAAATGGGGGCTGGGAGAGGTATGTACTGCAGTCCTTAATATTTTCTCTCTCACGTACATATGCGCAATAGTGAGGCTGTCATTCTCCCCATCCAGCCTCTTCCTCAGTGTTTGTTTTCAGCTAAATGAAAGATGTTAATGGTTGAGAATGCAACTCTTCAGGGCTGAGTATTAACGTTGAGAAACAGAATAAAAGCTCTGGATCCAATCACAGATCTCAGACCCTAATGATTAGATATCTGGTGACCTCTCGGTAATATCGACCATTAGAGCTGAACAGTCTCCGGGCTGCGCTATTATACAGGCCCCTGAGAAAAATGGCAATGTCCCACCTGCTTCACCACTAGTTCCACCCTCCTCTCAGACCCTAAATATTGAAGGGACATATTGCACCCTTACTGCTCACTCCTTGTAATACTGTATAATTAGTGTTGGAAATGTTCAGCACAAGAGGACGAGGGACCACAATGAGACCCAAAGGAGTTATTACTTTTGCTTGACCTCCACTTGTTTGATTATGACTTTGTCAAGAGCTTTGAGTCAATTTGTCTACAGTAACAGGGCAATATAAATTCATGCTTTTGCTATTAAATATCCCCTGGTTTGTGCTGAAGTAGCAGATCTCCCTAGTAAAACAAACATTTTCAGAGCGCATGAAAGGGAGTGTGGCAAAAATATTTCCAAAGTCTCTGCTCCTGATGACTATCAAGTGATCCTGCTGCAAAGTTCATGTATAGACCTGAGGTGGAAGCAAAGTCTTAAAGCTGACACTAATGTTGATACAAAACTCAATAGTGCCTGGACAGGAAAGAGGGAACCTAAATTCAAAATATTCCATGTATGGAATCATGTTTCTGAGCTAATCTGTAAAAGTGAAGTGCAAGGAAACTGGAACGTAAGAAAAAGCATCCTTTCCTGGTCTTCTGTCTCCATTTTTTGTCTCAACTGTCTTTTAATATTTTGTTGATAAAACTACAATCAGTGTTAATATGAGCTTTCCTATCTTATTTAAGTGTAAATTTTAACTACTCCATTCTCCTCATGTTTTCTTCTCCCAGAATTGTTCCTGTCCACTGCTCTAGACTGTATTTTACCAGGATCTCAAAACTATGGAATTCCTTACATTTTTGCCACATCCTTTCACTCTACAATCTACAGGCTTCTGAAACCCAAACTTGAGGTCACAGTCATTTTATTCATCTTCTGCCCCTGCTGTTGTCTTGCACTGTAAACCTTGAATTTTCACTTCAGTTTAGTAACATTAAAATAATATTCAACTGAATTAACGGAGTGAACTGTTACTGCTTTCCAACTTTGACAACTAGAGGATAATTCAGAAACTAGTGACTCTAACTGGGAGGGACGGCATATAAAGACTGGACAGGGCACTTACAGGAACAGGTTTTCCATGATGTAGGTATAATCTGCACAACCACTGTCGGGTAAATAACACGCAGCAAATACGATAATTGCATTCAGACCTTCACCATAATAACCTAAGAGGAAGACAGAAGTTTTAACTTGTATAATGCATGACAGCTTCAAACAGTAGTGTTTAATAAACAGCAAATATTGTCACTACAATGGGTATAACTGGCTCGAAAAGCAATTATTTTCGCTGGATGAAATGCTGAGAGGGAACTTGCTCCGAGTCTTTACAATGAAGAGGAGTAGAGTTGGAAATTTGGCTGCTTGGCTGGCACTGGTGAGCAGAGAATTAGAAGACATGGTTTCATATCTTCAATAACAGCAAGATGAATAACTTCCTACTCGTGGATTAGAATATGTGGCAGAGAATCTCACGTAAAACAGTTGAGCTAATTATGAAATAGCTGGGCAAATGTCTCCTTGGGAATAGTGCTGCAGTTTAAAGGAATGGGGAGAGATTAACCGAATTAAATATTCAATGGTCCACAAGTACAGGGGCACAGAGAAGGGGGAATGGGAGTGTCAGAGTGAGAAAAAGAGAGTAAAGGTTTGTGAAGGGCACAGTCCAGAGTCGAACAGTGCAGGTGCGGGATGGGTCAAGTGACAAGGTAAACTTTACACAGAGTGTGAAAAAAGATTAGAGACATTTACAGAATCCATGTTAGCCTGTACATGGGCTGTAGCTGAAGTAAGTGATGGTCTTTTCTCATTCTGTGCTTTGTTATCTTCTTAAAGCCTTTGTTCCAATTCTAATATGATGTCCTCCTGGGGTGGCTCAGGATCTCCATGTGCTTTCTTTCCCTTTCTTGTCCTTTTAGTGATTTCTCCCAGCCGAAACCCTAGCATTCATGCAATCACACATTTCAAAATTGCCACAGTGCAAACCGTCAGACCACCATTACAGTGCGCACCAGACTATCCACGTCACAAATTTATTTAGATCAGCCATGATCCTATTAAATGGCACATAAGGCTTGAGGGGCCAACTGGCCTGCTCCCACTGCTTGTTTGCATTTTAAGCAGCTAATTTCAAACTCTGTTCACTCAGGGCCAATGGAAAAAGGCTGCAAATTATGTTCTGGCACAGAACAAACTTCTGATGCCAGCTATTATTCTTCCATCTTGCAAAATATAAAATTGAAAAAATTAAAACTCTTCTCATTCCATACCAACCTGGGAAGCTATCCTTACCTCCGTGTGTCACCACTCTCATATATGGCCTGATTATTTTCATATCAATCCTGTGTTCCTGCTCTCCGATGATGATTGTCCTCCACAGTCTCCCATTGGTAGATTCCCCATCTCCTGCACAGTCTTCAAAGGAGCCCCCTTTTGCACTGGGAGAGTTTTTTGCACTTGCAACTGGAGTATCATCTGGAAGACAGTTAGTAGATCTCTCCTCAATGTCCTTAACTGTCTCACTTCAAGTAAGATAGGGTCGCGTTCATTTGATCGAGATTTCATTTTTCCAACTTGTACTCAAGGTGCAAACTTTGCCTGAATTATGGAGCTTGGTACTTCACCCAATTGGACCAGTGGGAAATGCCTGACTGTCAAACTATGTGCAAGGTGGAGCTCAACCCAGAAGCAAAATAGCACAAGTGCTGGAAATCTGCCGAAAGGTCATCTCAGTTTGAAATGTTAACGTTGTTTCTCTCCATAGTAGCTGCCTGATCTGCTGAGTATTGCCATTATTTCTTGTTTTTATTGTAGTGGAACCCAATTGTGTATCTGGCTGACAATTTGCACATTTACTTTGCAAGAGGAGTTTTTGGACAGCAATCCTGGACGATTTGCTTGTCCACAAATTCCAATCACAAATTACCCTTTGTTGTTTATTTAAATAAACCAGCATGCTGCTGATTTTTGATGCCACTGTGTAATGGGGGTGAGTAGGTGTGGCTGGTCAGTGACCCTGTTTTATTTGCCTCCCCCCTCCCTACCCCACCAGAAGCACACCTCATGGGGACATGTATCATCTAGTCCCTTTTCAAGACGCATGCCCATAAGTAGAAAATGCAGAAACAAAAAGGGGCATAAGATGGTGCCAGTAATTTATCCATAGACAGATGAGGCAATGTCTCTAGTCAATAATCAGTATTATCCCTTTATTCTGTGGTACAGGGATCAAGAAAATAAATCATGCTGAATCCAAAACTGACATGTGCGACTGCCTGCAATGCCTAGAAATATGTGCCTCCTTTGCAACGCAGAATGAGACTGTTCAATACCTTCACTTAGTTTCTTTCAAACCCAAATACATCTCCATTAGAAGTGTACTTGTGTTATCAAGACTGCAGGTAATGTTCAAGGTTAAACAGTGGGTGACATTTGGACAGAGGTCAGTAGATAAAACTCTCATTTCATCTTTCTTCTCATTATCTTTATACAATACTTCGTATTTCTATTATTTATATAGTGGGCTGGAATTTAAGAGTTTCGCTGTGGCATACACTAAGGACCTGCGAGGAGCAAAACAGAGGAGCTACATTTCCACCATCAGCAGGACGGTGTAATTATACTTGACAGGTTTCTATATCAACACAGGAATATATAATGTCTAAAATTAATATTAAACAGCTGTATAGTATTAGCAACAAGAAATAAGGATTTGAAGATAGGAAATGAGTTTAAGATATTTAATCTTTACTGTTGTCAACAGTTGAGGAAGATGGTCACTCTCCTGTCTCTGATTGCTATTGTTCTCCGTTCTGTCCATCTACCTTTAATATTTTCTTTAGTTTCTCTTTTTCTTGTCTTCCTTGACTCTTTTTTTACTTCCCTTTGTATTATTTTTTCTATTTTTAAGTACTTTCCTTTTTAAGTGAGCAGCTCTGGCTCATGTGACGTGCAACAGTGAAATAAAGAAGCCACCAACGTGTGCATTTGAGGTGTGGAAATTTGGATATGTTTGCAGCTGTCTTTCTATTTCTGTCCTCAATCTGTCACATCTCCATCAACCCACGGCATTCTCACCCTTTTTATTTTTCTACCTACTCCTTCCATATCCTATCACCATCTCACTCCTCCTTGAACTGTCCGTTCAACCTCTTTATACTATCGTGCACCCATCTACATTCCACAGTCACTCATTTCATTCTTAATCCTCCATCTGTTCCTATTCACTCCTCCTCAGGGCTGATGGGAGAGGTCAAATGCTCCAGTACCTTCAAGTAGGTTCCCACTCACTTCCCCTTTCTGGTCTTTCCTCCTATCTAGTTATTTCAGAAGTTTGGTTTACTTTCAAAATTCCATTTTAAAATAATAGTCAAGTTAAAATGAGGAAAGAACTGTCCAGCTTTCACAATATCTTTTCTTTGTCTCTTCTCTTCAACTCTTCTCTCATCCTCTTTAACTTTTTTCTCCTCAAACTCTCTCTACCAGGGTTCTCTTTTTCTTTCTCTATCCCTGTTTCCCTGATGCACTTTTCCATGCCATCTTGATTCTAAACATTCCTTTTCCTTTCAATCCCTCTCTTTCGACACGCTGTTCTGAATTTTGATTGTTAATTACTCCTCTTGCTCCCTCTCTCGGCCAAGGCAATTTAGTGACTTCAACATATTTTTATTTTCGGAAAGATGAAAATTAGTAAAACAAACACATCATGAACTGGATTCTCCTTTCCTAAATGCGGTGACCCTGCTGTAAACCTGTTTTCTTGATTAAGAGACCATTTGATGCAGCACCCTATACTCCACCCCACCTAACAAAAGGAAGGTGATTATAACCATACAGAATTCTGCAGTGGGACAGTTGCTACCGCACTTGAAGAGGCAGTATGCATGTTGGAGGGCAGAACTGGCTCAAAGAGGACTATAACATTTTACTTTAGCTTCAGCAAGACCTGGAGATCAGTAACTGGGATCCATTTAGAGGGAAAGGAGGCCACTATGGACCTCTCTCCCAGTTGCTATTGATAGGTACAGAAGGGTGAAGCGGCATACCTCACAGTCCAATCAAGTCCCAGTTCCCAGTTTCGAGCAGGAATAACGGAGGAAAATCCAGCCTTGCTCTCTCTCATATCCTCCCTTCTCTATCTCTCCTTCTCTACCTCTCCTTTGAATACTTTCCCTGAATTTTACATAAGCCAATGACTGCAACTCGTACATTTAGTGCATGGTTATTCTTACTCATTATCTTGCATAGATACACCTCAGCCAAACCTTTTCGAAAAAAACAAAATCTACATTTTATGTCAAGGGTGTATCGAGGAGATTTATAAGAATGTCACCTGCAATGGTGAGTTTTAACCATGAGGAAAGATGGGACAAGCTAATTCTTCAGCACGGAGGACGCTAAAGAGTGATTTAATTCATGTGTATAAAATCCGAGGGAGCCTGGATAAAGCAGATAGAAAGGACTTATTTTCCTTTTATAGAGAGGTCATTAATTAGGGGCCACAGATTACAGGAGAGCCTTTTCAACAAAGGATGGTAGGGCGCCAAAACTCACTGCCTCAGAGGATGGTCATAGAGTCATACAGCACAGAAACAGGCCCTTCGGCCCAACTTGTCCATGCCGACCAGGTTTCCTAAACTGAACTGGTCCCATTTGCCTGCATTTGGCCCATATCCCTCTAAACATTTCCTATCCATGTACCTGTCCAAATGTCTTTTAAATGTTGAGGCAATATGAGACTGTAATATTTTACTCTGTTATTGAACCCACTGTTCAAAGAACTTGTACTGGTAGCGAAGACTCGCAGAATTAACCCTTATACTCAGCACTGTCCTTAATTTGGGGGAAACCATTTTATTCAACCAGAAGTAAATATGCAGTAGAGAAAGATGTCCACACAGAGTAAACTCCACAATACAATCAATGGTAGCCAACCAGAAGGAACAATCAAACAGCATAGTCAGAATCCTTTCATGGGTAATACTCACTCTCATTGCACCAAGCTTGATGGGAATTGAAAATAGACTCTAACCTCACAGTCGGTGCCTTGAGCTCTGGCAATATAATTCCTAGTTCATCAGCTTGGATCTTCCTGACGATTGGAAAACTGGCTTGGCTCATATCTAAAGAATGTCACTTTGGTGAGGTCCCATAGGAACCTGTAACTGGGGATGTTTAAGTCTAGCAATAGTCAGCCCCATACTGGATAGAAAGGGAGAAAATAGAAAACCAAAGGAAATTTTCAAAATTACCTTCCCACTCCAGCTCATTTCCATTTCCTAAATATTCCAGGGAATCTGTCTCATCCGGAGTCTCCAGGTCATCGACATTAATGTCGAGGTCGTCAGGTGTATCCAGGTAATCATCTGACAAAATGGAGCCTTCACTCTGATCCAGCGAGATGTTAATTTCTGGGGCAACAAGAGTCTTGCGTGTCGGATGATTCCCAATGATATTCAGTGTGTTAGGGGGTACTGACCAGGAACAGAGGTGGAGACAGTTACTAGTATTACTGAGTATACACACTTTCACTGATATGTTAGAATCCAAGGTTAGATTGCTCAGTCATTGGCTGGTCAAAGCTCTGGTTCAAGCTCTTTTGATCTCTATAACATACGTTAAACTTTTCATGGAAGATTCAAAGTTTCCTCTAATTGTTAGAAGACTCGACATTTGAACAGCATCACCGTGACCTTTTGGTTACATCCATGCACCAAATTGGATTGTGCTGATTTCTATAACTCATTTTTCACAATGAGTAGGTGTTGCTGTCAGGGCCGGTATATATTACCTTTAGAAGTGGTGCAGTGGTTGGCTTCCTACTTGAACTATCAGGGAGCAGTTTGACCTGAGTGGCTTGCTAGGCCACGTCAGAGAACATGTTAAGAATCAACTGTGTTGGTAACATGGCAAGGATGGAAGTTTGCCTGCCTCAAAGGAACTAGGTAGGTTTTATGACACCAGTATTACTGATGCCAAATTCCTTATTTCCAGATCTTATTAAATTGGAAGCAAATTGCTATGGTAGGATTTGATTTTCTCTGAAGTATTAGTGCAGTACAGTATACAATACATTACTGTACACACAGCTGAACTAGAGGCAGGAGGAGTATTGAGATCATTGATTTTCATGGTTGAAAAATGGAGCAAAATCATCACAAAATATCCTAAAGTGGGAATTATCAGTCACTCAAAGACACCAAGAACTGCCGATGCTGGAGTCAGTGCCAACACAGTGTGGAGCTGGAGCAAGACAGCAGATCAGGCAACATCAGAGGAGCAGGAAAGTTTTGGGCCTTGGATGGAGTTGAGGGGGGAGGTGTAGCGGCAGATGTAGCACTTCCTGCGGTTGCAGGGAAAGGTACTGAGGGTGGTGGGGCTAGTGGGGAGTGTGGAGCAGATGAGGGAGTTGCGGAGTGAGCGGTCCCTACAAAAGGCAGATAAGGGTGGGGAGGGAAATATCTCTTTGGTTCTGGGTCAGATTGTAGGTGGCAGAAGTGGTGGAGAATGATGCACTGGTAGCGGAGGTTGGTGGGGTGATATGTGAGGACAAGGGAGACTCTGTCTTTATTTTTGTTTGGGGGTAGGGGGTTTGAAGGCAGAAGTACGGGAAATGCAAGAGATGCAGTTGAAGGCATTTTAAATCACCGGACGGGGCAAGTTGCGGTCCTTGAAATAGGAGGACATCTAGGATGTCCAGGAGTGGAACGCTCCACCTTGGGAGTAGATGCGACGGAGGCAGAGGAATTGGGAGTATGGGATCACATTCTTGCAGGAGGGTGGGTGGGAGGAGGTGTCGTCCAGTAGCTGTGGGAGTACGTGGGCTTGAAATAGATGTCAGTTTCGAGGCAGTTACCAGAGATGGTGACAGAGAGGTCCAGGAAGGGGAGGGCGATATCAGAGATGGTCCAGGTGAATTTAAGGTTGGGGTGAGAGGTGTTAGTAAAGTTGATGAACTGTTCAAGCTCCTCATGGGAGCACGAGGCAGCGCTGATACAGTCATCGATGTAACAGAGGAAGAGTTGGGGGATAGTGCCAGTGTAACAGTGGAAAAGGGACTGTTCCACATATCCTACGAAGAGGCAGGCATAGCTCGGACCCATATGGGTGCCCATAGCCACCCCCTTAGTTTATAGGAAGTGGGATTTTGAAGAAGGGTCCTGACCTGAAATGTTGGTGAGTTCTGAAGAAGGGTCCCGACCCAAAATGTCGACTTTCCTACTCCTCTGATGCTGCCTGACTTGCTGTGTTCCTCCAGCTTCACACTGTGTTGACTGAAGTGGGGAGTACCTAGTGAGTTTCCTTTCATCTCTGGGTGAAAATTTAGCTTTTTGAGGAGAGGTAATGAGGAGTTCCTGTCCAGAAGTTGGCTCCAGCATCAAGTCAGGTTCTATTCTTTTACCTCAAAATTTGGTTCAAATCCAACCACGACAGAAGGGTGAAGATTGCTCTACATGCTTGCTGTAAGATTCCACTGTGAACTGGATTCATGAGTCTCAGTCGAGTTCCTCGAACATAAGAGTTTTCCCTATTCAGCATCAAGAGGCAATCTCACTGAGGACTTACCACAACAGAACTGGTGTAGGAAACATGAAATATAGCACACTGGGGCAATTGAGTTGCTCTTCCTAGGGGGCCCGTTGCTGAATCAGTATCAAGGAAATGTCATTCTCTATTTAATACAGTTTCTGCTCAATGTGCCTTGGATATGCTTAATGAAGCAGTGAAGAGGGGGTTTTATCCTATATGTATCCTGTGCTATACTGCACTGCAGCTAAGTAAGTGACTGGACAGGTTCCATTCCCCTGCCCCAATGCCTAGCCTGAAGAAGTCAAACTGACAAAAGAACAGACTGACTCACAAGTTCTATTTTCTAGAGCTGGCAATCGTCCAAGAACATCCATGCCTTGTTCCTCTGGAATTGGTCTGTAGAGCAAAAAGAAAAGTATTACATTTGATGGGAAGCGCAATTATATGATGGTCTTGGGTTTGTCTTTGGTTTCAGGGAAACAAGTTTAGTTCTTGAAACAGAGGCAGACCCAGTTTCAGTTGGGTATCTCAACCACAAACTGAGACCTTTTATCCTATTCTAGTAATATAGAA
This sequence comes from Rhincodon typus, assembly GCF_021869965.1. NCBI lineage: Eukaryota > Metazoa > Chordata > Chondrichthyes > Orectolobiformes > Rhincodontidae > Rhincodon > Rhincodon typus. The sequence goes on from NC_063360.1 coordinate 12,010,293, forward strand.
AAAAGAATAGGCTATTCAGCCCGAAGAGCCTGTTGCACCATTAATGATATCCAGGCTGATCTGTATCTTAACTCCATCGACCTGCCTTCGGTCCATATCCTTTAATGCCTACAGCTAGCAACAAAAATCAATCTTAGATTTAAAATTATTACTATTGACTCATGTGGATAACAAGATGCAGGTTCAGTTGTCAGTTAGGAGGGCAAGTGCAATGTTAATATTCATTTCAAGAGTGCGAGAATACAACTGCAGGGATGTATAGCTGAAGGCGTATAAGGCTCTGGTCAGACTGCATTTGGAATCTGTGAACAGTTTTGGGCTCCATATCTAAGGAAGGATGTGCTGGCTTTGGAGAGGTTCCAGAGGTGGTTTACAAAAATCATCCCAGATGAAGGGCTTGTCTTATGAGGAGCGGTTGAGGACTCTGGGACTCTACTCAATAGAATTTAGAAGGATGAGGGAGATCTTATTAAAACTTACAGAACACTGAGAGGCCTGGATAGAGTGGACATGGTGAAGATATTTCTGCTAGTAGAACAGACTAGGACCTGAGGGCACAGCCTCAGAGTTAATGGATGGCCCTTTAGAACTGAGATGAGGAGAAATTTCTTTAGCCAGACGTTGGTGATTCTATGGAACTCATTGCCACAGAAGGCTGTGGAGGATATGTCACTGATATGTCATTTAAGACAGAGATATGCAAATAGGTGCTTGATTTGTAACAGGATCAAGGGTTACAGGGAGAAGGCAGGAGAATGGGGTTGAAGAACATATCAGACATGATCAAGTGGTGGAGAAGACTCAATGGACTGAATGATTGAATTCTGCTCCTATATCTTGTGGTCTATTTCATCACATTATTCAAAGAGCAGAGTTTCTCCCGATGTCAGCATTTACCCCTCAACAAAGGATTTGATTAACTGGTCATTTCTTTCATAACAGTTTTTGATCTTCCTGTGTCCAAAATGGCTACCGCATTCAGTAAATGAATAATGTTGCACTACTGACTATTTTGTTTTGCTTCTAATTAGAATTTGGATCTTATTTATTTGAGATCACTCAGACTGCTGTATTTTCAATAGTATTTGACAATCATGTACAAAAATTCTCTTTCTGTTCAGTCTCCTCTGGGATATATTTCTATCATGTACAGTCTCCACATTAACCCCCACTGACAACTTCCGTCCCTAGTCCTCTTCCCCCTCTTGTCCTGATGATGCTGTTCTTGCAGAGGACAGCTTCCAAAAGTATCAGCTCACCTCAGCTACCTTGCTGCCCAAGTGATAATTCTTCATTCATCAACTGAGGCAGTAAAGAGGAAAACATAACTAAGTCTGACATTATCTGTATTCAACAAGAACACTCACATCCTCCACAGAAGGGGTTAATGAGGACCGATTGAGAACAAGGATTCTAGCTTAATATTTTTTTCCTCTTGTTAGGGGTCAAGTGCTGCACATCAAACATTAGTTCAGCTGAGGTCAGAGACCTCAACTGAAACTGTAGATCAAATTTGGAGCCTTCCTAATCTATGACGCTCGATTCCAATTTACGGCAGTGCATTTACCCATGGAGCAAAAGCTGAAATGATGAAACTTCCAAAGATACCGGCTGGAATCCTGAAACATTAATCACAGTGCTCAAAAGTAAAGGCTTTACATTTAGCTGAACACAGTGCAAGGAGGCTTTCCCCAAAGACCTGGGATCGATGGAGAATGGTTTGTACTGTTTACCCACTCTATACAATGGCGGCAGCACACCAGAGAAATCCAGATTTAAAAATTGCAAGGAGAGACACGATACAAGGTTCAAAATGGAAGTCAGCTGGTTAACAGTACTGCATAGCACTGCATTCAGTGAGACCGGTCTAATACTGAAACACTGTCACATAATCATGTCTTTGTAACACCTTAAACATCAACAGACTGAAATTCGGATACATCAAACAAACAAGCCAAAATAAATTCTTCAATTATATTTTTAAATTGTGCAAATATTAATATTTCATTTCATTCTCACAGGTCTGATCAAAACATCGCACAGAAATAGAAATGGCACCTCACCTTGTTCACTTTTTTTCATCAATAGGCAGTAAATAAATCATGTGAGAATAATCTTTCCTGTCAGAAACGTGTTGCAGGAACAGCTGGGGCTTCACAGTCCTGCTACCATTTTGATGTTACTGTCACATGATTGGGACATGTTTCCTTGCACGGGATATTACAGTCACCCCTAACATCCCCACACAGAGTAAATGGAATAAGCTAAGCAGTTCTAATGAGTGAGATGTGAACTGAGCATGCCCAACATCTCCATAGGGATCAGCATTACTTCAGGATGATGGGAACAAAGGATTAAGCCTGGTCACAAGAGCTTCACTTTATATCTGCTTGCACAGACTGGTTTTCAAATCTATCACTGCACACTTTCACATTGATTGAATGTGTTCACTCCGGCTATTAAATCGCTTGTGGCCCTGACAGAAAGAAAAATAAATTCAATTCTGGATAAGAATCAATTAATTATGGTACTTTCAGTTTCTCCTTCTCTCTTGAAGGTGCTGAATCCCTGCTGCAGTACAGGTTCCACTCACCCTCGGGTTCCTTATCTAAGTGGCCATTCTTCATGCCTTAGCCTGAATCGTGAGTGCAGAGGCTATTCCACAACAGGAGCATCACTGTTGAATCTGACTATGAATTAGGATAATCAAGAGAAGATGGGATAAAATTGGATGGATGGAAGTCATATTTGTATCATTGACTCTGTCTTTTCACAGTGTCCAATTTCCACACTCATTATGCAATCCAGCTCTAAGCTCTTGCTGATAGCGCAGTGATGTCAACCAGTGTCTCAGTGGGCAAATTCACTTGCCTGATGTGATGCTGAGGTACACACAGTAAAAGACTCCATGTAATGTGGATAGGGTCTAATTCAATCGATGATATAGGTGATTAGCAAATGGCCTTTTTGGAACTGAAAATGGCTTAGAGGAAACGCAGCACATTGGTCATATATTAAATCTTAAAAGCTGCCATGCCGGTCAGGCTCCGGTCATTATTTCACTTCATTCAAACAAATAGACTAACCATCTGCTGACCTTTGTGACCCTCAGGGCACACTCATTTAATACAGAAATATAATTAAGATCTTTGAAAGGTGATTCTAGCTGTGAAGGTTCGAGGGAATGTCTGCTGTGACGTTCTGAGGAAACATTTATTGTGACAATCTGTTGGATATATTCCACTTGCAAATGTCAGGTTTTACTACTTGTTTCACCCTACCTTTTTCCCAGTTTTATCCTCCTTTGCTCTAGTTGGTGAAGGGCTATCTTTCACATTAAGGGACTGAAAGTGAGTGCTGACTTTAAATAATTTGCTGCAATCTGACCACCTCCTGGTTACAAAAGACATTTGGGCCACTTCAAGCAATAGTTAGGAGTAAGAGTGCATCAGTCTTCACATTCTGAGAAAAATGGGCACTAAATTGCCAATCTCCCCCACAAGAGCTATACTTAAGCTTGAATAGAGGCAACAGTGCTAACTTTATTGTTGTGCTACTCTGAAATTCTGTAACAGTAAGCAACAACATTCAATATAAACATAAAATGCTAGAAACACTCAGGGTGGGTCAGTGGTTAGCACTGGAGCCTCACAGTGCCAGGGACCCAGGTTCAATTCCAGCCTTGGGTGACTGTCTATGTGGAGTTTGCACATTCTCCCTGCGTCTGCTGGGTGCTCTGGTTTTCTACCTTAGTCCAAAGATGTGCAGGTTAGGCTGATTGGTAATACTACTGCCAGGAACGTGCAGGCTAGGTGGATTAGCCATGGTAAAAATGTGTGGTTACAGGGATAGGATGGAGTCTGCATCTGAGTGGAATAGCTTTTCACAGTGTTGCTGCAGACTCGATGGCCTGAATGGGCTCTTTCTGTACTGTAGACATTCTATGATTCTAGATCAGGCAGCATCTGTGGTGACAGAAAGTTTTAATGTTATAGCCCTGTGACCCTTTGTCAGGACAGACCCAAAGGGAGGCAATGGCCTAGTGGTATTATCGCTAGACTATAAATCCAGAGACCCAGGTCATGCTGTGTCAGATGGGGGAATTTGAATTCAACAAAATTCTGGAACTATGAGTCAATTATTGCAAAAACCCATCTGGTTCACTAAGATAGTAAGAACTGCCGATGCTGGAGTCAGAGATACACAGTGTCGAGCTGGGGCAACACAGCAGGCCAGACAGAGGAGCAGGAAAGCTGACGTTTCGGGTCGGGACCCTTCATCAGAAAAAAAAAGGGTCCCGTCCCGAAACGTCAGCTTTCCTGCTTCTCTGATGCTGCCTGGCCTGCTGTGTTCCTCCAACTTCACACTGGTTCACTAATGCTTTTTAGGGAAGAAAACTGCCACCATTACCTGGTCTGGGCTATATGTGACTCCAGACCCACAGCAATGCGGTTGGCTTGACTCTTAACCGCCCTTTGGGCAATTAGGGATGGCCAAAATATGCTGACCCAGCCAGTGATGCTCCCATCTCTCGTGAATGAATTAAAAAACAAATTGACCGGGATTCCCTTGGCACAGGGTGTACTCTGACATTGGGAGCAATGGGTACCCTGAGCTCATGTAGGTGGCCACTCGAACCACAATGGCAATCTATGGGGGAGGAGGGTGAAACATTTATTCTTCTGTCGGAGGAAAGGGGGCACTGCAGCTAGAGGCCCACTCTGTGGGCCATCGAGCCTCTAGCCATAATAGCAATCACTATTATGAGAAAGGCCACTTCCATTCCACTGCCAGCCACCCTGTTCACTGATGAGTTCCTCTGCCACTGGCAAAATGTCTGGGACCTAGGAAAATGGAGCTAATTGGCCCTTCAGTGATGTAAGTTGACCTTGTGCTCCATTGGCAGGCACATAGGTCAATGCCAACCTCACCTCTGGGACTGGTAGGCAGGTCCGGGAACTCTCCTGCCACAGCTCTACCACAATTTATTCCCCAGCCCACCACTGGCTCACCAACCTGCCTCCTAGCTCGTGCCCGGGGGCTGACAGAATCCCAGACACTTACTGCTTATCCTTACGGCAGATCTTGAAAAACATGCTGCGTATTTCAAGAATTTTTCAGATTTCTCGAATCTGCAGTATTTTTGTCCTTTAAAGGAATGATAAGCTGCAAGTCTTCATGTGCAGTTTCCCCATTCACTGTTTGGCTCAGTCAGCTCCTGATTTCGCTGACTGTCAAGTGAAGGCCAGGCTCTCAACGTTTTTAAATGGCCCCTTTTCACTTACTCTTTAAAACCCTGACTAACACTACCATCATACAGCATCCCTCGGTAAAAATATTTCTCCCCATTAAAATTCTTCTTGTTTGGTAATTTATTTAACTTCACATGAAGGGCTCTTTGCCTTTCAATGATTGGTCTTAATTCAAACATATTTCATTGGCTGATGGAATAATGTAAGGTTGTGAAAGGCACTATAAAAATGCAGGACTTTTCCTTTTCCTACTTCTGCCCAGCAGGAAATAGGGAAATCTGTCTCCAGTCCATTCCACTGCTGGCAAGCCCATAAATGGTGGCCAAAAGTCACATGGGAGAGCAACTCTGCGAACAGGCACAGATGGAAGGGGAGCTGGGCTGTGAACTTCAATCTCCAACTGTATACCAATCACTATCAGTCTAAAATGTAAAATATGTAGCCAGTTCCTTATCTGAAAAGTAAACGTTGATTACGAGCTCAACTCTTTCCTTTACAACTGGAATTGCCAGAAAGTTCAAGTTCAATCTGAACTGCTTGTGTCAAAACATACCATCCCGACTGTTACCCAATTGTACTTTGTGGATTATGAGAGACCTGCATTTAGGATATGCTGCAGTTCTAAACCTGGGACTCTGCATTAAACACTATCACCTCATTGAGTCACTTGTATATGTTTAACCAACTCATTCACTTCATGCAGTGCTAAGTGACAAGTTATATTGTATTGAAACATTTACATGGGTATGCACTTCCTGTCTTACAACTTGCAGTCACACATTTCTGTCAATATTTCCCTGCCAGTTTTGTTGTCAATGTTCATGGTGTTTGCAGGCTATGACACTCTACATGGATTCTGAAACATCTTTCTCAATTCACCTGATTACAAATAACACAGTAACTGTCTATTAGGGTTAGTTATTAACCATTAAGTTATAATTGCTTGTCTAAGAACCCTCCAGATGCTGAAATTAGACTTTACGACTTTGAGCATCCACAGATAAATGTTCTAAAAAGACTCCTCTATGTCGTGTGGGACTCGCTCTAAAACACACTATGTATCTGCTTGGCTTTTTCATTAAGAGTTGGGAAAATTGTGCGTTCAAGTCTCACTCCAGGACCTGAAACAAAACCTAAGGTGGCATCAAATGTTGTTGAAGATTCTATCCTTCAAAAAAATTCATCAAATAATCCAGGACACAAGATCATTCAGCCCATCATGTCTGTACCAAGTCATTCCACTTGACCTGCAAGCTTCTCCTTTCCAAGTAAATATTCAATTTCCCCTTTAAAAGTTACTACCAAATCTGCTTCCATTACTCTTTCAGCCAGAAAATTCCAGATTATAACAATTCATTGCACAAATAAATTTCTCTTCACCTTCTATAAGATCATGAGATGTAGAAGATGTCATTTGATCCATCAATTCTGCTCCGCCATTCAATGAGATCACGGCTGATCCAATTTCCTTAGTGCTTAAAAAATCTGTCAATCTTACCTCTGGAATCATAGAATCCCTATAGTTTGGAAGCAAGCCATTTGGCCCATCAAGTCCACACAGATCCTCCAGAGAACATCCCACCCTGACCCATCCCCCCACCCTTTCCATGTTACTCTGCATTTCCCATGGCTAACCCATCCAGCCTGTACATCCCTGAACACTATGGGTAATTTAGCATGGCCAATCTACCTAAACTGCACACCTTTAGACTGTGGGAAGAAACTGGAGCACCCGGAGGAAACCCATGCAGACATGTGGAGAATGTGCAAACTCCACACAGACAGTCACACAAGGCTGGAATCAAACATGGGTCCCTGGTGCTGTGAGGCAGCAGTGCTAACCACTGAGCCACTGTGTCACCTCTATATACTTAATACCCCAACATTTACAGCCCTCTGTGGTGAAGAATACCACAGATTCACTTACCTCTAAGAGATTAAATTCTTCCTTATCTGTCTTGAATGGGCGATCTCTTACTCTGAGATTATACCCTCTGGTTCTATATTCTTCTACAAGGGACTTATCCACAACCTTTCAACATCTACCATGTCAGGTACCCTAAGAATATTATATGTTTCAATAAGGTCACCTCTCATTCCTCTAAACTCCAATGAGTACAGGCTCAATCTACTCAACCTCTCCTCATAAGACAATCCTCCCACACCTGGGATCAACACAGTGAACCTTTTCTGGATGACCTCCAATTACAGAGCGGGGCAAACAAGTGACAGATGGAATTCAACCCAGAAAAGTGTGAAGTGATTCATTTTGGAAGGTTAAATTTGAATGCAGAATACAGGGTTAATGGCAGGATTCTTGGCAGTGTGGAGGAACAGAGGGATCTTGGGGTCCACAAGCATAGATCCCTCAAAGTTGCTACCCAAGCTAATAGGGTTGTAAAGAAGACATATGGTGTGTTGGCTTTCATTGGCATGGGAATTGAGTTTAAGAGCCACGAGATTATGCTGCAGCTCTATAAAACCCTGGTTAGACCACAATTGCAATATTGTGTTCAGTCCTGGTCGCCTCATTATAGGAAGGATGTGGAAGCTTCAGAGAGGGTGCAGAGGAGATTTACCAGGATGCTGCCTGGACTGGAGGGCGGGTCTTATGAGGAAAGGTTTGAGGGAGCTAGGGCTTTTTTCATTGATGTGAAGAAGGATGAGAGGTGACTTAATAGAGGTGTATAAGATGATGAAAGGCATAGATAGAGTGGATACACAGAGAATTTTTCCCAGGGCAGAAATGACTATTATGAGGGGGCATAATTTTAAGCTGATTACAGGAAGGTATAGGGGAGACATCAGAGGTAGGTTCTTTACACAGAGAGTGGTGGGTGCATGGAATGTGCTGCTGGCGGTAGTAGTGGAATCAGATAGAGACATTTAAGCGACTCTTGGATAGGCACATGGATGATGGTAAAACGTAGGATATGCAGGGTAGTTTGATCTTAGTAGGATAACAGGTTGGCACAACACCATGGGCCGAAGGGCCTGTACTGTGCTGTACTGTTCTATGTCCTATGTTCTTGTCTTCACTATTACCTAATTTCGCTGCCAGCTTCTTGTGATTTACGCACAAGGACCCATAAACCCCTCTGTACTAAAGACTTCTGCAGTCCTTCTCTATTTAAATATTTATCAGCTCCTCAATTTTCCCGGAAAAGTGCATAACCTCACATTTTCCCACATTGTATTCCATCTGCCCAGTTTTTGCCTACTGATCTAACTTGTCTATATCTTTTGTGTTTTTTAATAGTCCTCTTGCCTTGTTGCTGACAATATTAAATGGAGATCCCCACCCAACTGTTCCCTAGTTACAGACCCTGTAATAGGATTTGAAGCTGAGCAAGCAGCTTAACATTCCTCCCACAACTGATCATTTGTCACACGATTGTTTATCTGATATTGGTCGAGTTGATCAGTTATTGTTTATTTCCTACACAAAAGCAGTCACTGTACTTCTACTTATTATATAAAGCACCTTGAGACTATGAAAGGGTACAACAGGTATGTTGTATTTAATATTTTAGACATAAATTTGAGATTTTTTTTATTCATTCACAGGATGAGGGCATCACTGGCTAGGCAGCATTTATTGCCCATTCCTAATTGCCCAGAGGACAGTTAAGAGACAACCACATTGGTGTGGGTCTGAAGTCACATGTAGGCCAGACCAGGTAAGGATGGCAGTTTCCTTCCCGCAAGCACATTAGTGAGCCAGTAGGTTTTTCCTGACAATTGGCAATGGATTCATAGCCATCATTAGATTGTTAATTCCAGATATTTTATTGAATTCAAATTCCACCATCTGCCATGGCAGGATTTGAACCCAGGTTCCCAGAACATTATCTGGGTCTCTAGATTAACAGTAAAGCAATAATACCACTAGGCCATCACCTCCCCTAAGGGATGGATTGTCTGTTAGATCCACTGCTCCAAACACTGTCTTTGAGCCACTAAATTTTGCCTCTCTCCTGAAGGCACTAATGAACTCTGGGTGCCAGCTCCATATAAAACAGTGACACTTTTGATTATTCTCCAGGACAAAAATCAATAGGCTATTCAACTACAGGCAGTATCACATGTCTTCTCATCTAACACTGGCGCTTGCTGATGTGAATTTTCCAGCAAGAATCACAGGACCCTATCTGATACCATCCCAATTTACACCCCCAGCATCCTAATCAGGGGCATAATTAATCTTCCCTCTGGAGAAAGGTGACAAAAGTAAGATTTAAAGAATCAGTGAAACCCTGAAAGGCCAAATGTACCAGGCAACAAAGCTGGAACTGCTACCTACTGACGCTGGCAGTGAAACAGTTAACAGCATAAATGTTTGCAGCAGGGCTTTGTGTCCCTGACACTCTCAGCTTCGTCGGGAGTGTTCCCTTGAAAATTGATGGGTTCTCAGCGTGAATGCAAATGTAGAGATGTGTGAGCATCTGGATAGCTAACCTGGGAAAATCATCATCCTGCCATTCCTCTTTCAGTTCAACATTTTCCATTCGAAGCGCTGCCTCACTGGTCCCCATCAGAATCCCGAAGATGGAGGGCTAAAAAAATTCAGCAGCTGAATAGACATAATAAATGATATTTATTATCAGCATCAATAACAGCTGTCTAGTACAAGCACATAAAATCATATTGATACACCGTATAACTAGCATTGAAATAACAACAAAAGAAACAGTTAGAAAAGGACCACTTACATTCAGTCTCTGATCCTTTACAGCTTATTATTTTAATAAGAAATGGTCCTTTTGTCCATCTCCGACATATTCTTCCGTCTGCTTGTCCTCAAACAGATAATTTAAATTGTTGGAACAGAAAGTAGCGGCTTAAATGAGCTGAACCTTTCGCCACCTTCTCTTGCAGCCTTGCTATGCTGGCTATATCTGTGCTTTCTTCACCATTATGCGTGCAGATGCCGATCACAGACTTATTTTTTTCACTGCCAGCACACTGCTGGCAGGCACAGTGCTGCGTGCAGAGGTAATTACCAGGTTGGCAGGCACATCAGCAAACAGCAGTCTTATCCTGATTGGTGGCATCCTGTGATGAAATCTGCCAGCACCATCCAATCACCAAAAGAAGGGAGAAATCAGAACATATTGTTCAAACTGTACCACATCTCCTCTATCTGGGCATTGTTCGATGATGCTTTATCTGCTCTCTCTCTCTCTCTCCCCCCTACTCCTCTCTCTGCAGCTCCCACCTCACTCTCACAGACAAACAATTCCTCTCACTGGAATAAAAGAAATGGACACAACTTCCAAAGGATGCATGGTGTTGGTCAGAGTCACAGAATAGTACAGCACGGAAACAGACCCTTCGGTCCAACTCATCCATGCCGATCAAATATCCTAAATTAAGCTAGTCCTATTTGTCAGCATTTGGCCTCTAAACCCTTCCTATTCGTGTACCCATCCAGATGCCTTTTAAATGTTGTATTTATACCAACCTCCACCACCTCCTCAGGCAGGTCATTCCATACATGCACCATCCTCTGCGTGAAAAAGTTGCCCCTTAGGTCCCTTTTATATCTTTCCACTCTCACCTTAAACCTATGCCCTCTAGGTTTGGAATCCCCCACCCCAGGAAAAAGACCTTGGCTATTCACCCTATCCATGCCCAGAGGTGCATCAGACAGTTGCCAACTGTAAAGCTGGTGTGAAAATTGCAGAGGACTAGCAGGGAATATAGAAACAGGATGTTTATTCATGTGTCTGCTAAGGGGTTGCCACACTCATTCTATGGTTAAAAGAATTTTCCTATTTCCTTCAACCACTCCTGAAGATGCTGCCTCTTGTTAGGGTGCTGGCTGTTATTCAGTCCTCGGGAATCTCATATACAATCTACGACCTCAGTCAACGAGATTCTGCAGGCTATTCAAATATTGGAAAGTAAGGCCAATTCTAACCTCAGCAATGTTTGTATATCCCACAAGAGTCACTGGATATCAATCAGTCTTAAAAAAGTAGAGTTGCAGACATTTGAAAAATACATGGTTATGTTGTAGTGTGATGGAAATGTTTAAAACAACAAAAGGGGAGGAATTATTTTTTAAGACCAGCCTTTTTTACAGTAGTTCAGTCTAGAACAAGGAGAAACCCTTCACACAGAGAGTCATGAGGCTGTGGATTTCACTTCTTGCTGAGATATAAACACTGTCAACATTGAAAATTAGAGTGAATGGATGGATGAAGAAAAAGTGGATGAAGAGAAGGAGCAGATAAATTAAAGGCAATTATAATAACTTACTGATATGCAAGTCAAAAATCATTAGGGGCTGATTGGTTCTGTCTTTTTTATGACAGGAAACCTGCTAATTTCCTCTCACTTTGGGAAAATGATTTGGGTATATGAAGAAAAGGACAAATGGAAAATTGTTTAATTTTGATCCATATTGTTGGGAGCACCAGCCTGGGGAGGGGGAAGGGCTGGAACACATAGGCAAACTTTTATTTGCCTTGTGCTCTCATTCAGTATTCTCTGTATATTGTGGATCCTCCAGATGTTTCATTATAAAGATACAAGTGTTTGTTTGAATGAACTGTGAAGACAATGAGCTTCTTGTTCGCCTTCCATGACTCCAGGACAAATGAACTTTCACTTGCTGAATGTATCCTGCTAATGTGCAGAAATTTACTTAATGATTTGCCAAGTGCCTGTACAGTATAAAAATGGCAGAGAACCAGTACAGAATATCTAAGAGAATAAAAATGGGCCAATGCTTATTCATAAAAGTAATAAAGGATGGCTGGACTCACTGTTTGGATAAAAGAAAATCTGCATTTCTCATTTTGTCCCTCCTCTCCTGAAGATGCTGGCCTCAACATATGGATGCACGTTGCCTGCTTTCTCAGCATTTTAGGAGCTGCTTTGCTTTTAAAATGTCTTCCACATTTCCGGTGCTGACCACACATGGGTACCTGCAGTGACTGGAATGAGATCATCCAAATGTAACTCATAGAATGAGTTCCCTGATTGGGGCAGTTAGCCTGATCCAATCAGGGAGCCCTGGCTGACAGATATAAGCAGCAGTGTCAGGAGTTCTGTTCACTCTAGGAGCTGGCTCTGAGCTAGCCGGGTCAGTGTCATGTACTGTGCACGTGTAAATAAAGGGTGACTTGGTGACAGGATACCAGCCTTAGAGGAGTTATTTCAGTGTCATCTTCATGAGGACATTAACAAGTGCACAGGAAGGTTTCACCAGAAGTGTAAAGAGCTAACAAACTGCGACATCCATCAATGTGTGATGTTGAACTTATGCCAGTATTACCATCTTGGAGTTCATTGTTCTAGCTAAGGTTTTCTCTTAACCTTGCACAACATACAAGGATGAACTTGCCAACAGCTCTACTTAAAGAGTTAATTTAGTTGCTGATTGCTTTCTACTACTGCTTCAATTTCAGAAGTGAATTGTGCTTTCTAGAAATTTGTGAAGTTGTCATAGTCTGCAAGGACTAAAGTGGGACATCCTGAAGGACTCACTCCTGATTTCAAGAATTCTGCAATGACCACTTGCTATTGGAAGTCTGCAACGGTTTGCACCCACTTTGGCCCACAGCATGACAGGGAGAATGAGAGGTGAAACGGAGCTGCTTGAAGAGGGAGGAGGAAGAGTGGGAGAAGTACTCTGAACAGAAGACTGCAAATTTCAATGCTAAAAGCAAGAAGAAGTATGTTAGATGTCCCTGCTTCACTAAGAAGGTCTTCACTGAAACCTACCACTTCTTGCGGCCATAACTGCAGCATTACAGCCAGCATTGCCAGAGGCTCTGAAATTGAGTTTGACCATGCACTGTTATGTCTGTGGCTTCTTCCGGTTTTGAGCAGACGATATTTGGAACTTTTCTGAGTTTGCTCTCCAATGTTGTATAGGAAAGTCATTGAGGCTCTACACAGCTGAATACATTTGATTCTCTCTTGTCAGTAAGCAGGAGGCAAAGCAAGCACGCCGCTTTATGTGACTGCATGTTTCCCCAAGGTGCAGGGTGCTTTTCACTGCACACATGTTGTTTTGTGGGCACTATGTATCAACACTGAGGTCTATCACAACTGGAAGGAATTCCACCTCTCTGAACATTCGCACATGTACGGCCATACAGCATAATGTACAATTCAACGCCCAGTAACCTGACAGCAGTGCCTTCATTTTGCAGTGGTCTGCAGTGCCACCTGCCACTATTACAAACTACAGCAGTAGCTACTGAGAGACATGAGCTGTTCATTGGCCACATGGATCAGAGCTCTGTGCACACGCACACACACACACACATACATGCACACATGCACACGCACACACACGCGTGCGCACACACGCACACACACAGACACATGCACACAGGCACACACAGACACACACACACATACGCATGCAACATGCATACAATAAAAGCCATGTTGACAAACAAAATGTGACTGGGAATGCCATTGGGAATTACGCTATGTTACTGTTGCCTGGGCCACTCTTGAAGAATTCTGCAGTATTCAGCAGAATGTGTCAAAGTTTGTCATGGCATGCTGCATGGTGCAGTCTCACTGTCATGAGGAGACAGACCTTGGCACCAGCTAAATAGTAACCAGCTCAGGAGCAGGAAGAGAGGAGGCAAGTAACACTGTTCCTTTCAAACTGGTCAGCTCATCTAAATGTGCAACAAAAGAAGGCATCCCGAATTCCCCATTCATCAACAGCTCACAGTTTACCATCCCTCTGTCACTGACCATCACATTATACTCTGAACCACAAGATCAAAACGCAAACCACTACAAAACCAGCATTCCAGCAGAGTTTGTAACTTGAACATTCCAGATTGCATAGAAGACGCAGCTAATCACTCTTCTGCATTAACTTGGTGCCTGTCTTCAGTGAGTCTATCCTAGTACTCTTATGCAACACTACACTAATGGCTGTAGCAAGGCTGGTGGAAGGTTGATGATTTTCAATGGTGAAAACCACAATGGTCTTGCAGGACAACCTTCAGCAGCTTTGACCCTAGAAGACACAGCTTCGGTTTTCATCATCTTGGCAAGGGCCAGTAGTCTGGGCTGGCTGCTTGATGGGCCCAGCAAATGCCTAGTGGAGTGGAAGGAGTGAATGATGGTTTCAAACCCACTGCTGGACACTCCGTCTGTCAGCGTCACACCAATAATGGCAGGCACCATCTCCTCAATGCAAGGAAGTGCATATAATGTCACTTGTCCCTCACAGCTTACAGTGCTGCTCCCTCCAGTTATGTGCCACCTTATCCTGCGATTAAGTGCAATCTGAGACAGTGAGCATGGTGCAATGCAGCTGCCATGCTCTTTCTTGGTTAGCTGGCTGTGTGTAAATTTTGTGAGACGTGGATATGTGGCTTCCAGCTATGCAAAATATGATGAGGGTGAGCTGAAGTCACAAATGTGAAATGTGAGTTATAATTGATAAAGACTGTCATTATGTGAATGATGGAAGATGGTGCGTTGATCAATGAATGATGCCAGTGGTGTGTTATATTGAGCTTGAAGGTGCATTCACTGACTTTAACTACTCATGTGAGATCACTGAACATTTTGCAGCACCCCATTCGGATTGAGCCTCAATTCCTGATATTGATGGCCATAACCCTCTGGCTCCATTGCCTCTGAGACTGATCTTGAAGGCTTCCTGGCTCTCTGCGGATGGATGACATTTGTCCTCGTCTCTCCTCATCCCAGGCTTTCAACACAGCATTTTAAAGTCTTGGTGTCCACTATCTGCCTTGATGTACTGTTTCTGTGTCTTTATCCAGGTAAAACCCATTTTTACAATGACTTCTGGTACTTTTTCTGCCAAAATGCATCTTCCCATAGGAGGTACAGGTTGGCTTTAAGCAGAGTAGGCCAGCCTGAAGATAATGTAAACCATGCTCCAGTATCCACCCTCTCGGCAGTAAATTAAGACTAACTGGACATCATAATCATTTAAATACACTGGCGGCAAGATGTTTACATGCTGCATGCTTCAAAGAACAATGGGTATATTAATCATGCATTATAATGTCTGCAAATAGTGTTCACATTATCAAATCACAATTGTACAACTGCAAATTACAACTACTATTGTCTCTTGATGCTGTACAGTTATTTGAGTAATGGTTGCTGTTCAGTCATCCAAAGGCAGAATCTTGTTGATGTATCAGGGTGTCGCAAGCCAAATGGACAACCAGTAACAGATCTTTGCTGTCTGTCGAACTACACACCAATGGGTAATGGTGAGGCCACAGGCAGACCTTCTCCTGGAATCAGAAGCTGGCAGCCCTTGTGCTGGGGAGACCATGGCTGCTGGTGGGTTCTGATGAAGTGTTATTAGACTCAAAAAGTTAACTCTTTTTCTCTCCCTCTCTCTCTCTCTACAGTTGCTGCCAAACCTGCTGAGATTTTCCGGCACTTTCCGTTTGTTTCAGATTTCCGGCATCCGTACTCCTTTGTTTTCAATCTGGATTGCTAGTCCAGTGACATTCCCACTATGCCATTTCAGGAAGGCAGCGGGGCTCAGGCACAACATCACTCCACCTCCAAGCTGAGCAATGGAGAAGATTCATCCCCTTAATCTCAGATGATCAGTTTTTGCACTGTATTCAATTGTCATTGTATAGTCAAATGTCAATTTTGACCCGCTAATGATCTTGCAGGAATCATCCAATATTGGTCAAAGACTTGAAAAATTGATGCTGTTTTAATTTGAATAATGTAATTCCGGGGCCATACAATAGAAATGCTTAAAAGTACAAGAAAGGGCTGATGCAAACAGAATGTTTGGAGTAGGTTGGTTGCTATAAGAGAGGGCTTCTACACAATTAAGTGTAAAACATTTAGAACAGGGAGCAGGAAAAGCCCCTTTGTTCAGAGAATCATGACAATATGGATTTCTCTTCTGTGATTAATGACTGAAAAAACAATTTCCACTTTGGAGATTAGATTGATAGATGGATGAAGGTAAATGCCATTATGAAGTGGTTAAGCTTGTATTGGTAATAAGAGAAAGTCTGATTTAGTCCCCATTTACTAAGGCTAGCTGGTATCAAAAATTCCTATGTATATGAAACAAAACACAAAACAGAAAGCTGTTGAATATTGGTCCATTTATTGCTTGCGATAATCAGGAATGTTGGGTGGCAGTGAAGGTGATTTTGTAAAATCACAACCCTTTCTTTGCCCTGAGCATTCGGTAGATGTTGTCTGAATAGTGTGGGTCCTCCAGATGTTTTATTCTAAAGATACAACCGTTTGTTGAATAAACTGAATGGACATTGAGATTCTTGGTCCACTGTCACGATTTGAATACAATGAAGCTTTCACTTGCTCCATGTATTTCCCAGTGTGCAGAATTCACTCGATGATTTGCAAAGAGTGTGCACACTATAACAATAGCAGAAGACCAGCAGAAAATATAGAATGGGGTGTGAGGATGAGCAAGGAAATCTTGTGGTGCAGTGGTAGTGGTCCTGCCTCTAAGCCAGAAGCTCCAGATTTCAGTCGAGTTTCAAAATTTGACAGCTGTGGAAGGCATGGCCAAACAGCTTGGTTATAAACCCGTAAATCACTCTGGTAGGGCTGTGCTAAGAGTAAGAAATGTGACAGCGCTGTGGTTTTAAGAGGTTATTTTGTACTTTTTTTTTGAAGGGAGGTTTTAAGGCAGAAGTGTCGTGTAGTCTACCACAACCACTAGAGTAAACAGTTTGTGAGGCTTTGGGTTTTCGTAAAAGTTGGAACAATAGAAGCAGCCTGAATTGGTGGAGTTAAGCTTCCTCACAGCCAGTACATCTGTCCCTGCTACACTCCAAGTTTTCTCTTGATGCTTTTCCTCCTGGGCTGCTAGAATTGCATGTGAGACAATCTATTTTACTGAATCTGCCTTTTGCCAATGGTGTGTTTCTGGGTTGTTACTATATTGGAACAGTTACTGTTTAGTAGCTAACTAAATCTATTATTTTGTTAAGCATTTCAACAGAGTTCAGCTAAGCCAATTCTTAAAAGAAAAAGTTTGGGTCTAGACTACCTCCTTATTATATTTTGAGGGGGTCTGGTCCAGTCCATAACCAAAAGTCTATTGGTCAGCTATGAAAAATCTTCAGTTATGCCCCTCAACTTATAGCCACTGGGGACCAGGTCAAGGAAATCTAGCTATGGAAGACATGTGCTTTATCTGCCTCATATGCCGCTAGGTGAGAAGATGGGTGGGATGATTATTTGTGCACTAAAGAGTTGTAGTTAAATAAAAATGTTTCTCATATTCTCCCTCACCTCTTCTGAAGTTCTGCCTCTTGCCAGGATTACAGGTTCACAGATGCTGAATGCCATTAAGTACCAGAGTATCTCATGCTCCATCTCTGATCCTATAGAATGTGTTATGACTCTGTATTCAAATACAATATACAGGAACATGGCTTGCTCCATCCTCACCTGATTACTGAGCTTTCCACAACAGTCAATATAGACTCTACCCTCAAAAAATTGGTATTATTTACAACAGTAAAACACACAAGAAAGAAGGGACCCAATAGCGGCCATTGAAATAATGAAGGGCTTTGATAGGGATATAGGGATATTTCCACTTGATAGAAGTCAAAAATATGCAGTCATAAATGTAAGATAGTCACTAATAAATCCAATGGGGAATTTAAGAAAAAAGTCTTTATAGTGAGACTTTATAGTGAGTCTTTATAGTTAGAATCATGGAATCCCACAGTGTGGTAGTAAGTCATTCGGCCATCGAGTCCACAGCGACCCTCCAAAAACTCACCCCCGACCCTATCCCCGTAACTCTGCATTTCTCATTGCTAACCCATCTAGCCTGCACACCTCCCGAACACCATGGGCAATTTAGCATGGCCAATCCACCTAACCTGTACATCTTTGGGCTGTTAGAATGTAGAACTTGCTATCACTGTCTTAAATACACTTAAGAAGAAGCTACATACATGAGAGAGAAAGGGACAGAAGAATACATTGACAGCTTTAGCTGAAGTAGGTTGGGAGGGGTTTAAATACAGAAACGGTGCTGGAGAAATGCAGCAGGTCAGGCAGCATCTATAACAAAGCAATAGAGTTAACGTTTCGAGTCCTGTATGGCTGTTCTTCAAAACCCTTCACTTCTGAATAAGAGTCATACTGCACTTGAAAATGTTAACTTGGCTTCTCTCTCCACAGATACTCCAGACCTGCTGAACACTTCCTGTTTTTATTTCAGAATTTCGGCATTCACAACCTTTTTCTTTTATTTAGGATGGGAGAAGGTTGTCTGGAACATAAAAGCAAAAGGCCAGTTGGGCTGATTTATTGATCTTTTTAATTCAATCCTCTCCCCATTGCTCCTGATGGCCCCGACGTCTGCTGGGGTACATCTTACACATACCAGTCGTTCTTAATCATCTCGCTCTCATTGTCATTCCTTAAGACAATTGAGTAAAGTACTTCAGCACCTTAGGAGGAGGTGGTTGTGATGTTTCCGAGCCTATAATGCAGAACACCAGGCAAATATTCCAGGGATATGGTTCCAATCTCCACCATGGCAGATGGAAAAATTTGAATTTCAAATAAAAATATGGAATTAAAAGCAGTGGTAGCCACTGTCGGTATTCCTTAAAATCCATCTGGTTCACTAAGCTCTTTATGAAATATCTGCTTTCCTTGACTGGTCTGGTCTATATGTGATTCCAGACCCAAAGCAACATGGTTGACTCTTACCTGTCCTTTGAGCAATACACAGTTGCCTTGGCCAGTGATGCCCACATCCCATGAACAAATTAAAGACAAAACTGTGGAGCCTGTGCCTAGAAGAAGTGTCAGACTACTCCATTTTTAGCTGTTTTTCAGGGCACATTAAATCTTGCTTTCTGAATGTTCTAAATAGGATGCTGTTTTGACAAGGCTCTCACAAATTCAGCTGCAAATGTCAAGTATATTTGGCAGAATCCACTCCTGCTACCAGGTCTTCCTGGCATTGAGTTCATCTTGAGGGCGTTGACAACACTTGATCTTTGACTTACTGCTAGGTCAAAAACACTGTTGTTCTTTAGATATTTTTAATCAACTTGTTCAGGCATGTTAGGTCACATACCTCATCCAGGTGGTACTTGAAGCCGACCTTCTGACCCTGAGGACAGGATACTACCACTACACCACAAGAGCGACGTTTCGCCATGTTAAAGTGCTATACAAATGCAAGTTGTTGCTAGGGTATCCCCTCGCAGAGCCAGGTGACTACAGAAGCTACTCAACTGTAATCTAATGCTTTCTCCAATAGTGTGGTGATTGAAAGTTACAACCTTGTCAGTTTCGAATGCGCTCATTGTTTCATTTAATTCTATTAACATTTAATGTGCGTCTTTTATGATATTTCTTGCCCACATAACAACTACTCGCTTCTATTTTAGCAACTTGATTCTGGAAGAAGACGCGATTTAAAAAAGTCATACATTGCATATTTTGACAAAAGCCTTTGATAAACCAACTCCTCTGTTTTCACTCACATGGGCTTCACAGTGCATCCGGAGGCTACATCGCTGCTTTAGCACCACTTTCTACGACTGTTCTGTTTTGCGAACACTGACACACTCACAAGGAGCCTGCATGCAATGAAACCTCCCGGGGAGCCACCGCAGGTGTTACCAAACGCCGACGCCCTAACCCCGCAGATACTGATCCATCCCCAATAATACAAATTCCGATAATTTTTGCAAATACTGGCAACGTCTGCAAATTCTGAAGCACACCCAGGGACTCTCTGCAAATACTGATGCATTGCAAGGAACTTTTGCACTTCTGGGATCTCTCTACGAATACTGACACCTCTGCAAATATTGTATTGATACATTCCCGGGGACCTCGACAAACTACTGATGGATGACCCCTTGCAAACTTGGCTGGGAGCCCCTATTCTAACTTCTCAAAGATAGCTCCCCAAAAGACAAAAGTGATTACAGTGATATATAAAAGTGGGAAAATGTGCTAAAAGCATTTTTAGAATACAGCAACAGAAACGTGCTAGCCAAACAATGCAGAAAGTACAGAAATATTGTAACTTCGATACTTGCTTACAATCCCTTTCTGAGCGTTGGTCAGCTCAATGTGAAAACTTGCCCTGGGAGAGAATGGTACCAGTGAACATGAACACCGTGCCAAATTGTACTGCTGGTTCTGCTTCGAATGACAGCTTGGAGAATAGACGTTACCAATATCTGAATTAGAGA
>NC_063360.1:12031262-12043010 GCF_021869965.1 Rhincodon typus
ACAGACAACACTTAGGTAACTGCAAGAAATGCAGAAACACCCCTTCACAATTCTGCAGTAACATTGAAATTGAAATAGAGACAGTTTGACCCTGCTTGTCTTCATTGAATCTTTTTGGAAAATTTCAATTACAGTCCGTATGTGAAGCCAAAATCATTTGACATGTGGCATAACTGGAAAAGATTTAGGATAGGATGTTATATTCCACTGTGAACAGGAACAGAGGCAGACACTGAAAATAACAGCACTGAGTTTCAGTGTGTGCTCTGGTTTCCTTCCACAGCCCAAAGATGTGCAGGTTGGATGGATCGGCCATGCTAAATTGCCCATAGTGTCCAGGGATGTGCAAGCTAGGTGGATTAGCTATGGGATATGCAGAATTACAGGGATAGGGTAGGGGGTTGGGTCTGGGTTGGACACTGTTTGGAGGGTTGGTATGGATTTGATGGGCCGAACAGCCTGCTTCCACACTGTAGGGATTCTACGCCCAGCAAAATGGTTTCTCATTGTCGTTCCTGTGCGATGGAAGACCAGCCATGAAGTAATCTTATTGAAATATAAAACTGAGTGAGGCTGCTGAAAGTATGTTTTCTCCTGTGGGAGGGACTAGATCTAGGGAACACCATCTAAAAATAAGGGCTGCCCTTTTAAGGTAGAAATGAGAAATCTTTTCTTTCACTGGTATTGAGTATTTGGAATTCTTTTCTGACAGTAGTGGAGGTAGGTCACTAAATATTTTTAAGGCAAAGAAAGATGGATTCTCAGTGAACAAGGGAGTAGCCAGGAATGTGGTGTTGTGGCCACAAATAGATCAGCCATTATTTTATTGAATGTGACAGTAGGCTCAATGAGCAGAATGGCCTATTTCTATTCTGAATTTGTTTGTTTGTTTAAGAACCTTCCTTTTTCCGCTGTTACATTCGTGCCCGGGTGTCCTTCGAGAAGGAGCACAAGTTGTCCGTCAATGGTCTCGATGCCCTCAGAGAGAGGTAGGCACTGAGGAGGACACAGTGTTCTATTTTCCACTCCAACTCCATTTTGATTTAGTCCCCTCCCTGCCTCCCTCACCAACCCCCTCACTTTTTGATGTTAGCATGGCCCTTAACAGGCTTTGCTTGTAAATATTCAATTGGCCATATGGGTATTTTCCTGATGGTGGAGAAAAAAAATAATAAAGTTTATTCACAACAGTGCCTACATTTTTCTATCTCACCACAATGAAAAAAAATAGTAACCACGGGTGATTTAGAGAAAAAAACTAAGCTGCCTGTTTCCATAGTTACATTCGTGCCTGGGTGTCCTTGGAGAAGGAATACGTAATGTCCAACAATGCTCTCGAAGCCTTCAGAGAGAAGTGGGCACCGTGGGTGATAGAGTGCTTTATTTCCCCCTCCAACTCCATTTTTAGCTCCTTCCTGCTCTTCCTACCCTTCCCCCTCCCCCCTTCCCTCACCTTTGATGGTTTGCATTGCCCATAATGGGCTTTGCAATATTAATCCTCAGTTGGGTACATGGATATCGTACTGGTGGTGGTTACTAGTTAAAAAAAAACAAAAGTCACTGAGGTTTTGTTAGTGGGGACGCAATAACACTTCCAGGTAGATAGGTAAAAACACCTGCCTGTATGGTTTGCATTGTTCTTAACAGGCTTTGCACGTAATATCCAATTGGATGCACAGGTTGTTTTACTGTTAAAAATAAAAAAATGTCACTGATTTGCTGGTGGGGAAAAAACATTCAATTGTGTGTGTTATCACTTCCCAATATATTTTTAAAAACCTGTATCCCTTACCAGGACTTGACATCTAAATTAATCAATTGGAAAACATTGAGTGATTTACTGATGGTACTTAATACATGAAAAAATACCACGGGTGATTTGGCGATGGGAAAAACAAACACTCAATTGTGTGTAAGAGAAAAGAACTTGCTGATCCTCTGAGCCAGGAAGCCTCAGTTCAAGTCCCATCTGCTCCAGAGAGCGGATTAAAATCACTGGACAGGTTGATTAGAAAAATATAAAAAGAACCTGCCCAATCTGCTAAAAAATCCAACTGGTTAACTTGAGAGCTCTTAGAGTGCCAGTTTGAGATATTGGTAAGGGTCAAGAGCAGTTCAGATGCACACTGGCAACAAAGTGGGCAGATTGTCATAGTTGTCCTAAGAAATTAAACAGGCCCCTTGAAAGGAAAGATAGCATAGATGGGCACGCGGTCATTGGTACAAGTTAAAAGTGCAAATGCTTGTGCCCAAGGATGTGGCAACCCTGCCAGACACAATTAGAAATCTATCTGAGCACAGAGAAGTTAGCAACTGGCAACAGAAACACATCTGTCAGAGTTTGAGTCCGGTGGCAATGAGGAGAAATATCCTCAAACAAACAGCAAAGACCCGTCATGACAAGTGTAGCAGAGAATGACAAGGGTCATCAATACAACAGAGGCAGTACCCTCTGTATAGCATCTGTTCACAGCATCATGTTGCTGGATACTGTGCCTGGCCAGATGGTCACAGAAATTAGTGCCTTCATCGTGGAAGACATTATGCCATGCAGCACTGCTCTCCACACCCGCCAGCAGCTGTGAAAGGGTTTAGTCATATTAAGGAATATGCCTTTTAGGAAGAGACGAGGAGAAATTTATTTACGCAGAGAATGGGGAGTCTGCAGCATTCACTCCCACAGGAAACTGTTGAGGCCAAAGCATTGAAGACTCGCATTAAAAAGATATAGGGGTAAAGGGATCAAAGGATATGGGAAGAAAGCGGGAACAGGGTATTGAATTGCATGATTAGCCATGATCATAATGAACGGTGGACTAGTCTCAAAGGGCTGAATAGCATACTCCTATATTACGCAGTAGTGACACGAGAGAAGGTTGAGGCTGGTACAGAAGTTGAAGAGAACAAGTTAAATAGACAAGGCAGGCAAGAGCATGACAGGGAATGGGAGAAGCATTAAATTGCATTTATCTCAATGCAAGAGGCTTGACAGGTAAGGCAGATGAACTCAGGGCATGGATGGGAAAGTGGGACTGGGATATCAAAGCTATTACAGAAACATGGCTGAGGAAGGGACAGAACTGGCAGCTGTGTTCCAGGATACAGATGCAAAAGGAAGAAAGAAAGGCAAGTGAGGAGGGGACTGACATTTTTAATTGGTAAAAACATCACAACAGACCTGTGGCTATTCCTGAGGGATCATCCAGTGAACCCGTATGGGTGGAGCTGAGAAATAAGAAGGGGTGATCACCTTGAAGGGATTATACTATGGGCCCTTCAATGGTCAGCAGGAAACTGGGGAGCAAATATGTAAGGAAATCACAGATAGCTGGAAGAATAATAGTAATAATAGGGCATTTTAACTTTCCAAACATAGACTGGAACTGCCATAGTGATAAGAGCCTGGTTAGGGAGGAATTTGTTAAGTGCATTCAGGGAAAAGTTTCTCAATTAATATGTAGATGGCCCTACTAGAGAAGGGGCAAAACTTGATCTCTTCTTGGGAAATAAAGCAGAGCAAGTGACTGATATTATTTGGGAAATATTTTGGGACCTGTGGCCATAATTCTATTAGTTTTAAAATAGTTATGGAAAAGAATAGGCCTGGCCACAAGTTAAGTTCTTAATTAGGGCAAGGCCAATTTTGATGAAATTAGACAGGAACTTTCAAAAATTGATTGGGGGAGGCTGTTCACAGGTAAAGGAACGTCTGGCAAGTCGGAGGCTTTCAAAAGCGAGATAACAAGAAATCAGGGCCAGCAAGGTTTCTGTTAGTGTGAAGGGGTAGGGAACACTGGCTGACAAGAGATATTGAGGCTCTGGTCAAAGAAAAATAGGCATTTATCAGATACAGACAGCTGGGATCAAGTGAATTCCGTGAGGAGTATAGGGACAGTAGGGAGAAATCAGGAGAGTGAAAAGTAATATGAGATAGCTTTGGAAGTAGAGTCTAAAAGATTCTTTAAGTATGTTAAAGGCAAAAGAGTACCTAAGGAGAGAATAGGGGTGCTTAAAGATCAACGAGGCCATCTATGTATGGAACCACAAGAGATGGGTGACAAAATGAATATTTTGTATCAGTACTTATGTGGAGGAAGACATGGAAACTAGGGAAATCAGGGAAATAAATAGAGTCCACATTACAGAAGAGGAGGAGCTGGAGGGCATAAAATGCATAAAGGCAGACAAATCCCTGAGACTGAACAAATGCATCCCAGGACATTGTGGGAAGCTAGGGAAGAAATTGCAGGGCCCTTTGCAGAGATATTTGTATCATCGATAGCCTCAGGTGAGGTGCCAGAAGACTGGAGGGTGGCCAATGTGGTGCCATTATTCAAGAAAGACTGCAAGAAAAGCCAGAGGACTACAGACCCTAATGTCTGTGGTGGGTGAGTTGTTGGAGGGGGGATTCTGAGAGATAGTATCTATATGCATTTGGAAAGGCAATGACTGATTTGGGAAAGACAGCCTAGCTTTGTGCACAGGAATTTGTGTCTCACAAATTTGATTGATTTTTTGAAGAGGTGACTAAGTAGGTGAAGGAAGAATGGTAGATGTTGTCTACACAAACTTTAGCAACAGACTGGTTAGTAAGGTTCTATCACATGGGATCCAGGAAGAGCTAGCCAATTGGATACAATCTTGGCTGGACACTAGGAGGCAGAGGGTGATGGTAGAGGGTTGTTGTTTAGACTGGAGGCCTGTGACCAGCAGCATGCACAAGGATTGGTGCTAGGTCCACTGTTATTTGTCATTTATATAAACCATTTGGATGAGTATAGAAGAGGCATGGTAAGTTTGTGGATGACACTAAAATTAGTGGTACAGTGGATAGTGAAGAAGGTTATCTAAGAATATATTGGGATCTTGATCAACAGGGCCAGTGGGCTGAGGAATGGCAGGTGGTGTTTAATTCAGATCAATGTAAGATGTTGTGTTTTGGTAAGACAAACCAGGGCAGGACTTACACAGTAAATGATAAGGCCCAGGGGAGTGTTATTGGACAGAGAGATCAAGGGGTGCAAGTACATAATACTTTGAAAGTGGTGTCACACTCAGACAGAGTGATAAAGAAGGCGCGTGGTATGATTGCCTTCTTTGGTCAAAGCACTGAATACACGAGTTGGGACATCACGTTATGGCTGTACAAGACATTGGTAAGGCCACGTTTGGAATGCTATAGGAAGGATCTTATTAAATTGGAATGGGTGCAAAAAAGATTTACAAATATGTTACTGAGCCTGGAAGGTTTGAGTTATAAGGAGAGGCTGAATAGGCTGGGACTTTTTTTTCTGGAGCATGGGAGGATGAGAGGTGACCTTATAGAAGTTTATAAAATCATGAAGGGCATAGATAAGGTGAATCCTCAGGGTAGGGGATTCCAAAAGGGGAAAGATTTAAAAGGGACATGAGGAGCAATTTTTTTTTTACACCAAGTATGGTGCGTATTTGCAATGATCTAACAGAGAAAGTGCTAGAGGCGGGTACATTTACAACATTTAAAAAACATTTGGACAGGTACATGCACAGGAAAAGTTTAGAGGGATATGGCCCAAATGGAAGCAAATGGGACTAATTCAGTTGAGGAAATCTGGTCGGCATGGACGAGTTGGGCCAAAGGGTCGGTTTCACTGCTATGTGACTCTATATTTTGTTTTTTCAATGAAAGTCACTGAAGCCTCAAACACCTTTGCTTCTGCCTCCTTTCTAGGGTCAGTTAAAAGCATTATTGGATTTTGTCTCCATTGCTGGATTCCCACCCTCACTGCCAAGTACAGGACGTCATTGATTGCACTACATGCATATCAAGACTTTGAGTGACTGTCACTGAAATTAATAGGAAGGGCTTCCATTCACTCAGTGTCAGATGGTCTCTGATCAGAACAAGAGCTTCTTGCACTCTTTTCTCTCACATCCGTCATGATCCCTCATCAACTAACAGTCCACAGCATCACCATTACTCTTTATATTATCCCCAGTTGAACATGATTCTGTTTGTTTTCTAACCCCCACCAAGAATGGCCACTCACATCTATTTCTGCTTCTTATACCTCCCCTTGCTTACTGCGTTCATCATCCAGTAACACCCAATCTAAACACGAGGAAGCATTTTATGCACGATAGTGGTGGCTGCACACTTATGAAACTACTTGCTTTAATGTTTCGTGTATTAGTATTTGCTAGGCACAGTAATGTTCTTCCCCCACTCCATGCAGTATTTGAACTCATGGGACCATGAGAACAAGCTTTTCAGAACCGCAGAATCTCTGCAGCAGGGATTGCCCAATGCAGTTGAGGTCTCAGCATGCAGTTAGATGGGTTAGAGTACACTGCACAACCTTCAACTCTGCACAACCTTCAACTCTGCATTGCAATTTCAATTCAACTTCTTCCCAGGGACAACCAGTTTGTCTTCCCAACTTCATGATCTGCCATCCTGACAAATTCCATTGTTCCCTCCTTAATGACAGCAACTATGTGTACAATAACATCCCCTTCTCTGAACTGCCCTTCCTCTGGCATTATTCCCTTTTACCACAGAAGAGAGACAGAGGATTGCTATCTAGATAGCCAATGTCAGCACTTATTGATATCAAAGTTGCATGTATTACTGCTGGCAGATCTTCTCGGGTCATGGTTCTGAACCTTGCTGCATGAAGCAGCAAGTGCTCCGGGTACGTATTCCTCCCACGTTCAAGAGCAGCATGTGGCCTCAAGCTTCTCAGCTGGAAGGTGAATATGCAGAGGGTTTTCAGTACAATCTCCTGTTGCACTCACATTACCAGAGAGAACAAGATTATCGAACATTTCCTGCACCGCAACCAATTCTTCTGAGCTGCACTCCATCTGCTCACATTCTCAGTAACTCTTATCTGTCTCTGCTGTCACCCTCTGGAAACTGGTCACCCCTCCTCCACTGCCTCAACGAGGAGTCCCAGATCTCTGCCTACAAAACAAGGTGCTGCTCTGCCACACATTCCAGACCTTTGTCCTTCCTGCTCAACAACTACCTCAATGACCGAAATCAGTCAAACTGCAGAAAGAATAACGTCTGCTATGATCTACAGAAATCAGTTCTCAACTTTCTTCCTGTCATCACGGTTGCTACTTGGTCTGCTGACCAAGCGTCCAGCCAATTTACAGACAACCTCTATGAAAAAAAATTCATGGCCTCTTAAGTGCTTGCACCCCATCGCAAACACCCTGGGAACAGGATCAGATCCTTGGATCAGTCCTGACATCCATTTTCCAACCCTATAAGAAAAATCTGAACCATATAAATGATGAGGGCGGAAGATAGGACTCTTAAGATGAGAGGAACTGTATTGCACAAAAAGGGTAAGAGGTTTTTTTGAGAAGGTATTTTATTCTCCAGGGGAAGTGCATATCGCTGGCAAGACCAGCTTCTATTACCCATCCGTCAAGACATCCAAGCAGGTTGTGAGCTGCCTTCTTGAACTGCAGCAGTCCATTGGTGTTTCCATGATACTGTCAAGGAAAGAAATTTAACATTAGAATCATCCAGTGTGTACGCAAATGATAATACTAATTGCGTTGTTCTTGTCCTCACTAATTTCCACTTTCACTTTGTCATATTATATCAAATTGAAAATTTCCATTTACTATTTTACTATCTTATCTTAGAGTAGGATAATAGGCCAGCACAACATTGTGGGCCAAAGGGCCTGTACTGTTCTATGCTCTATTTCCTTCTTGAACTACCAACCCTATTTCCACTGCCACATCTTTCTTTGGCCTCTTGGTTATAACTTTCTGTTCATGCATCTACACTAATTCCTGTTGATTTCATCACACTTCTGGTAATGTCCTTGTTAACTGTCCACTTTTCCTGTCTTTGTAATTTGGAATTTTCTCAAACCTGCATCTTCAACCATGATTTCAACTAATTACTTCTCTTTCGTACAGAGAGCTTTAAAAATGAATGCAGCTTTGAATGTTTTACTTGGCATCATATAAATAAAGGTTGTTGTTGGTAGCAGACCACAATTGGTCTATGTAAAACTGAATCCTAGACTGAACTAAGTGGAGAAAGCTGGATAAAACCCAAATATTTTTGAACAAATGTTATAATCAATTTCTGTATAGCTATATCATAACTTTTAAATGTCGAAGCTGTGGATCACATTGGGACATTATCTAGGCTGATAATTCAGTACTGTGACAGAGGTACTGTGCTCCAGATAAGAGTTTGAACCTGAATCACTTGTTCAGATGTATTAGTAACTGATCTAATGGTAGAGAATATGAGTAACTGTTACAAAAACAAAGTTGCTGGAAAAGCTCAGCAGGTCTGGCAGCAGCTGTGGAGGAGAAAACAGAGTTAACGGTTCGGGTCCGGTGACCCTTCCTCAGAACTGAGTAACTGTTAACTGTACATACATTAGGTTGCTAGGCCTCCCTACTCAGTAACTGCCAGCCCATTCTTCAGACTCGCTCATTAACATCATTATCACCAGGAGCTGAAGTTGTAATTTCCACAATTCCCAAATTATTGTTCTGTGCCCTTAGTGAGATGAAAAATTAGGGCTTTTAATGAGTAGTAAAATTTCCCGAAGTGTTGAAGAGGAGAGCTATACTGACTTGTGGTAAACAAGTGAGAAGACTGAAATCATAACAAAAATAGTGGTTTTGAGAAGATCTTAAAAGGTGGGGAGGGAGGTAGTAAAATGCAGTGGAGGGTGGGGATTTCAGAAGATCAAATCTAATTTCCAGAATGCTCTGCCATCAATTGAGAGTTATAGGAGGATTTGACATAAAGAAGATAGGCAGAGGACTGAATAGGCACAGGCTGCAAACAGTGAAACCAGGTGGAACAAAGCTGTGGAAGGGTCTTTAAATGGGTGTACTGATTTTGAATGAGGCAATGTTGGAGACAGGAAGCCAATGGAGGGGATAGGTGCTGACCGAGTAGTCAAGATGCAGAAGGTCCAGCATTTTGGGTGCTGGCTGAAATTAGAGGCAATTTAAAACTGTAATGACTTGCATTTCTGCAGGGTCTTATGTAGTGAAGTCAAGTGGCAGAAGAGAGGGGAGTGTTCAGAGACATAGGTGAAGGGGCTTTTTTTTTTTAAATGGTTGGGACAGATGTAACAAAGGACGATGGTAGGCTTTTCAGAGTGTGAGGCAAGATGGCCAAAGATTGTGTTAATAATGGTAGAGTACAGCTAGAGAATGGAACATGGCCAGTACATGCTGGATTTATGGTTAGAAGAACTAGGAATGAGAAAGAGGTTGGACAAATGCAGGACAATGCATTGCACTAGGCTAGATAGTGCTTATTGTGATAGATGGGACCTTAAGAAATAGCAGCAGAAGTAGGCTGTTCGGCCCCTCGAGTCAACGATCATGGATGAGTAGGCTAGTTGAGTCCAAGATGACAACGGGTTTAAGCTGTAGTGGCAGTGAGGTAGCAGTAAAAATATACAATATTTCAAAACCTGAAATAGGCAATCTTGATTGGTGTGGGTTTTAAACCTCAGTCCAGGATCAAGTATGAACCTGGGGTTACATATTTTTGGTTGGAGCTTAAGCTGCATTCAGGCAGGGTATTGAGATCAGCAACTAAACAGTACACATATTCTGAACAGGACAATTTCGGTTTCTCTGGCAACAATAAATTCTGGCTTGTTCAAGACCTGATGTCAGACAGCTAAGTGTGATAGCAGTGGAGTCAAGGATGTAAATGGGAATTATCAGCAGGCACATTTTTTCAACCAGGCTGCTGAGGTGCAAGCTTTAAAATGAAGAATAGGCCCAATTCAAATGGAATTGTGGAGGTGGCAAATGGGATTAAAGAGCTATTTTAACAGGTGTGCTGATAATAGTGGGAAAGATGGACTGAAACAGTGGACCATAAAGGAAAAACAGAGAGAGAGAGAGGAGGATGGGGTGGTTGTCTATGTCAAAGGACACAGACAGGATGAGAAGAACAACACAACGTAGTGATAAACACACAGACTAACAATTTTGATTGAGGTGACTCACATCCATAAGAATGAGATAAACAATTTCACATGGGACATTTGTATTCAGAAGACAGTTTTATACCATTAACACAATGCAACATCACAAAATTAACAGCTTTTGTGAATTTTCTCTCAAATATTTTAAGCAATCCACCTTCAAAATTTTGCAAAGAGTGTGTGTATCTATTTCCCAGGAGCTCTCATGCCAATAATGTATATTTGTAACCACATCAGGAACACAGGAAACATGATCAGAAACTTTTAGTGATTGATGTTGTATTCAGCCATTAATAATGGAACAGTGCTAAGTTATTTACTGGGTAAGTGCAGCTTGTGAATTTGTGCTGATTCAGTCTGTTGACTGTTGAAACAGAAATTAGCTTTAGGACTTTGGCAGAGCATGAGGGGAATATGTATATTGCTCCTAATCACTGGTTATTTCTGCTGGAAAAGTACATTCATGTTGATTAATCAATGAGAATAGTCCATGGTTATCTTCAAGACCTCTCAGAATTAAAGTACATGCCAGTCAGTGATCACACCCTTAAATAAAGACAGACACCAAGTGGGTTTTCTGACAGCAGCTGTCTCAAACGAGATGGACTGTTAACATTGACAAACTCCAACTGATTCCCAGCACATGAATAAAACAGACTATCCAATAATCCTCAGCAAGTCTGGCAGCATCTGTGGAGAGAAATCAGAGTTAACGTTTTTGGTGCAGTGAGTCTTTGTCAGAAGTGATGTAGTGAAGATAAAAGTGTTTTTTATGCAAAAGATAGGGTGGAGGGCATCAGGAGAAAATGATAGGTGAGGATAGAGCTCAAAGAGAGAGAAAAACAATTGGCAGACAATGAAGTAGATAACAATCAACCTGCGAGAATGAGCAGCTACTAATGGGGACCATTAATGGCTTGTATGTAATAGCAGACTATATAGATCATAGAATTCCTAGTGTAGAAAAACAGGCCCTTTGGCCCAACAAGTCCATACCAAACCTCAGGGGATCCCACCCAGACACATTCCCCTGTATTCCACCTAACCTAAACATCCCTGGGCACTATGGGCAATTTAGCATGGCCAATTTACCTAACCTGCATATCTTTAGGTTGTGGGAGGAAACCGGCCCACCTGAAGGAAACCCACACAGACACGGGGAGAATGTGCAAACTCCGCACAGACAGTCACCCAAGGGTGGAATTGAACCCAGGTTGCTGGCGCTGTGAGGCAGCAGTGCTAACCACTGAGCCGCCTCTAAAATAGAACTTATTGCATCGGCAGGGAATTGAATCTGGGCCTCCCATGTGGCAGGCAAGAATTCTACCACTGAACCACTAATGCAACTCACAATTTCGGGTCTAGGCCTGAAACGTCAGCTTTCCTGCTCCTCTGATGCTGCTTGGCCTGCTGTGTTCATCCAGCTCTGCACCTTGTTATCTATGGGGTTTGGGTAATGACAAGGGAGAAGGTGCCTCAAGCACTAAAATTGTTGAACTCAATATTGAGTCCAGAAGGCTGTAGAGTTCCCAAGCAGAAAATGAGATGCCGTTCTTCTGGCTTGTGCTGAGCTTTGCAGCAAGCCTGAGACAGAAGTGTTGGCCAGAGAACAAGGCAGTATATTGAAGTGGGAGGCAACTGGAGGCTCAGGGTCTTCATTTCAGACAAAACACAAGTGTTCTACAAAGTGAGACAACAAGGTGCAGAGCTGGATGAACACAGCAGGCCAAGCAGCATCAGAGGAGCAGGAAGGCTGACGTTTCAG
>NC_063360.1:12043510-12092510 GCF_021869965.1 Rhincodon typus
GCAACAGTCTTCTGTTATCATGCAAGCAGCATTTCATGTATGTACCTGCACAGTTGGTGATGGGCCTTTTAAGTCAGTAAAGGGCAAACAAGGATCAGACCCTGCGTAGAAACACATCACTCATTGATCTAATGGGAACTCGAGTTGAATGTTTTTGTCATTTTTAGTAATGTGGGAGTGAAGAGGGGGCTAGTATTTACTGTTTTTTTTGTTTGCATGAACTAAAGTGTATGGATTTTTAGTTGTGGTATTAATTTTAAAAATTGTTAACGTGTCTATCCTCTTAGACTGTATTTTCAAAAATTATGGCAAATTCCATAAATTCTTTTTACTTTTCTCCTGCACTTCTCATTTATTTGGATTACAGTTGAGTCTACCATCTTGCTGTAAACTGTTTCTATAGTTATTTAGCATTCTGGTCTCTTGGGAGTTCTTGAGTGCTGCTTTTAATGCAGTACCAATCAACTTCAGAATTCAGTACCGAGAGATGTTCTCACAGCCACGGCATTGTCGCATGTTTATCTTTTCCAGTGACAATGCTGCATTGTAAGGGTCCCTTCAAAGGTTGAGCTAAGATATTTTGAGGAATTCTTCATTTTGCTGCTGATTGCCTAATCTCTGAGTGTTCCATTCCCAGCACTAACATACTTCTCAATGATGAACTGAAAAATAGACATGTTATTTTAAATACATTTAATCTTAATTAAATGTTTATATATGATTTGCACGTTAGAACAGATAACTTGGAAAGGTAGAGTGTGTAAGTGCAATCACTCTCTGACCGTACATATACACACAGTCTGATTCAAAATCCCATCTTAAAGTTAAATTACTGTAGTCACTTTAAATCAGTGATCATCCACATAAGTGTATCCTGAAACACTAACAGGATGCTGGTTGTATAAAAGAAAAGGGGAATAAAACCCATTTTTCATGTCTTTAATTAATCTATTTGATTTGAATATTACAATAGTATTGCAAGGCTGTGAGGTATGGTTTAAGATAATATGTTTTGGTAAATTAGATGATTTCCATTTGAGTTATGTTGTGTCATTGATGTATTGTCTTTCATAATTAGTTGAACATTAAATGGGTTATCAAACTCCGGTAGAGGTATATAATCTTTTATGTACAAAAAATCCT
The DNA here is from genome assembly GCF_021869965.1 of Rhincodon typus. NCBI lineage: Eukaryota > Metazoa > Chordata > Chondrichthyes > Orectolobiformes > Rhincodontidae > Rhincodon > Rhincodon typus. Next base: position 12,044,654 of record NC_063360.1, read on the forward strand.
TTGACTCTTGGTGTATTTCACCACATTGAGGTTTAGAAGCTTTGTTAAACTAAAATTTAAGACTGGTTTCGTTCAAAAGAATTGTGTGAATAATGATTTGCGATTTGCAATTTGCTCGAACCCTCGGCACCATACTAAATCGGATGTTAGATTGTTGTAAACTACAATCATGGACTAATTACTCTGAACAAGTATTTATTTTATCTAATTGTTATACGACCTTCACTTGCCATGGATTCCAATTTTGCTGAGAGAAGCCACAGTATAATTTTCTATAGCACCAAACTATTCCTTAAAAAAAAGAATAAAAAGCTCTTTTCCACGTCAAGAGATTTACTAAACTACGTGTGTGTATTGATATCGTTATATATTTTATATATTGGCATTGATTTTGCCATAATGAATCACAAAGTTTCTTTCTGCAGCAGTACTACGCACAAGGAGGAAATTCGGACAAGACAGAGTGGGGTTGGATGACAGACTTGATCTATGGTTCATCTAAGGTGCTTGTGGAGAAAGCTTAATTAACTTTGTATGTAAGGTAGATAGCTGCTAAACTGTCAGCTCAGAACATCGCGTATCTCCTTTTAATACAGTTTAAAAAATTTAAAAACAGTATAAATTTTGTAGCCAATAACATTTAAGAATTATTCATTTACAAAAGTATTTTTACTGTTTTAATAGAGGATTATATGTTTATAAAGTGAATAAAAGGTACACAGCTGGCCTTTGCAGTCTATGGTTTTATGATGCCAGTGGTGACCCTGATCATCTAAGTAATCAGCGGTAAAGCAGATAGTTGCCTCTGCTGGTCCAGGTCATGAATGGTATGAAAGTTATGCCTGGCAAGTGTGCATTTTGTACTTGTCTGATTTTAAAAAAGAAATAACTTTCAGGTGCTATTTTGTGGCCGTAGACATGTCTAGCATTTTAATATTTCAAATGAACCTATTTCACCAGCTAGTCACTACCTTTAACGCAGCATATCTAGTGTAGGATATAAACAGTTCACACAACCGACAACCTTTACATTATGTGTTGCTCTTAATTCAGAAACTCATGATCCTCGTCACAAATGCACTAATAAAGTACCTGCAATTACCATTACCTCATCCTTCTATTATTCGGCTCAAAATCATCTGTTAGTCACTGTTGGAAGAACAATATTTTTAATTATACTAAGCAATTCCCTACTACAGTTCTTACTACATTTTTAAAATTGCCATTACATCAGAGTGATGACACTGTCATGTTGGTTTGGTTCATAAGTGGCATAAAAATCCTAAACTGCAATAATCAGAGATGTGGCCTGCTTGCACTATTGATCTAAGTTAAGTTAGAAGCATTGTGGGGGTATGGAATTACCCCTTCCCACCCCCTGATTGTATCGTTGCCCAACAGGTTAGAGTTGTGCTGTAAGTTGTCAGTTCTTTTGAGAGCCATAGCATAATCCTACCATCAGTGAGTAAGTGCATACAAATGATGCATGTGCTGGACACTTATCCAGCATACCGGACTTATTGAGGTTAGTGCTGAGCATTAATGGTATTCTCAAGAAGGCAACAGCTCCTGATGACTAGCAAGACACGTCTTTTTGGTGGAGGGTAGCTTTATATGTTTATATTTTAGCAGTTTTGTGTTGCAGTCATTAATATATTTTCCTTGTCTGTAATGTAGGACAGTTACAGTTACACACGTTCCACAGCAGCAACACCGAGTTACGATAAACAGTACTATCAACAACCTGTCTCAGCTGCTGCTCAACCTCAGCACACTGCCACAGATTCTTACTACCAGACAAGTGAGTGAAGTATTTTCTGAATTTGTTTATGCTCAAGATTGAATAATAGATCAGAACTTAGCCAGCTAAACCAACAGGAAGCCTGGCAAAGTACCATTTTCAGTTCTGGCCTGGCTGAGATAGCTGGTCACAGCAAGATGGCGATAGAGACTCCAAAATGACCTAATTCCTCCCAAACCTGGGAGGCAGCCAATATTTTGATTCTGATCACAAAACATTGACTCCTGGTGTTCAAAGTATCTTTGGATGAGAATAAGATTTAAACTTAGACACAATCTCAGCCTGTGAATGTTGCTTCCTTCATGCAATGCAAATAATAGCTACAGTAAGGAGATATTGGGATATGGCTCCACATTACTCATTCAGAACCGTGACTTGGGAAGGTAAGCCCAAAAAAGTTGGGGCTTGATTTTTCTGCATCTTGTATTTGATATGAAAAAGTCATGCAGATGTCAGATCTGCTAATGACTGAGCCAGTGTCCATGGTAGATAAGCAAACTAAAATGTGCAAAACTACATCTATGTTTTCTATTTCACAATATTGTAATCTGTAATCTCTGAATTGACAGTTGACATTTTTAAAAGGTCAAGGATTGCTATGGTAATTGCTGATGTTGGCTTTCCAAACCAGAGCACTTGAAATGTCATGCTAAAAATATTATAATACTTAAAAAAAAAAAAAAAATAAAAAAAAAATAATTAAATTTACAGGGCCACAAGACAGAATAAAAGTAATAATAAATAATAGTGATTAGGTTTTGTAGCCTTCAAAGAGGGATGGCAGATATTTAGCAGAGGAGAAAGGAAGAAAAGCCTTCACTGATTCTCAGTAGCAGCAGTGTGTACCATCTCTAAGATGCACTGCAGAGATTCATCAAGATTCACCTTCCAAACCCGTGGCCACTATCGAAGGACCAAGGCATCACATATAGTGGAATGCCACCACCTGAGCATTACTGCTGGCCTAGACCACAATCTGCGTTCCATGAAAGAATTTTTGATAATGGATGGTTTAATATCTCTTGGAAACAGCATTCTTTCTAACTAAAATGAGCAGCATTTTGGAAGGTTTATGTACTACTGGTCACACTTCAGACATTCAAATTTATTACAGATACCAAAACCTTTCTAAAAAGTCAGTTTAACCTGCATCCTGAATTTATTCATGACTTCTAAGTGCAAGGTCATCCATTTAGAATCCAATACAAATCTTTATAAATCCAATACAAATTTTTAAATCGTGAAAAATTTAATATTTGTGAATGAGCAAAAGAATTTGCGTGTCATGTCCACAGACCACTAAAAACCAATGTTCTCTCTTTTCAAGTTTTTTTTGCTGGAGTTAGTGTAGGCTCACCCAAATGTTAACTCCGCTAAAAGGATTAAATTTAAGAGTGGTTGCATTTGCTTCTCTTTATTGCTTTTGAGTTTACAGGGTTGAGGGAGTTGATTTATTCAAAACAATAATGGGATTTTATACTGTGGATATTTTACTGGTGGGCAAATCCAGGATAAAATGACACAATTTTAAAATGAGAGTAGGCTACTTAAGAATGAAACAATGTATTTTTCCCTCACAGTCTTTTAGATTTGAAACTTTCTCTTAGAAAGCTGTGCCAATTAGAATTTTAAAGACCGAGATTGCTGGATTTTTATAAGAGACGTCAAGGGATATGGATCACAAGCATTTGACTTAGTTGAGGAGTGGAACGGACTACTCTTTCTTTGTGTCTAAGAAACTACTGTTGCCTTGAGTAGCCTACTAAGATCTCTGGCTTTAAAAGGATAAGCCAGCCACCAGTTGTACACACTATTCTCAAGCCTCCACTGTACTCTAATCCAACTGGAAATCTAGAATGGAACGTCCTGTTAAAATGTAGGAAACACAGATGCTATTGAAGATGAACAATTGATATCCTTATTCAAAGATGTAAAAGTTTTTACATATTCAGGTTTTGTTTTGATAGAAATTGAGGAAGACAAATAAGTAGGTATGTAAAATGCTGAAAATACGCAGTTGTCCAGCAGCATCTGATGAAAGGTGAACAATATGAAATGTTGAATCTGCTTCTCTCCACAGTTGCTGCCTGACCTGAATATTTCCAGCAGTTTTTGTCTTTATTTCAGATTTTCAGCATCTACAATATTTGCTTTTGAATATACAATCATGTCTGGTTTGGGGGTAAGAAATTGTTTCGATTCAAGCAAGCCTTTTCCGTAAAAGAATGTCAAAGCTGGAATTAGAACTGCAGTATTATGTAGGCATAGTCAAATTGCACGAAGACAGATTACATTTTACTTTTCTTTTTGTTGTTTTTCAGTAGCTCCTAAAACCAGTTTCAGCCAGTCTGGAACACCATATACACAATCTCAACAGTCAAGACAAGTTACTGCAATAAAACCTGTATCCACTCCAATCCCAGTTACAACCAGCTTTACAGTGTATCCGGTGGTAACAACAGTACAACCAACTGCACAACCTACTGCAGCAGTAGCCACAGCTGCTGTATCGTATACACAGACACCCACATACAATACAACACCAGTCAGTTATTCAGGTAAGTAATCGTACATTTTTGACTTGTGCTTCATTGTTTTGGTATTGTAATTGACCTGTCTCTGAAGCTGAGAATTTTTAACCAAATTCCATATGCCACTTTTACATGGCCAGTTTTTCATGTTTTTCACTTGACTTTATATCCATTAGCTCTTTACATGCTATCCTTTAAGTGTGTTATTTCTTTGGTTTTTCTCTCTTTACTCCTGTTTTGGCTTCTGTTATCATCAAAACTTGTGTGTCCTCACCCTTGCACTATCACAGAATTGTTACGGCGCAGAAGGATGCCAGTCCTTATTGGTGGTAGCTAACTGAACCAGTGCAGGTGCAATCTCCTGTCTTTTCCACATCCCTAAACACCATTTCTGTCCAAATAATCATCCAGTTCCCTCCTGAATGTCTCAGTTTGAATCTGCCTCCACCGCATTTCCAGGCAGTGGATTCCATATCCTAAATACTCAGCGTGAAACCGTTCTTTCTCACATCACTCTTGCTTCTTTTGCACATCTCTTTAAATCTGTTCTCTCTTGTTCTTTTTGCCAGTGGGAACAGCTTCATCCTATTTCTCTATCCAGCCTGCTCATTATTTTGAAGACTTCTATCAAATATCCTCTCTGCCTTCCTCTTTCCAAGGAGAACAATTTGTTTCTTTAGTCTAACCTCCTGACTGAAGATTTTAGTTCCTGGAACCATTCTTCTAAATCATTTCTGCACACTCTCCAATGCATCCACATCTTTCCTATAATGTAGCGCCCACAACTGTACACTGATATTCCAGCTGAGGTCTAGCAAGTGTCTTATACAAGTTCATCACCACTTCCTTGCTGTTGTACTCTTTGCCACTTGTAATAAAGCTGAGAGCACACTATGCTTTATTAATTGTATCTCCACCTGACCTGCCACCTTCAATGATGTGTATACATATACAAATAGGTTCCTCTAATCCTGCACCCTCTTAAGAATTGCACCCCCTGTGTTATAAGTTGACTGCATGTACAATTGTTATGCTTCTTTCTCGTGGGTTGTAGGATAGTGTCCAAAGGCCTCTGAAAAGAGGCAAGCTTTTCCCAGCACTGTGTTGGTGTTACATCTTCTGCATTCTCTCTGAAAGTTCAGTAATGTGAACTAGCATAGTACCACGCACCAGGTTTTGTATGATTTTAGTTTGAATTTACTACATCCTCCCAATTTGCCAGCTTCCATTTCACGTCCAGACTATAAAGTAATATTTTACTGTTGTTTTGTGAGGAGTCAGAATTAACTTTAACAGTAGCAAAATTGCAACATTAGAAGTGTTATCAAGTTATTCAATGTAATTAAAACATGGTGTCCAGTATACACACATTTTGAAGTGTTTCTTTATGCTAGGGTCAAATTACTCTGGATATGAAGCTGCTGTGTACTCTGCTGCTACTTCATACTATCAACAACCACAGAAGCCCTCAGCCACTACTTGGACCAGCACTGGGACTGGAACAGGAACCAGTACCAATACAGGAAGCACTTTCATCAAAAAAACAACTTTCCAGAACAAACAGCAAAAACCGAAGCCACCGCCTAAACAACCTCAGCTACACTATTGTGATGTCTGTAAAATTAGCTGTGCTGGCCCACAGGTAACTGATTCAGATGAAGGTCTGTTATCTGCACAGCTGCACTTTTATATGCCAAGAAAGATTAATCAAACTGTGGTGGAAAGTTTAGGATTTCTCAGAACTACAGGCCTGACTTTCTCCTCAAAGATTTGTGTATTTGTATTTTAACATTGTTTTTAAAATAATGCTGTTCCTTTGCTGAATGCTGTTGTGCTATCATGTACGAGCATATAAAGTAGGAGCAGAAGTAGAACATTCAGCCTACCCTCAATCCTTGCTTCCCTCGGCTAACAAGAATCTATCTGCCCCATCTTGGAAATATTCAATGACCTCATGTCCAAACACCACCTAAGGCACAAAGTTCCAAGATGCACGGCCTTCTGAGAGAAACAAATTGCTATCTCTAAGCTCAAAGTGCAGCCTCTATTTTTCAAAAAAGAAAAGTGCCTCCTCGTTCTAGACTGACCCACAAAAGGAAACATCCTTCCCATGTCTGTCTTGTCAAGATCATTCAATTAAGTAAACTGCAGTAGAAATAAGCCTAGCCTGTCCATCCTATTCTTATGAGATAACATTTATTCCAGGTATTAATCTAGTAAATCTCACCCAAGCCACCTCAAAAGCACTTGCATCCTTCCTTAGATAAGGAGATCAAAGTTGCATTTAAGATGTGTTCTCACCAATGTCCTACATAACTGAGCGTAGCAAACCATTAATGGATTTACATACTGTACCTACATGCTAACCTTTTGTGCCTCTTGAACCAGAATACCTAAATTGTTCTGCACTTAAGAATTCTGCAGTCATTCTCTGTTTAATAGTCATACTGCATGGAAACAGACCCTTCAGTCCAACTAGTCCAGACCGACCATGTTCCCAAACTAAACTAGTCCCATCTGTTTGCACTTGGCCCATATCCCTCTAAACCTTTCCCATTCATGAACTTATCTAAATGTCTTTTAAATGTTGTAACTGTATCTGCCACTTTCTCTGACAGTTCACTGCACACATGAACCACACTGTTTTTAAAAAAAAAGTCGCCCCTCGTGATCTTTGTCTTTTTTTTTCTCTCGCCTTAAAAATATGCCCCCTAGTTTTGAACTCCCCTACCCTAGGGAAAAGACCTTTGCTATTCACCTTACCTAGGCCCCTCATTACTTTATAAACCTCTAAGGTCACTCCTCAACCTTCTATGCTCCAGTGAATAAAGCCCCAGCCTTTCCAGGCTGTTTTTGTATCTAAAGATGAGACTTTACTCTTTTTTATTCTTTATACCAAAATGAACAATTCTGCATTTTCCTGTGTTATACTCCATCTGCCAGATTTTTTGCCATTCATACAACCTATCTATATCTATTTGCAATTTTGGCTTTCCTATCCATCTTGGATTAATATGCAAATTTTAGCAACCATGCCTTCGCTCCCCTCATTATAAGTCATTGATGTAAATTTTGAAAAGTTGAGGCCCCAGAGCAGACCCCTGCAAGACTCCACTCACCACATCCTGCCTGTCTCTTTTGCATAAAAGATTTTATGCAAAACACATCATTCCTGTGCATGTTACATTTTGCATATAGGAAATTCATTGAGTAACACCATACCAAGATCTGCTAGTATACAAAAGAGAAATGTCATCTCATGCTTATGCCACACCCAGTTCTCCTATTGTGAAAATGCTCAGTCATGTTGACACTGATTATGATTACCTTTTGTACCAAGATCAGGTACTCTTGTCTGATATTCACACATTCCTTCATCCATGTAGGAACAGCTAAATTCTGATGATGGAATGGAGACTGGGCTACTTTCATACTCCTGCTTTATCTCTTCCCTGGCACTGAAAAAATTACCAAGGGAGCCCAACCTGTATTGTGCCTCATTTGAGAACTCTTCAGAGTGTGCCAGCAGTAGAGCTTTTTGCCATCATGGTCCATATAGCTGAATACGACAGAGATTTTCCTAATCATTATTGGGATTTGGGTGCTGCTGGAAAGACAGACATTTAATGTCTAATCAAAGTTGCCTTGGGAAAGGGCATTCCTCTGGACCCATTGCAAACAATGTGTTAAAGGCAAATCCATAATGTTGTTTGGTAGGATGTTCCAGAATATTGATCTGACAGGATGTCAAAATCAGGATTGTCAAAGAATTGGAGGAAACGTGGAGGTGGTGTTCTCGTTCACCTATTGCTATGGCTTTCTGGGGTTGTAGTCATGGGCTTAGTATGTGCTTTTTGTTTTCAGTCATGGGATGAGGGCATCACTGACTGGGCCACCCTCTATTGTCCATCCCTAGTTGCCCTTGAGAAGGTGGTGAACTGCCGCCTTGAACCGCTGCAGTCCGTTTGATGTAGGCACACCCACAATGCCATTAAGAATGGAGTTCGAGGATTTTGACCTAGCGACACTGAAGGAACAATGTTATATTTCCAAGTCAGGATGGTGAGTGGCTTTGAGGGGAACTTGCAGGTGTTGGTGTTCCCTATATTTGCTGCCCTGTCCATCAAGATATTAGGGGTCATAGATTTGGAAGCTGCTGTTCAAGGAGCCTTGGTGAATTTCTGCAGTGCATCTTGTAGATGGTACTCGCTGCTTCTTCTGAGCTTTGGTGGTGGAGGGTGAATGATTATGGACCTGGTACCAGTCAGTGGGCTGCTGTGTCCTGGATGTTGTCAAAAGTCTTGTGTTGTAGCTGCACTCATCCAGGCAGCCAGTAAATATTCCAGCACAACACTTTTCGGGAGTCAAGTGTTGTGTTACTTGCTGCAGGACTCCTAGGTCTGATGTTCTGTTGTAACCACAATGTTTACAATGGGAGTCCATTTCAATTTTGGTTCGATGGCCATCTCCAGAACAGTGATACTAAGAAGAGTTTATCAATTGATGCAGCGCATTTTATAGATAACACTGTAGCCATGGTGTGCCCTTCGTGAAGGGAAATGCTGTACCTGATGAATTCCTTTGAATCTTTTGATTCTTTGAGATGGGTAATGTTTTTATGTTTAACAACTGATGGCCTTTCCAGTACCAATAACTATCTTACTGCCACCCAAACATTAAACTTTTGAGCTCAATGCTTAATTATTAATGCTTAATTAAGGGTATGTAAGGCTTCACCCAGAGGAAAAAAGACTATTTGCTATGTGGACACAAAATTCCTAAAGATTTTAAATTTAAAAGCTAGCCAATGGGTCAGATTGTGCAAAGTTGATGCCATTAAGAATTGGAAGGTTATGAATTAAACTTTTGCACAGGGAAATTTGACAGTTATTGGTGCATCACGTCACTGTATGAAGAAATACGTTTGCATACACAGTCTTGTTCATTTCTAACTCTGATTTAATGTTTAACTCTCTTCCTGTCAACCACCTCCAAAGACTTATAGGGAACACTTGGAAGGCCAAAAGCACAAGAAGAAAGAAGCAGCTTTAAAAGGTGGAAGTCAGACTACCAGTGGACCACGTGGTGCCCAGGGCCAACTACGGTGTGAGCTATGTGATGTATCGTGCACAGGTGCAGATGCCTATGCTGCACATATCCGAGGTGCCAAGCACCAAAAGGTACATACTAAAATACTATAAGTAATGAAAATGTTGGAAGTGCATAACATGTGTGTTAACATTTAAAAGGATGTTACCATTTCTGGAAAGAGTTTTGACAGATTAGAAGACCAAATTGTTGACCAGTTTTTTTTTCACATGTTGGTAAGCCTTCTGTGTCATTCCAGTATTTTTCCTTTTCCCTCCTGAGCAATAAGTAATCATTGCATTACCAGTCATGAACTAAATGGTAGGCTCATGTAATATGACTTGATGATAACTGGTAAGTAGGTGCTAGGTATACAGCTGACAAGGATCGTCTGAGGTTGCCATCCTCTGAAAAGAACAGGGGTTAGTCAGGAATCCATTGTCAGATACAAGCCCTGGATTCATTGTTCTCAATGTCTTATTCAAGGCAGTGGTGCTGAGTAGTGTGTTGAGGGTTTGTTTTAGGGATGTTCCCTGAAGCCATGGTCTAATTGAATGGCAGCGCAAGCTGAGAAATTTTCCCAAATCTTCCTATTCCTTATATTTTGAAAACACAAGTGGGGAACACAGCCTAGTTACCAGCAAGGTTTTTTTTCTGGCGCACATCAACAGAAGTAATGTGCTCATAAATCTAAAGAACAGCATTAAAAGTTTGAAGACCTATTTCTGAACATACGCTCAGAACTTTCTGCTGTGAATTATGACTTTTGTAAAGTTTCTGCTCAATTATTGTGGTCCACCCTAGCAGCATCATTGTGAATATTTGCCGTTTACTTAGATGCCTAGTCACATCAGGTGACACTGATTCCTAGATTGTTGAGTCAGAAGTTTGCAGGTTCTGGTCTCCTAGGGTCCTAGAACTATATAGCACGGTAACAGACTCTTCGGTCCAACTTGTCCACACCGACCAGACATCCCAATCTGACCTAATTCCGTTTGCCAGCATTTGGCCCATATCCCTCTTAAAATCCTCCGATTCATATATTCATCCAGATGCCTTTTGAATGTTGTAATTGTACTCGCCTCCACCCCTTCCTCTAGCTGCTCGTTTCATGCATGCATCACCCTCTGCATGAAAATATTACCCCTGGGGACCTTTTTTTAAATCTTTTCCCCTCTCTCCTTAAACGTATGCTGTCTAAATTTGGACTCTTCTCCTCCTCTGCCCACCCCCCCCCACCAATCCTTGGCTATTCACCGTATCGATGCCCATCTTGATTTTATAAACCACTATAAGGTCAGCCCGATACCTCTGATGCTCCAGGGGAAAAAGCCCCAGCCTATTCAGCCTCTACGTATGACTCAAACTCTCCAGTCCCAGAAACATCCTTGTAAATGTTTTCTGCACCATCTCAAGTTAACAACATCCTTCCTGTAGAAGGGCAGCCAGAATTGTACGCAGTATTCTAAAAGTGGCCTCGCCAATGTCCGGTATAGCCACAAAATGACATCCTAATTCATACACTCAATGTTCTGACCAATGGAAAAGTCCAGAGTGCTAATTACCACCTTTGCCACCCTGTCTTCCTGTGACTCCACTTTCAAGGAACTATACACCTGCATCCTTAGGTTTTTTGTTCAGCAGCACTCCCCAGGGCCCTACCATTAACTATAGAAGTCCTGCCTTGATGTGCGTTTACAAAATACAACATCTCACATTTATCTAAATTAAACTACATCTGTCACTCCTCAGCCATGGGCTGTTGTACTCAAGACAATCTTTTTCACCGTCCACTGCAGCACCAATTTTGGTGTCATGTGCAAGCTTACTAACATGCCTCTTGTATAAATGATTTCCATGCAAATATAATCAACAAAAAGCAGTGGACCCAGTACCAATCACTGTGGCACACCACTGGTCACAGGCCTCCAGTCTGGAAAGCAACCGTCTGTCTCCTACCTTCAAGCCAATTTTGTATCCAGTTGGTGGTTCCCCCTGAATCCCACATGATCTAACCTTATTAACCAGTCTACCATGCGGCATCTTATCAAGTGCTTAGCTGAAGTCTGTATAGACAATGTGTACTGCTCTACTTTCATCAATCATCTTTGTCACCTCTTCAAAAAAATCAAGTTAGTGAGACATAATTTACCACACACAAAACCATGTTGACTATCCTTAATCAGTCCTTGCCTTTCCAAATGCATGTAGATCCTGTCCCTCCAAATTCCCTCCAGCAACGTACCCACCACTGATGTCTGGCTCACTGGTCTATAATTCCCTCGCTTTTCCTTACCAACTTTCTGAAATAATAGTGCCACGTTAGCCAACCTCCAGTCCTCTGGCACCTCACCCATGGCTGTTAATGATACAAATATCTCACCAAGGGGCTCAGCAATCTCTTCCCTAGCTTCCCACAGAGTTCTGGGAAACACCTGTTCAGGTCCCTGGCATTTATCTACTTTTAAGTGTTTTAAGACCTCTAGCGCCACCTCTTCCGTAATATGGACTCTTTTCAAGATATCAGTATTTATTTCCCCAAGTTCTCTAGGTTCCATGTCCTTCTCCACAGTAAATACTGATGCAAAATATTCATTGTGTCTCATCCATCTCTTGCGGTTTCACACACAGATGGCCACATTGACCTTTAAGGGGCTCTATTCTCTTCTTAGATACTCTTTTGCCCTTAATGTACTTTTATAGAATCTCTTTGGATTCTCCTTAACTCTATTTGTCAAAGCTATCTCACGGCCCTTTTTGCCCTCCTGATTTCCCTCCTACGTATATTCCTATTGCCCTTCTACTCCTCTAGAGGTTCACTCGATCCTAGGGGTCTTCACCTGACATATCTCCTTTTTCTTGACCAGAGCCTCAATTTCTCTTGTTGTCCAGGATTCCCAACACTACCAGCCTTGTCATTCACACTAACAGGAGTATGCTGTCTTTGAACTCTCGTTATCTCATTTTTAAAAGCCTCCCACTTCTCAACCCTCCCTTTACTTGCCAATAGCCTCCTCCAGTCAACTTTTGAAAGTTCCTATCTACTACCATCTCAATTGACCTTACTCCGATTTAGAACTTTGACTTTTTGATCAGTTGTGTCCTTTTTCATAACTTTTTATAAACTAGTAGAATTATGATAACTTTCCCCCAAAATGCTCCCCCACTGAAAGCTCAGTCACTTGCTGGGTTGTATTTCCCAACAGAAAATCAAGCATTGCTCCATCTCCAGTAGATACATTGCCAGATTAAATTTAAAAATAAAAGTTTCCTTGTACACACTTTAACAAATTCCTTCCCATCCAAATCCTTTACACTATGACAGTCCCAGTGTATGTTTGGAAAGTTAAAATCCCCTACCAATACAACCCTATTATTTTTACGTGTATCTGAGATATACTTAAGTAATTGCTTCTCAATTCCAACCGTATGATCTCCCAAGAATGTCCTCCTTCATGTCTGTAATGTTATCTCTAACCAAAAAACACCACCCGCTCTCCTCCCTTGCCTCCCTTTAAATCCGCCTTACAGGAGTACATAATTTAGGCTGACTCAGTTGCAGTTCTAAGACAGTGCCATATGGACCAAAACATTTGAGGATGAGGTATTACACTGATGTGCTATCTGCTTTTTCACTTGGAAAGTTCTCAGGGGTTATTCAAATAAGGGCAGAAATTTTTTCCAATGGTTAACTAATATTGAAATAAGTTGCTGTGTTTTTTACATAATCATATACATTCTTGTGTATTAACTGTTTTTGGGTCATATCGTGAATTACGGTTTTTGAGAAGACTTGTAGCTCGGGTTGTGGATGAGGTTGTAGACTTGCTCACCAATTCAGTGCATTTGATTGCGGACGTTTCGTCACCCCGCTAGGTAACGTTGTCACTGCGCCTCCAGTGAAGTGTTGGTGTTCCGTCCTGCTTGTTATTTATATGCCTCAGTTTTCTGGGGTGGTTGGCATCACTTCCGGTTCTGTTTTTCGGTGGTTTGTATATCGGGTCCAGTTCGTTGTGTTTGTTGGAAGGCCAGACCTCCAGGAATTCCCTGGCCTGTCTCTGTTTGGCTTGTGCTAATTATGGATTTGTTGTTTCAGTCGAATTCGGGTCCTTCTTTGTTCATGTGTATTGAGACCGTTGAGAATTGGTCGTATCTCTTGGTGGCTAGTTGGTGTTTGTGTATCCTCATTGTCAGTTTTCTTCCAGTTTGGCCTACATAATATTTCTCTCAACCCTTGCATGGTATTTTCTATATTACGTTAGTTTTATTGGTTGTGGGTATGGGATCCTTTACGTTCATCAGTAGCTGTCGCAGGTTGTTGTTGGCTTGTGGGCTACCGTGATACCTAGGGGTCTGAGTAGTCTTGTGGTCATCTCTGTACAGTGGGGTGCCTAGTGTGTCTGGCCATGTTGTCGTCTTGTTGTTGTCTGTCGTGGAGGTAATGGCAGATTGTGCTTTTTGGGTACCCATTTCTTTTAAAAACTCCGTGTAAGGGCTCCCATTCTGCTTTGTGCAAATTTGGGTTGCTGCAGTGTGTTATGGCTCATTTGAATAGTGCCCTGCTGCAGCTCTGTTTATGGCTGTTGGGGAGATTTCTGGTGTAATTATGTATTTGGTCTGTATGTGTGGTCTTTCTGTATATGCTAGTCTGGAGTTCCCTGTTGTTCTTACGTTCTACCATTGTGTCTAGGAAGGGTAGTTGGTTATTGTTCTCTTCTTCTTTTGTGAATTTTATTCCGGTGAGGATGCTGTTTGTGTTGGTGGGTTTCTTCTAGTCTTGCGCATTTGATAATCACGAAGGTGTCATCTACATAGCGGACCCACAGTTTGGGCTGTATAGTGGGGAGTGCTTTCCGTTCTAACCTTTGCACTCCCGCTTCTGCGATCAGTCCTGATATTGGGGATCCTATTGGTGTTCCATAGATTTGATGGAATATATGGTCATTGAAGGTGAATTGGGTTGAGGCACAGATGCAGCAGTTTCAGGGTGCTGTCCTTGTTGGTGTCGTGGGGTGCCTGCCTTTCTGATTTGTCCAGAAGTAGGGCAATGGTCTCTTTGGCTAGGTCGATGGTTGTGGACGGAAATTGTGCTGTTATGTCGAAGGATATCATTAACTCGTCCTCTTCTATTTTGTCCTTGAAGATGTTGAGGAATTCTTGGAAGGAGTGGATGGAGTTAGCAGTATTGTCCACTAGGTATTTCAGTTTCCATTGCAGGTCTTTGGCTTGTCTGTATGTTGGTGTGCCTGGTAGTGAGACAAGTCAGTCCAAGGGGGACCCCTTGCTTGTGTACCTTTTTAGGGAGTCCATTGAAGCAGCGTGTATTGGATCCCTCTGGCTTCATTTTATTGGTGGTCTGTCTTGCGGATATCTCCTGAGTTGTGCAATTTCTTCCGGGTTGTTATAATCCGGTTCTCTAACTGTGGTGTTGGGTCTGTCACCATCTTTTGGTAGGTGGTGGTATCCGATAGTAGAGCGTTTAGCTTTCTTGATGTACTGGGCACTATTAAAGATTACTGTCATGCATCCTTTGTCTGCCGGTCAGATTACGATATTTGTCTTGACTGTTTCCAGGGCTTTCTTCTCTTCTGTGTTGAAAGTGTTCCACTTACCTTTTCTGCTCAGTGTTGGGAGTATTGTCAGTCTGATGGCCTGTTATATTCCCTCCAACCAGAAAGTCAGTTTTTTTTTTGGTGTCTCTGTGGTTATAATTCAGTTGTGTACCAGGGCGGTCTTCTCAGTGACTATAATTGGTCGGTCTGAGATGTTCTTGATCCATGTTTGTGTTGTCTGTGTCATCGTTGTGGGTGAGTTTGGATAGTTTTTCTTGTAGGGCTATTCTTTTCTTTGTTCTGTTCTCCTATTGTTGTATGGTGTTGGCTTGTTCCAGTGTGATTGTTCATTCTTGGTTGGTTGCATTGGAGCACAGAACAGCTGCAGCATGATAAGGGTTATCATCAATGATGCCCACAACCGCCTCCACAAATACAGGCAGGAAATTTCAAGCCAAAAAACTTTGTATTCCAATGCAACAGACCAAGAAGGGACAACCACACTGGAACGAGCCGACACCATACAACAATAGAAGAACAGAACAAAAAAGAATAGCCCTACAAGAAAAACTATCCAAACTCACCAAAAAGACGACACGGACAATGCAGAAATGTGGATCAAGAACATTTCAGACCAACCGCATACAGATACTGAGACGTCCATCCTAGTCCGTGGACTGAATTATAACTACAGAGAAACCAAAAAAATACTGACTTCCTGATTGCATTGGAATCGAAACTAAAGAGCAACTGACCCTCCGAGGAAATGCAACAGACCATCAGACAGACGATAGTCCCACGCTGAGCAGAAAACGTAAGTGGAACACATTCAACACAGAAGAGAAGAAAGCTCTGGATAGACTCAAAGACAAATTTCTTCGTAATCATATCAGCGGACAAAGGATGCACGACAGTGATCTTTAATAGAGCCCAATACATTGAGAAAGCTAAATAATAACTGAAAGAACTGAGGGTGCTGTAAATCGGGAACAAAAACAGAAGTTGCTGGAAAAGCTCAGCAGGTCTGGCAGCATCTGTAAAGAAGAATAAAATCACAGTTAACGTTTCGGGTCCGGTGACTCTTTTTCAGAAATGATGGTAGCTTGAAAAACATCAGCTAATATGCAGAAAATAGGGAGGGCGGTGGGGTAGGGAGTAAATGATAGGATAGAGCCCAAAGAGAGAAGAACAGTTGGACAGACAAAGGAGTTGATAACAATCCGGCTGGGAGGGTGAATAGTTGTTAATGGGGACTATTAGCCTGCCATTACACATCACCTAACCCCTAGCCCCGCAACCCCCCACACCAGGCCTTGTTATCACATAATAAAAACCGAAAGAACTGCGGATGTTGTAAATCAGGAACAAAAACAGAAGTTGTCGCAAAAGCTCAGCGGGTCTGGCAGCATCTGTGAAGAGAAAAAAGAGTTAACGTCTCCGGTCCGGTGACCCTTCCTCAACTCTGAGTTCTGAGGAAGGCTCACCGGACCCGAAACGTTAAAAGATTTTTCCTTCACAGATGCTGCCAGACTTGTTATCTCTCAGCCTGCTGTTACACACCACCTGTTGTTAGTGATGAACAGTCTCCATTAACAACTATTCATCCTCCCAACCGGATTGTTATCAACTCCTTTGTTTGTCCAACTGTTCTTCCATCTCTTTTAGGCTCTATCCTGCCGTTTACTCCCTACCCTCCACCACCCCCCGCCCTGGTATTTTTTTGCATATAAACTGACATTTTCCCAGCCACCACCAGCTCTGAGGAGGGGTCACCGGACCCGAAACGTTAACTCTGATTTTTTCTTCATAGGTACTGCCAGACCTGCTGGGCTTTTGACATCGAGAAAGCTAACCCATTACTAGCAGATATCGACACCTATCAACAGATGGCGATAGACCCAACACCACAGTTAGAGAACTGGATTACAACAAACCTGAAGAAATTGCACAACTCGAGATATCTGCAAGACAGACCACCAAAAAATGAAGCCAGAGGGATCCAATGCACATTGATTCAATGGACTCCCTAAGGTACACAAGCAAAGGGTCCCCCTCGGACTGACTTGTCTCACTACCAGGCACACCAACATACAGACAAGCCAAAGAACTACAATGGAAACTGAAATGCTTAGTGGACAATACTGCTGACTCCATCCACTCCTCCCAAGAATTCCTCAGCATCTTCAAGGACACCAAAATAGAAGAGGACGAGATAATGATATCCTTCGACGTAACAGCACAATTTCCGTCCACAACCATCGACCTAGCCAAAGAGACCATTGCCCTACTTCTGGACAAATCAGAAAGGCAGGCACCCCACGACACCAACAAGGACAGCACCCTGAAACTGCTGCATCTGTGCCTCAACCCAATTCACCTTCAATGACCATATATTCCATCAAATCTATGGAACACCAATAGGATCCCCAATATCAGGACTGATCGCAGAAGCGGGAGTGCAAAGGTTAGAACGGAAAGCACTCCCCACTATACAGCCCAAACTGTGGGTCCGCTATGTAGATGACACCTTCGTGATTATCAAACGCGCAAGACTAGAAGAAACCCACCAACACAAACAGCATCCTCACCGGAATAAAATTCACAAAAGAAGAAGAGAACAATAACCAACTACCCTTCCTAGACACAATGGTAGAACGTAAGAACAACAGGGAACTCCAGACTAGCATATACAGAAAGACCACACATACAGACCAAATACATAATTACACCAGAAATCTCCCCAACAGCCATAAACAGAGCTGCAGCAGGGCACTATTCAAATGAGCCATAACACACTGCAGCAACCTGGATTTGCACAAAGCAGAATGGGCGCCTTTACATGGAGTTTTTAAAAGAAATGGATACCCAAAAAGCACAATCCACCACGACAGACCGCAACGAGAAGACACAGCACGGCCAGACACACTAGGCACCCCACTGTACATCAGAGATGACCACAAGACTACTCGGACCCCTAGGTATCACGGTAGCCCACAAACCAACAACAACGTGCGACAGCTACTGATGAACATAAAGGATCCCATACCCACAACCAATAAAACTAACGTAATATAGAAAATACCATGCAAGGGCTGTGAGAAATATTATGTAGGCCAAACTGGAAGAAAACTGACAACGAGGATACACCAACACCAACTAGCCACCAAGAGATACGACCAATTCTCACCGGTCTCAATACGCATGAACAAAGAAGGCTCCGAATTCGACTGAGACAACACATCCATAATTAGCACAAGTCAACCAGAGACATGCCAGGGAATTCCTGGAGGTCTGGCCTTCCAACAAACACAACGAACTGGACCTGATATGCAAACCACCGAAAAACAGAACCGGAAGTGGTGCCGACCACCCCAGAAAACTGAGGCATATAAATAACAAGCGGGACAGAACACCAACACTTCACCGGAGGCGCAGTGACAACGTTACCTAGCAGGGTGACGAAACGTCCGCAATCAAACACACAGTCTCGGTGAGCAAGTCTACAATCTCGTTATGGATTGTTTAGAACTGGTTGCAGTACTCAAGTACTCATTCATGTTAGATGTAATGTTAAATGGAGTTTAATCATGGTTTTCATTTTTGCAGGTTGTTAAATTGCATACCAAATTGGGTAAGCCAATTCCTTCGACAGAGCCAGTTGTGGTAAATTCGACATCAGCTACTGTGAATAAGACAGTGAGCAGTGTCACGACCACAGCCACAGTACCAGCACCAATCCAGATGCCTCCCAAGTCAGCTGCTGCCTTCACTAACAATACAAGCAAGCCACCTGCATTAATAGTGAAGAAACCTGTCACACCTAAAATAACGTTCATTGGTACGTTTAAGATTTTGAACTTCAGCAAATGTCTCGTTTCCTATCCTCTGTGTTCTGGGAAGATTCAGTTGATCAACCATTAGTTCATTGCTGTCTCCATATCTCAGTCTGTGGAGCAAAGCTGTGCAACCAGAAAATTCTCTGGTTCAATCTCCAATCATAGACTTAATCTTAGAACTGTGAGAGGTGAAGCAATGATTCACTTGCTGATCCTTGTCACCTTCCAGTGAATCTCGGTTAGAAACTCTATGATAATGGATTTCAGATGGTGCTTTCCTGATGCTGTCTCTTCAGCTCTTACTATTTTAACCACCATGGCAGTTTCCTGGAAGGTGCTCGTTATTATAGTGAATGTTACCTCCAGGGACAAGGAAAAAATTGGTAAGGTAGAGGGAAGCTATCCATCTAACATGTTCTTACAACTATTTTTCATGCTGAATTCTGTCAGTATGTTTACAGGTTTTGTGGCTTGGAGTTTGAGAAAATAAAACAATTCCACATCCAATTCAAATTTTAGTAGCAAATCAACTTTTATCATCTGGCGGGGGGAAAATGCAGTCTTGCGTTATTGGCTTAATGTAATCTTGTTATTTAGTAAGTGGCTGTATCTTTTAACTAGAAAGTTGGAAGTTTTATTTGTACACATAGTTTGTGTGAGAAAGTGGAAGTTGAAGCACTGTGTGGGGTTTGCTTTAGGTCAATCCATCTGATATTTGCAAGTTGTTTAAGAAATATTTCAGGCCTTTCTGAAAACAGGCTACAGATTTGGACTTGACTTGATGTCAAGTTCCATGATCATAGCAGGATGTTCTTAAGTTAACTCTCCCTCACACTTGGAACTTCAACATTTAAACAAATTGTTCATAATGAAACTGAATAAATTGTGAAGAGCTCCAGAATATCTTTTTTTTTTGTTGGGAGCCCTATCCTTTAAGTGTATCCTTGTATTGTCCATCATATATGGTAAATGAACAAGGGAGACTCCTGGATTGTAGTTATGTCAGCGCGAACAGGTTTTGCACTGGAGTCTCAGCACAACTTGACTTTGGAGTGGCAAGTGAAGTGGGAGCTTTCATTGTACTCTGGAACCAAGTTGGACCTTAGCTCTGGATTTGCATTGTTTGTACCGTACTACGTTTGTAGTACTGGTATATCCTTGAGGAAGGCTTTGCGCCTATTACAGTGTTCTAGGCTTCAGTGTGTGCTTCATATGTAATTGCCAGACAAGATGTACTGGTACGGTAATTGCATGTAGTTTGCATATTAACAAATACGCACTGCAACCTAGCTGCCACTTGAAGAAATTCAAAAATTTCTCTTCTGCGTTCAAAGGAGGAAACAAATTACAGACGATGGGAAACAAAATGGAAGAAGTTAAAGTCCCAAATGCTAAGCCAGAGCCCCAGATGCAGGAATTCAAGCCCGAGCAGACCGCAGCACCAGTGCCAGCTTCCACTATCCCAGCGCAGCTTCAGAACGATGTCCAGCCTGTAGGCCACGATTATGTAGAAGAGGTAGCTATGTCTAAACATGTGAAAAGAATTTACTTATTTTGTGCAGGGAAGGGAAGTGTGGTATTCTAAATAATAAAACTTGTGGAACTGAAAGATTTTAATGACCTGTTACAATGTTACAGTAATGTATAAAATGAAGGAGAGGCAGGGGGATCTTTTAGCTTTTTCATTCTCTCTTTAGTACTCTAGCTTTCTTCTAACTAACATTTTCTAGAACCTGTTCTTGTTACTAATGCAAACTTTATTCATGCTCTGCTGAGTTGATAATGATTCTCAGGTCAGCGAGGAGGAAGCTTAAGCTTAATATCCTCTTTGGTTATCTGCAATATAAAATATAAGTAGGAAAAGGAGTATACCATTAAGCTCTTGGAATCTCTTTGCTATTCAGTCTGATTCTGGCTGATCTCATGTCTCAACTACATTCTCACCTTATGCCTTGATTCCAGAGAGAGACAGATTTATCTCTACCTTAACTATACACAACAATGGAGTATCCACAGTCCTGTGGTATGGACAGTTCCAAAGATTTATCGAGTGAACAAATTCCTCTATTTTAGCAGTCTGACGTGATTGCCACCTTAACTGCATGGTGGTTGGAGGAGTGTGGTCAAGGGAGTGGAAGGTGGTGGGGTTCTATCCTAATGGGATATTGCTTATAACAGTATCTACTCATGAAGAATTGTCTGGGTGAGATGAGAAAATGCAGGAAACATTCCCCAATGTGAGTACTTTCAAAGAAGAAGGCCAAGAGTGGCAGATGACTCTGCACAATAGTTGTACTAAAAACCTCACTGCTTAGGTGAAGTGCGTTTAGAAAATGGAGGATATTTGGTCCGGGGAGCAAGTACATTCAATTCCCATTTTAATATCATGTATTCTGCCTTTTATAATATAAATGATATGCCTACAATTCTAATGGAAATTAGTTATGACAGTGAGTTTGCACTGTAGTTGACCCCTCCAGCTTTAGTAGCACAGTTACAGTGTGACAAATGTGCATAAGCAGCCTTTGTTATAAATGTGGGTGTGCAAATGCGTTGCTACACTTGGCAGTATGAAAAATATTAGATTGGTATTGTTAGCTGACCTGTGGTATTGTACATACCTTCCTCTTAATGTCTTTGCAGTACTATTCTCTATCTCATTCTGTGTCTTTGCTTTCATGCAGCTCGATTGTGTAATGCCAATGCGAATGGCTTCATTAGTGAGGGTATTACCTGAAAAATATGTCCCTTGGCTATTCCCTTTTTCCCCCTTCCTCCATTAAAATGTCAGTCCCTTATGACATTGTGTTTAATTTATTCTTCTTTGTACCATTTAACTATTATTCTTTCCATTCCCTCAATCCCTTTTATTTTTCACCACCCCTCCCAATTTCTCTTTTGTGGTGTCTTCACTTATTAAACCTCCAACCATTCCCACTAGCCTTCTTGGAGGGAGTGACCAAAAATCATGTTATCTTCTTTCCTACTGTGTCAATTCAATACATCCCTTCCCCCCCCCACCTCATTACAGCTCAAAAATATAAGTTGTTATAATTAATGTTTTATTTCTGTCATAACACTGGTATGATTCTTAGTTGGCTTCAAAACTAAATGTTTTTGAAAGTTAAATTCATAGAGGCAATTTCTAAAACACAGGTTTGTGTTCATAACACAATTTTAAAAAAAACAATTAATTTTCGCTCTAAAGCTTTTAAACTTATCCTGTAATCTCAAATACTTTTTGAATATTTTGATCAGTCTTCAAGAAGCTAGAGAAGAAAGCACTTCTTCTACCTGATTGAACATACTGCTGCCTCAAATTGTGCCCGCTTGACATGTTGTGACTGCACAATCCCAATTCAGTTTACAGTATTACAGCTCTGGACAAACAGTCACCATCAGGCCCAGGTCTTTTAGCAGAGCCTGTGGCCTTTAAGTCAAAAAATTAAATTTAGGCACTAAAAGACATGTTAATATTTAAATTTGACCATGTTCTGAAATGTTCAGAAGTTTTGATATTTTAGAAAATATTTTGTTTGAAGTCTTATTTTGGATAACAGGAATTGCAATTGCAGGAGGAAAAGGCAAATTTGAAATAAATTAAGCCATGTTGACAGGTGTGGGATCCCAGAAGTTTGATTGCGCAGTTAGTGTTGTGTTTGTGTTTCCTTCCACAAGTGTGACGATGGGAATTTGCTCAAAATTAAGAAAAGTAGGTAAAATGTGGCAGGTGATTATGTAGGATATTCAGAAGTTACATTGCTGTTATATTTTTGTGATGTGTTTCTCAGATTTTACCAGAGTTTGTCTAAATGTTTTATTGTTTGGCCTGCCCAAGCTAATCTTCCCACTTGCTTATGCAGTTTCTTATGTACTTCATTTAGGTCCGGAACGATGAAGGAAAAGTGATCAGATTTCACTGTAAGCTTTGTGAATGTAGTTTCAATGATCCTAATGCAAAGGATATGCATTTAAAAGGTCGTAGGCATAGGCTGCAATATAAGGTAAGTACTTAAGTATTTTATGTTTTAATGCAACAACGTACTTGAGTTTTCTTGTGTTGGAATCTTTCAGAATTGGTCAGTATTGTATATGGGGCATGGGTACTTGCTTCACGTTTAGTTGAAGTATAATTGTTTGAAGATTATACACCTCTTTATAAGGATTATTATTGAACTGTAAACAATACTTTATTGGAGAATAGGTAGGTTGAGTGCAGAATTAGGAATGTGCTGGTTTGTTTGAAGTGGTTTATTAGGTGAAGTTCTGCTTTATAGAGTTGAGTGCTAGCAGTGGGCTGTATTCCGGTACTTACAAAAATAAAGCATTCCACAGGCATTAAAAGGAGAAGATTGTCTCTGTTTTATCCCTCATCAAATTCCATGGATTTTTGGATGCAGCTTTCAGCATTGAGCCAGTGATGTAAATTTGCATGTAAAGGCGGTGCTGCTATTTTGTATTGAAATGCAAGCACACTAGAAATTTGGCTTATAAGTAGAGTTAGATTGAAGTACTGATTTTAGGCCTGTTTTGTCCACTGCTTGATTACTGTTCATTACAGCAATGGCAAATGGATTAAACATGTCACCAAAAGAAGTCCTAATCTTTTCAAGAAACTCCTAAACCTGCAAGTTTAATGACTATGGAATTGGCTTTGTATAAAAGAATTTTGAGCTGAATATTTAATGGTACTTCAGGATCAAGTACAGCGAGTTCTAAATTAAGTACCAACCTTTTAATAGACCAATCCAAGCTGTGAGGCCATATCGGGCAACCACCTAGAAACCGATATTCATTTCAAGCCCACCGACTCCCACAGCTACCTAGAATACTCCTCCTCCCACCCACCTTCCTGCAAAAATGCTATCCCCTATTCCCAATTCCTTCGCCTCCGCCACATCTGCTCCCAGGATGAGGCATTCCACTCCCGTACATCTCAGTTGTCCTCATTTTTCAAGGACCGTAACTTCCCCTCCTCGGTGGTCGAGAACGCCCTCAACCGTGTCTCCCACATCTCCCGCACCTCATCCCTCACACCCCGCAATAAGAACCAAAAAAGAATCCCCCTCGTCCTCACGTACCACCCCACCAACCTCCGGATCCAACGCATCATGCTCCGACACTTCCGCCATCTGCAATCCGACCCCACCACCAAAGACATCTTTCCCTCCCCACCCTTATCTGCTTTCCGGAGGGACAACTCTCTCCGTGACTCCCTTGTCCGCTCCACACTCCCCTCCAGCTCCACCACACCTGGCACTTTTCCCTGCAACCGCAGGAAGTGCTACACCTGCCCCCATACCTCCTCCCTCACCCCCATCCCAGGCCCCAAGAAGACTTTCCACATCAAGCAGATGTTCACCTGCACATCTGCCAATGTGGTATACTGCATCCGCTGTACCCGGTGTGGCTACCTCTACATCGGGGAAACCAAGCGGAGACTCGGGGACCGCTTTGCAGAACACCTACGCTCGGTTCGCAACAAACAACTGCACCTCCCAGTCGCGAACCATTTCAACTCCCCCTCCCATTCCTCAGACGACATGTCCATCCTGGGCCTCCTGCAGTGCCAGAACGATGCCACCCGAAGGTTGCAGGAACAGCAACTCATATTCCGCTTGGGAACCCTGCAGCCCAATGGTATCAATGTGGATTTCACAAGTTTCAAAATCTCCCCTCCCCCTACTGCATCCCAAAACCAGTCCAGCTCGTCCCTGCCTCCCTAACCTGTTCTTCCTCCCACCTATCCCCTCCTCCCACCTCAAGCCGCACCTCCATCTCCTACCGACCAACCTCATCCCGCCCCCTCGACCTGTCCGTCCTCCCTGGACTGACCTATCCCCTTCCGAACTCCCTACCTACACTCACCTTTCCTGGCTCCATCCCCGCCTCTTCGACCTGTTTGTTTCCTCTCCACCTATCCTCTCCTCTCTATCCCTCTTCTATCCGCCTCCCACTCTCTCCCTATTTATTTCAAAACCCCCTTCCCCTCCCCCTTTTCTGATGAAGGGTCTAGGCCCGAAACGTCAGCCCCTCTGCTCCTATGATGCTGCTTGGCCTGCTGTGTTCATCCAGCCCTGCGCCTTGTTGTCTCTGTGAGGCCATTGAGCTGTTTCATACTCTGAAACCCATATCTGCTATACTTTAATCATTCATGCATGAGGTCTATTTGAACAGATTTTTACATTCTTTGCTTCTATCTAAATATTTGCTAAGTTTTGGCAGGTGATATTTCAAAAGCATTTTGAATTCCCTGATTGTTCAGCATCTCTCTCAATCCTCTCTGCTGTATGTCACCTATAAGGACAAGGCAACAGGCACATAGGAACACCACCACCTCCTTAGTTTCCCTCCAATTCTCTCACCACCCTCGTTTTGAAGTAAATCACCATTCTTCCTGTATTTGAGTCAAAATCTTGAAACTGCCTTCCAAATAGCACTATGCATATATCTTCACCACATGAGTTACCACTCCAGAAAGCAGCTCACCACCACTTTCTCACAGGCAGTTAGTAAGGGTCAATAAATGCTAGCTTTGTCCTGTGAAAGAGTAAAAAAATTATTTGTCTCATCGCATATTAATCTTGGTTCAATAATGTCTTTGGTTAGGTCTGTACAGTGTACAGTTGGGTCAGTACCTGTTTGGTCTGTACATTTGTATTTTCAATCATAAATCATACACAAATAAAATTGCTTTGGTTTACTTGAATGGTAGAGTGTTACATTGGAGTAAAATTTTGGAAATAATTTGGCGGTTTAGTTTTAGACGTAAGAAACGTAAAGGCCCAAGGGAGAACTGCTGGAATTAAAGCCGGGCAATTAACATTAAAGGGATTTGCAGGATAATTGTTCAAGTGGATTCCTGTCAGTCGCACCTGAAGCATTTAGGCTGGGTCTTTCCCTTTCAGATATTGACTTGTTTATTGTACCGCTGCCATTTTCTATTGGGTTTTTCGAAATTTATAGTTTTCTCTATTTCAAGCAAGGGAAAATCTGGTTGAAGTAAGTACAGGCTTAGAAAGAGAGCTTGGATTAAATTTGGTTAAGAGATTTTAAAATTGATGAACTGTTGATTTTTCAGCTATGTGTGTTTAGTTTCTGATGTGTAAGCATTTTTTCTCATTCCTATTTTACTTTTCAGTCCAGCAAATCAAGCGGAATGCAAATTGTTTTTTTATTATGCTGCAATAATGCTTACTCTCTCTACTTAAAGAAAAAAGTGAATCCAGACCTTCAGGTTGAAATAAAACCAAGTATCCGAGCCAGGAAAATCCATGAGGAGAAGATGAGAAAACAAATGCAGAAGGAGGAATACTGGAGAAGGAGAGAGGAGGAGGAGCGTTGGCGAATGGAAATGAGGTTAACATGGCATTTTGGCCTGGAAACTGATCCACAAATGGGAATAATTTCAACAGAACTTTGGCAGCATTTTATCTGTCATGTTTCTTGCATGTCTGCTAGAATTCAGTGAATCAAAAGTTTAGCAATTCCTTATCAGGAATTTATTTTAAAATTAAGCAACACTAATTCCCTTAAGTTATTGATAAAGGTGGCGAGCGGAGGTGGTGAAGCAGCAGAAATCCTTTAACCTCGCTAGTCGGAGCTGGCACATACTTTACATGTCTTGCTACACACTGAATATTGTGACGTTGCTTTTGAATCAGAGAAATACGATATTGTCTTTCTGTACTTTGTGCAACATGGAATGCGCTCGGACTGAAGAGTTGCTTCCACATTAGTGTATCAACACTTATGCAGCAGAAGCTGGAATAGGCTGTCAGCCTTCTGCACATTCATGCAACCCTGCTTTGTAAATGATTGCAAGAAGCTGCAGCGGAAGATTGTTTAGACTTGTACTGGGAAAAATTGGGATCTTCAGTAGTTCTGTTGTAAATGCCAGGAATAACTAAATCCTGCTTTCTTAAAAAAAAATGTACTTTGAAGCTCTTCAACCAGGAACACACAAATTAGATTAATTGATCACTCATTTCTTAGCTGTTTGTGGAACATTGTGTATAAAATGACTGCCATGTTCACCTACTCAGTGACTACACTTCAAATTAGTTCATTACATGTGAAATGCTTTATAATTTTGAGAAATTCAACAAGAGGTGCATCTGTGTTTCTGATGTCGTCTGTCCTATGTTTTCAGGCGGTATGAAGAGGAGATGTATTGGAGGAGAGTGGAGGAAGAACACATTTATTGGGAAGAGCAGCGTCGCAGATTAACACCTGACTGGCACCCGCCACCGCTCATGGGAAGACTAGGCATGCCGCAAGCACCTACACCTATGGTAGGTTTGAACTTGTGGCATTTCAAGCACATTTAAACAAAGAAGCCCCTTAATTGGGCAGAATTGAGCACGTATTATGCCATAGTAACTTTTTAATCACAAATTTTAGTCACAAATGACAGGGACATATAAAGTGTTACCTCTGAACACAGTTAACTTTTGAGCACTGTAGTCAGTAAAATTAAATCTTGTATACCTATTTAAATATTGTTAAAACTGTTACTAGAATTTTGTCCCTTTTCTCACTACTTCATCCCCACCTTTTCGGAGCAAGTAGAAAAGAGTCGTAAATCCACTTCAACAGTGATCTTTACTACGTTAGGAAACCTTTCTTGAATCAGTCGTTGTCACTTTGTGCAAACAGAAGCCTTATGTTAATGTCATTAAATGGAAGAGCATGACTGCTTCAAGAAAAATGCTCTCCAAACTTTTCACTTATTGTATTGCTCCCGTTGTGTTCTGAAGCGATTGTTTGTTTGTTTGTTTGTTTGTTTGTTAGTTATTGTAAGTGAAGGGCATAATTGGTCTAGGTTCCTGCTTCTACTCATAATCCAATGATCCCTACTGCAAAAGTATTTGTGGCTAATGGATGAGGAAAGTGTTCCTGTTAAACTGGATGGGTGCACAACTACGCAGCAGCCTGGAAGATGATCTGTTAAGCTTGTCCTGTAATAAAGACCGTGCAATAAAAATTTCAAATAACTGCACTTTGAAAGCTAGCCCCTTGCAAAGTGTACATTGTAAAGGGAGCATTAAGGCTTAGTTGCTTCGCTAAGTTGAATAGATTATAACACTTGCTTTCAAGGCTTCTTCCAATAACTAATTGAATAGAATTGAATTGAGGAGTGATCATTGGGAGAAAAGAGTGACTGCAAATGCTGCTGTTTTCCAATGAGAAGGGACAGGGTGAGAAATTGGATTTGTAGCATAACGAAGAAAGGAGAATGTTTAAATTGGGTGGAGAAGCAATTGGAAAAATGTTTTAGTTGAGCCGTTGTGAAGCAGAATGCATACATATTGG
This sequence comes from Rhincodon typus, assembly GCF_021869965.1. Taxonomy (NCBI): domain Eukaryota; kingdom Metazoa; phylum Chordata; class Chondrichthyes; order Orectolobiformes; family Rhincodontidae; genus Rhincodon; species Rhincodon typus. Next base: position 12,072,777 of record NC_063360.1, read on the forward strand.
GGAATAAAATATGGCAATAGCCAACATCATCTAAATGCTCTGTATAACGTTTTTCCCAAATGTGCAGAGAAAATGTATTGAATATTGTTTGCTCTAGTGTAATATCTCCTCGTGCTGAGAGAAATCCTCTCTTCTTTTGGAGCAGAGACCTGAAGTTCCTGTTTGTTTCCCAGGTTCATTGTCTCGCCGCTTCCAAAGCGGGTAAGGGGCTCATCATTCATATTTGATTCTAAAATGACAACCAAAGTTGCTACAGCCTGCTTTGCAGCACTGTATTAAATGTTCACACAGTTTCTTTTTCTTATTGCAGGAGGCTCTGAGATGTAGCTGATCAAGGTGGTATACTAATGATTATGTTAACTGTTTCAGCCTCCCCGCCGCCCTGATTCCTCAGATGACCGTTACATCATGACAAAACATGCTAGCATTTATCCCACCGAAGAAGAATTACAGGCCGTGCAGAGGATTGTCTCTCAAACAGAGCGGGCTCTCAAACTTGTGTCAGATGTTATTTCTGACCAAGAAGGTCTTAAAGACGGAGAAAATAAGGAGAAGGGGTAAGAAATCTGTGACTGAGACCCGAATAAAGCAGGGCAGCAACATTTTGTAATATTGCCATAACTTGGTTTATAGGTTTATTTATGCCAGCTTTTACGTTGGTGCAATTTTAGTTTAGACATAGAACTTGCACTTATGCAGTACTAAAATTGAGTGCTTCAGAACTGACTTACAATAATTAATGTGTAAGCAAGTCTGATTGCAAAATTCCAGCTTCAACAAAGTAATGAATAACCAACTGATCGCTTTGTTTAAAAACAAAAGATGCTTGTTTTTATATAGCATCTTTCACAACCTTGGGCCATCCTAAAACAACTTATAGCCAGTTAAATACATTTGAAGTGTAGTCACTGTTGTAATACATGAAATATGGTAGCTAATTTGAGCACAACAAGCTTCCACAACCAGCAGTGTGATGTTGATCAAATAACATGCTTTTATGATTTTAATGTGTGGCTCACTATTGGCCAGGACTCTGGAGAGAACTGTAATACTCCTCTTAAAAATAATACAACGGGATATTTTACGCCCACCTCCATGAACAGGCAGCAACTTGTTTTCACCTGAAAGGTGACGTTTCTGAAAATGCAACTTTGTTAGTACTGCAATGAAGTATCAGCTTAGATCTTTATGCTCAAGTCTATGGAGTGGGATTGAACCCACAGTTTTCCAACTTGGGAGAGAATGCAATCGACTGAACTGGCACTTGCTGATATTGATTAAGGGAAGAATTTTGCAAGGAGATCTTCCAGCTCCTTTTCCAGTAGTACCATGAAGTCTTTGTCCATCTGAATGGGCAGGTGTGATCCTGTGCTTAATTTCTTAATGCCAATGCAGCACTTTCTCTAATGTACAGACTGGAATTTAAATCCACAACTTCCCAACCTCAGGCAGCTGTTAGGGAATTGGATGCAGCATCACAGGAAAATATTCTTGTTTCATCCCATAACGTGTTCCCGTGTTGCAATATTGGTTCATTGGACATTATATGCTGTTCACTGCAGTGTTTGGGTGCTGTTCAATGGGTCTTCAGTGTTGCATAATTGTACGGCACAGCAAGAGGCCTTTTGCTGCTGTGCTGGCCAATTTAGTCCCACACTCCAACTTCCTCCCTATTTTATTCATTCATGGGAATTGGATATAACTGGGTGAGCCAACTTTTATTGCCCATCGCTAGTTGCCTTTAAGAAGGTGATATGAGCTGCTATCTTGAACTTTTGCAGTCCATTTGGTATTGGCATTGTCTCAGTGCTGTTAAGGAGGGAGTTCCAAGATTTTGACCCAATGACAGTAAAGAAACGGTTTATCTACTACCCTTGTCCTTCCAATTGGCAATGGTTATGGCTTTGGAAGGTGCTATATAAGGAGTTTGGTGAATTTCTGCAGTGCATCCAATAGATAGTACACAGTGCTGCTACTGAGGGTCAGTGGAGAGAGTGAATGTCTGTGGCTCTGGTGCCAATTAAGCAAGTTGCTTTGCCTGAAAGTTGTTAAGCTGCTTAAGTGTTGTTGGAGCTGCACTCATCCAAAGGCAAGTGAGGAATATCCCATCATACTCCTTGTACATGTTATGACAAACTTGGACTGCCAGTATCAACATTCCTTCTAGACTGTACAGCTGCACGTACATTGACTTCACTACTGCACAGGGCTTTGGAGACCCATTATAGCCAGTAAGAAAACTAGAGGGATTGCTGGTGAATAGGTGAGTTACTTGCTGTAGAATGCCCAGTGTCTAACCTGAACATTGTAGCCGTGGTATTTATGTGGCTAGTCTAGTTCAATTTTGGTCAGTTGTAATCCTCAGGATTTTAATAATGGGGGAATTCAGCAGTAGTAACTCCAAGGAATGTCATGAGGTGATTCAGCTCAAGTCCAAGTATTAACCAGCTCTTGCAGCATTTGGACATGGACCGCCTTAGTATATGAAGGGTTGTGAATGATGCTGAACATTGTACAATTGTCAGTGAGCGTCTGACCTAATGGAGCGTAGGTAATTGACTCTATCCTGTGGAGAGTTTTTCCTCCAATTTCCATTGAAACTAGTTTTGCTAGGGCACCTTGATGTCACACTCATCCAATAAGGCCTTGATGTCAAGGGCAGTTGCTCTCATCACATCTGTGGTATTCAGCTGTTTTGTCTATATTTGGAAAAAGAATCTGTAATAAGGTCAGGAACTGTGTGTCCCTGGTGACCCAAACTGAGCATCAGTGAATGTGTTATTGCGAAGTAAGTGCTTCTTGACAGCATTGGTGATGACAACCTTCTGTCACTTTAGTGATCAAAGTAGACTGATTAAGTGACACTTCGTTGGATTGAATTTACTCTGCTTTTTATGTACAGGATGTACCTGGCCAATTTTCCATATTGACGGGCATTGCAATATCCAGTGCCGTTAGCTGTTTCTTAATATTGTGTGGAGTGAGTTGAGCTGGGGTGGCACAGTGGTTAGCACTGCTGTCTCACAGCGCCAAGAACCCAGATTCGATTCCGGCTTTGAGCAACTTTCTGTTGGAGTTTGCATGTTCTCTCCTGGTCTGCATGGCTTTCCTCTGGGTGCTCCAATGTCCTCCCATAGTCCAAAGACGTGCAGGTTAGGTGGATTGGATATGCTAAGTTGCCCATATTGACCAGGGTTATATAGGTTAGGAGGATTAGCCATGGGAAATGCAGGGTTATGGGGCAAGGGTATAGGTGGGATGTTCTTCAGAGGATGGGTGTGGGCTCGGTGGGCCAAACGGCCTGCATCCACAGTATAGGGATGCTGTGATTATACGAATTGGCTGGAGAGTGGCATCTATGATGCTTGAGCCTTCCAACGTGGCCTGCGGTTGCTTGTCTTTAAGTACTTACCAAATTCTTTCAAAGTTAATATGGAATCTGATGGTATCACCATTTCAGGATGTGCATTCCACATCTTAACCATCTATGGAAAATGTTTTATCTTTTGTCAGTTACTCTTAATCTTGTATTCTGTGGTTACTGAGCTCTATTTCCCTGAGGTAGCAGTTTCTCTGCTTACTTTACCAAAGCACCATACCTTATTAGGTTGCCATTTAACCATCTGCTCTGAGGAGAACCAATTCAGCTTCTCCATAACTGCTTCCCTCATCCTTGGCAATCTGAGCATGCTCTGGGCAAAAGGTTAAAGTCAAGTCAGATCTCATTCTGATTATCATATCCCTATTGTTTGTGGGTGAGTCAGTGAGTGAGGAACTGGAATTTTCTTTCTCTTCCTTCCCGTCAAATACATGTGCTTGCCCTCTCGCTCACACGCTCTCTAGTGCTGAGTCATCTTATTCCATCTTGTGCCCCCATCACCACTCATCTCAGATAAACAAACGGCATGTGAATTTGGGATTTTGGTATCCCAGAAAACAAAATTCTCTAGTACCTCACGTAAGTGATGTGCTCAGCTCATGGCCTGTAAGGTTTTGTGTTCCAGTCTGATTTTCGTGGGGCTCTTGTGGCGTGATGGTCCTGTCCCTACGTCTAAACAAGAAGGCCTGGGTTCACGTCCATCCTGCTGCAGAAGTGTGTTAAAACGTTTCAACAGGTTGGTTAGAAAATGTCTGATGTTCGACTTGTGTATAAAGTTAAGCTGGACTATTAGAATAATATTTAACACCCCCTTCAACAGTGATCTGATTCAGACATTTTATCTTCACTGTATGCAAGTTGATTTGCAGTAAGTTAACCTCTCGAGAGGAAAAAAAACAGGCTTGACTGACTTCTTAACCTGACTGTAATGTCAGTTACTGAGGCAGACTGTAAATGCTGACTTGTTTTCTGAGGACTAACTGTTCTTTCACTGTAAGCTTAATTCACAATATGCAGCTTACTGCAGCTAAGCCCAGGGGAAGGTTGCATCAGATACTGCTCATCTTGCCATTTACCAAAATACAGCTGAAAGGATTCATATGTCTGTGATTTGAATATAGTGTTATAGCTTGGGTTTGTTTTGGTATATACTAAGATATGCTTACTACACTGGGAGAAAATATGAAGCTGGTCATTGGGATCAAGTGAGTTTTTTTTTCCCTACTTAATTATGGTTCAAGGGCATTCGTGTATTTAAAGAATAATGTTTAATATGATTATAGTGGATGTTTAGTGGGCTCTAATACTTATTGTTGATTTAACTTTGTTGAGAACCAGAATGACTAGCTTCATGTCTGCTGTCACAGGCCTGCCATGAATATTTCTCTGTCCAAGTAGTTAGATTATGAATTAAACTTCACTATGGGCAACTGGAGCTGATTTAATCAGTGAAGTTTATCCAATCCCTCATTGAAACGGTCATACATTTTTCAGTCTTCAACCGTTGAATGCTGTACTGGTCTCCTGTTACCTTTGTAACCATTTCTGCCATTATTGTCAGCCATTATTTATCAACCTGTAGTCTAATGTGGAGTCATCTGGAAATCCCACTCCACTTCTGAATAGGAATTTATTTTGTAGGCTATCACTTCATCATTTCTTTTCATGAGAGGTTTCCTATTCTTGCTGGATTCAGATAAAGCATACTGTGAGCAGTAGTGTTTTGTGTTAAATGTTATGTCGTTGTGTTGTATGACTGTTGTGGGAGATTAACCAATAAGAAGTTTGAATCCTCCTCTTGATTTATCTTGCCCCAAGTACCTTGCTCGAAACAGGCAGGTTTAAAATTCACTTTGGCCATGAGCCCCAAGCAGGTCAGCAAACATGGTGGTCACAACTATGGAAAGGTCAGCAATTGCACTGCTCTGATCAATCTCTGATATCTTTGTAGATCAATAAATTGGGTCTCTTGGTTAAATGCTGTGTCTCCTGGATTGATGTTTATCTTGGAGTTTAATCCAAGGGATTGGGGGTTAACAATACCTTCTTTTCATGTAACCATCTGATATTTGGAAATCTGTTTGCAACCCTATCTGTGGGCCTTTTTTTTTTCTCCTCTTCTATCACCCAACCCATGCAGAGTCAGTAGAGATGTACGTAGCTTCATTGTACTTCTCAGGGTCTGCCAGATAACTGAATGGGCACTATGTACTTGTACGTTATTTGGATGGAGAGCAAGTGGTTATTTACCATCTTCCTGTATTTTTTAGTTTGTAAGCCTTTTAGAGTGTATTGGTTGGCTTGTTGTTGCTAATGCCTTTTAATAGAAAATGGCTAAGTCTGTGGTTCAGGCTGCACTCAGACTCGATCACATAACTGCCACTTCACTACAGGTCATGTCATAGATGCTGTCTTTCTACTGAGGCCAAGTCTGCCTGTCTGGGTATATAGCATGGCACCGTTTAAAGAAGTGGTTAAGACTGCTTATTGCAATGTGACCCCTTCGACCAGCTCAGTTAAGGACTACTTAACTGGTCGTTTTCAAGCCTGAGATTCTTGCAGTACATAAAGTGGTTGTCCAGTGTACTTGCATGAGTGACTGCTATCCAAAAGTAATCAATTTGGATGTGAAGTTTTGGGCATTCTGAGAATATGATAAATTGCTGTTTAAAATATAAACTTTTTCTGTTACTGCTGTTCCTTTGTTCTCGACTGACTGGGTTTGTGGCTTATATTTGTAATTCTGCTGGGAATATAGTTGAAATGTAATTTTACTTTTAACTGAAGACTGTGCAATGAATGTATTTAATATTTCTGCCATCTAGTGGCAATAATGAAGTTATATGATGATAAATATTATTGGCTTGTGGAGATGGGCATAACTTTGCCAGATTCCACAATGCCAGTTTAAAATTATGGTGATACATTACATTTTGAACTGAATTTAAAACTGACTTGTGCACACATGTAAAAGAGACTACTTTTTAATGTATTATTGTAATAAGCTACTTAATAACATAAGAGCTCATGGTGTTGGAGGTAGTATGTTAGCTTGGATAGAGGATCAGCTAACTAATAGAAAGCAGAGTGTTGGAATAAGATGGGCATTTTCAGGATAGCAACTTGTAATTAGTGGTGTATCACAGATCAGTGCTCGGGCCACAGTTATTTACAATAAATAATGACTTGGAGAGGAAAGAATGTACTATAGCCAGATTTACAGATAACAAAGAGGGGAAGACATTTTGAGGATGACACACAATATCTGCAGAGGTCTATAGATAGGTTAAGCGGGTGGGCAAAAATTTGGCAAATGGAATATAGTGTCGGGAAAATGTGAGGTTATTGTTAGAGGACTTAAGAGTAAATGTGAAAGTTTGTTTCCCCTGTGGGACAGTCTAGGACCAGAGGTCATAATCTCAAAATAAGTAGTTGTACATTTAAGGCAGAGATGAGGTGGAATTTGGTCTCAGAAGGTAATGAATCTGTGGAATTCATTACTGCAGAGGACTGTCAAGGCTAGGTCATTTAAGTATATTCAAAGCTACATATAAACAGATTTCTAATCAGCAAGGGAATCAAGGGTTATGGGGAAAAGGCAGGAAATTGAAGATCGTCAGATCAAAAATGATATCATTGAATGGCAGAGCAACTCACTGAGCTGAATGGCCTCTCTTGGCTGCTGTACCTTTTATGGTCTTTATACAGAACTCCCTGTTTACACCACTTTTTGCTGATGTTTAAAGGAAGTCCTGCCATCTTTTGACAGGAAAGGTGACCTTGGAGCACGTGTGCTGAAAGGGGTCATGCGTGTTGGTGTGCTGGCAAAAGGATTACTTCTCCGTGGTGACAGGAATGTTAACCTTATTCTTCTCTCTGCCCACAAACCCACAAAAACCCTTCTGGAAAAAATTTCAGCAAACCTGCCTAAACAACTCCTGGTAACTATCTTCTAACTTCATGCTTACTGAATTTATTGTATTTGGCTTTACATAGCAAAGTAGACATTGGGAAAGGTCTGTCTATTGAAATTGTTAACCATATTCAACACTTTCAAAGATTTGTGCAATGCATGAAGATAAATTGTGTAAAGTGACTTGATTACTTCGGTTTCTTGAAACCATTCTTTTTTTATTTATTGACCAGAGATTTGAAAACTCTTTCTGCTACAGTTCTATCCATTTTTTTAAATTAAAACCCATTGAGAGTTGCTCTATAAAATACCTAACGAATGCAATATAGTTACAACATAGAGCTACTTGTTTGCCAAAGAGCGGAATCAGCATCAATAGACAGGGCTAAGCAATCCCTAAGCAATGGTTTTTTTCAGCATCAGAATTGATCATACAATCATATCATATAATCATCCAGTCATCACTTCTGGCTGAAGGTGGTTATAAGTACTTTATCCTTGTCTTTTACACTGATATGCTGGACTCTCCTGTCATTGAGGATATTTGCGGTGCCTCCTCCTCCTGTTAGTTGTTCACTTGTTTACCACCATCCATGACTGGATGTGACAGGACAGCTGAGCTTAGATCTGATCTGTTGATTGTGGGATTGCTTAGTCCTGTCTATTGCATGCTGATTCTGCTCTTTGGCATGAAATGATCTAAAAGGAAGCTGATTTTATTGCTGCTTATTTAGATATGATTCCACAGGCATTGTTTCATATGTAAGCCAAGTCCAAGCCTAGATAAGCAAATTGTTTGACTGTGAGTGTGAAATCTCAGTGCAATATCTCTCTCTCCCAATGACTCCTGACACATGTTTCCCACTGGAACAATTTAATCTGGGAAGGCATAGTCGTTGGTTTTATCTCCTCCTTAGTCCTAGACCCCTGAGACTAATTATAAAATGCTCACCTGCCAGTAGCTGAAGTCAGCTAACTTGGAATACTGTGTTCAGTTCTGGTCTCCCTGCTATGGAAAAGATATTGTTAAACTTGAAAGGTTGCATTTACGAGGATGTCACCAGGGTTGGAGGGTTTGAGCTGTAGGGAAAGGCTGAATAGGCTGCGGCTATTTTCCCTGGAGCATCGGAGGCTGAGGGTTAATTGGATGAATGGCCGAGGTCGTTTTCCCAGGGAGTCGAAAACTAGAGTGCATAGGTTTAAGGTGAGAGGGGAAAGATATAAAAGGGACCCAAGACGCAGCTTTTTCGCGCAGAGGGTGGTGCGTGTATGGAATGAACTGCCAGAGGAAGTGGTGGGGTTGGTACAGTTACGTCGTTTGAAAGGCATCTGGGTGGGTATATGAATAGGAAGGATTTGGAGGGATGTGGGTCAGGTGCTGGTAAATGAGACTAGATTAATTTAGGATATCTGGTCGGCATGGATGAGTTAGACTGAAGGGTCTGTTTCCATGTTGTCCAACTCTACTCTGACTCTATAACTAATTGATCTTTGCTCAGCTGAGATTATTTACTCGTTATTAGTGTTTTATCGTTCTTACACAACAAAAGAAAACACCGGAAAGAGTTTCATAAGGTTGGCTGTGTTATAATCTTTAGCTTTGGACATTTTCACATGAATCGTTTGAATTTTATTTCAGACCGTAACGGAAGAGTCTTATGAATTGAAAACTTGCCCCAGTGAGTCTTGTATCTTCCTTTCTACATGTAAAGAGCCAAAGATGCAGGTCAAAATTTCACTGACGTCCCCTGTCATGCGAGAAGATCTTGTGAAGGATAAAGGTGAGACTTAGACCATAATTTTAAATAACATTGCAAAAAAACCTACAGGTCACTGGCATTTACCTGAATCACTGGGCTGAAATGCAGTTTGGCCACGAATTTCAAAATGGCTTAGAGAGACTACAAGTGTAACACAACTATTAATGAAGTGGCACAAACCTATTATTTTTCCATTGGTTTTGTGCTTACTGTTTCATTTTCTCCCCTAGTGCCCTCAGCTCTGCTCATCTGTTTCTCAGTTCGTAACTGTAGAAAACTTGTTAACATGTGATGGCTTGTTCAGTATTTCAGCTCTCGTTTGCACACCACTATTATAAACTAACTGCTGTACTTTGGGGCTATCCCCTCTTTATTTTTAAGATGCAACTTCTGCCCCAGTGCAAGATCCATCAGATGTACTGAACAAGCAAAAATGCCTTGAGGGTCTGGCTGCACTTCGTCATGCCAAGTGGTTCCAGGTAAAAATATGCTGCATAGTAGTTTATTTTTTCCGAATCTGTTAGCCATTGGCTGGACCATTGATTTATGGTGACTGCCACATTCCATTTTGTAAGGGATTTTGTGGTTCCTACCAGATTTTGGACTTGTTTTACATTATTTGGTCAGTCAGAGGTGCAAGTTTCTGCTGGATAACTCTAATCAAGTTCATCCTTTTATATAACAAAGGCAAATGCTGAAATCAAACAGAAAATTCTGGAAGTGCATAGAAGGTCCACCAGCATTTGGAAAGAAAGAAAGCAGTTAACTGCGACTCCACAAATGACGATTCTGCACCCAAACGTTTAACTTTTCTTTTTGTTTTTACAGCTGCTGGCGATCCTTTCTATAACAATTTTTTTCTGTCTTGTATGATGCTCCAGCAATTACAGCTGTATTTCAGGAGGCCGTTCATAATTCTTGGCAATTAATCAGCAGTTTTGGCTACAGTCATTCCTTTTTAATTTAGGTATCTTCAGAACCAAAGAAATCACTGATCCGTTGAACTTTATTTTCTACAGCTTGTGCATGGGTGGCATGGATAGTCTATCGGTGAAGTTTTGATGGATATCTTTCTCCATTTTCAGAAATTGATATGTGCATGTCATATTTATGGCATTTTCAGGAGCACAGTGCTGAGTAGTTGTCTGTAAAGGAAAAGTGAATAATGTGAGGCTTGCATATGCAAATTGGTTCCTTCACTATGCAAAAAGCCTTGGACATGTTACTTAACACCTATCTAATTTGTGTGGTGTTGCTAACAGTAGACTGTAGATGGAAGGTGCATTTACGACGGGCAAAAAAAACTTAAAAATTGTGTAGAATTAGCTTTCATTTAAATACCAGTTTAACACCTACTCCAACAAAGTTCAAATATTTCTCTCTGCAATTAATCGATTGCTATCCTACAGTTCTTATTGACAATGTGGCTCTCTCACTTCAAGTTTTCATTCTCTCTCCCATCTTCCCGACCAAGCTCCCTGTCTCCAACTTTGACTTCCTGCTCTCTACTCCCTGCAGCTACCCACTCTGCACCCACCCTCTCTGCTTGCTCTCCCTACCTCGGCTTCCCACCATGTTGTCCATCCTCCACTGCTGGCTGGATAGGATGTGACTTTTTTCCCTAGAGCACAGGAGGTTGAGGGGTGACCTTATACCAGCTTATAAAACTACGAAGGGCATAGATAAGGTGAATAGCAAGGATCTTTACCCAAGGATGGTGGGGGAGTTCAAAACTAGAGAGCATATTTTTAAGGTGAGAGGAGAAGGACTTAAAAAGGACATGAGCAACTTTTTTACATAGAGAATGGTTCGTATGTGGAATGAACTGCCAGAGGAAGCGGTGGATGCAGTTAGTGTTTAAAAGATATTTGGACAAGTAAATGAATAGGTTAGGTTTGGAGAGATACAGGCCAAATGCGGGCAAGTAGGACTAGTTTAGTTTGAGAACATGGTCGGCGTGGGTTAGTTGGACTGAAGAGTCTGTTTCCATGCTGTATGACTCTGACTGACCTGCTGCACCCTCCCTTTCTTGCACCACCACCACGCTGTGTTGCACACGGGTTCCCTGCACTCAACATTGCAGAAATTCACCAAAGATCATCAGACAGCGCATTGCAAACCCACGACTACCGTCTAGAAGGACAAGAGCAGTAAATGCATGGGAACACCACTACTTTCAAGATCCCCTCCAAGCTACTCACCATCCTGACTTGGAAATATATCGCCATTCTTTCACTGTAGTAAAAATTGTGGAACTCCCCTCAACTAACTGCCCCTATGTCCAAGTGCCCCCTTGCCCTCACTGACTCTCCCTCTCCCGTATCCCTGCCTGTCTTGTGTGCACCCTTTCCGTCCTCTTTCTTGAGAGTGTGATGATGTGGAGTGAGCACTTCCTCTTTGTCACTCCTGCCACCTGCCCTTCTCTCTATCTCTGGTTGGGCTGCTTAGTTTCTTGCTAGGTCTGTGTTCCATAAAAACATCTTATGTTTCTTTTCAGCAGCTGTGCTCTTTTTGTAACGTTATGTTTTATATAAATATGTGTCTCTGTCTCAGGGATATCTGCTTTGTGTTAGCAATTTTAAAGCTTTGAAAATACTAACTTTGGCCGAAACAGTTTCTTAATCAGTTGTATTGTCTGAATTACTTAAAAGTGTACATCATTGTTGTCAATACAGAAATATTTCAAATTATTTTCAAATTAACTGTTCATGGTGAATTTGACAGTACTGAATAATTATCGTTTTCTTTCCAAACTTGAAGGCTAGAGCTAATGGCTTACAGTCTTGCGTGATTATCATACGAATCCTGCGTGACCTCTGCCAGCGAGTACCAACATGGGGTGCCTTACCAGATTGGGTAAGAATGCAAATGAAATGTGGTAAATTTTTCTCTTACATTGTCGACTGCAATAAATCTTTCAACTCCCAACCTTGCCTGTTAGGTTTTCTTTCTCCTCCCAAAGACATCTACTGAGGTGTGTTTCTGTATTCGTATGCAGCAGTCTGGTACTTCTCACATTATTATATTGATACGCGAAGCTAGAACTCCAGCAAACTTTGTGAACAAATATACCTAAATAATATGCTCCTGAGTATTGCTGGATAATGATCAACAATGCTGACCTGATTAGGGCTTCAACCCCTTTCCTTGACTCCCTTGTACATCAAAAATCTACTCAGTCCTGAATATATTAATGATTCCACCTCCACTGCTCTCTGTGGAAGAAATTCAAAGACTAACCACCTCAAGAAGAAATCCCTCCCTGTCGCCATCTGGTTCTAGATTATTACACAACGGGGAAACTTTCTCTTTTAATCTTGTTAGGCTCCCTCAGTATCTTGTATGTTGTTTCAATAAGATCACCTCTCATTCTTTCAAATACAAATCATTGTAGGTGCAACTTGATCATCTTTCCTCATGAGATAACTTCTTCATCCTAGGAATTGCCCAGTGAAACACCTTTTGAAATGCTTCAAAATGCAAGTATATCCCTCGTTTAGTAAGGAGACCAAACCTTACAACGAACGCCCCTATGTTATGGCAAGATTTGCTTTTTTTTATAAAAGCGTAATACTGCTGATGCTGAAAATCTGAAATAAGAATAGAAAATTCTGGAGGCATTCAGCTCTGGCAAAATCTGTAGATTGAGAAACAAGGTTAACATTTTGAGTTCAAAGCATCTTACTTGACTTGAAACATTAACTGTTTCTCTACACAGATGCTTCCAAACTGACTGAGTTTTTCCAGAAATTTCTATTCTGTACTTGTATACTCTATCCACCTTGCAATAAAAACCAGCATTCCATTTGCCTTCCTAATTAGTTGTTGTACTGGCATGCTGATTTTTTTTGAGATTCATGACTTGTGCATCCAGGTGTCTTTGTACTGCGGCATTCTACAGTCTCTGTCCATAGAAATAAGCTGCCCTGCTGTTCTCCCTGTAAAGTGGACAACCGTATGTTTTCCAATATTGTACTACAGACTTGTGATCAATTACTTGCCCTGTCTGTATCCCTTTCCAGACTGTGTATCCTTCTCACAATGTGCTATCTTTGTGTCATCAGCAAATTTGGTGCAATACAGTTGATCCCTTCATACAATTGATATGGATCTCAGCCCCTAGCACTGAATCCCTTTGACAGTGGCACTCCACTAGTTGCAGAATGTGAAAAACACTCATGCATTCTAGTATCTGAATTGATCAATCCTGATCTTTTCCACGAATCTGAAGTCACCAGTGAAAATAAGGCTGTTTTCAATACTTCAAAGATCCAGTTTTTTCTTGTCTCAAGTCTAAGCAGGACTGGCCAACTTTTACCTTCGACTGATCTTCAGTCATTTATCTGTTGGTATTTTCCTTAACTTCAAAGTGAACTCCCACATCCTTTACTAGGCTACCATTAGATGGTTGATCCAGTGCATCACTTTTAAAGGGTTTTTTTTCTTTGCTGCCACCACTGCTTTTTCCTCTAGGATGAGTTGGTAGTGCTTTTTCAGAGAATTTGAACTTGTTTACAGTTTGTAATCCAGTGGCTATGTTTGTGTCAAATAGATGTTCACATTTGATATTTTGAATTGAATTGAATATGTTGTTGGGAAAACTCCAACTTATTTTGAGTATACTGTTAATTACACCTTTAAAAATAGGTACACAACAATTGTAATGCCATATTGCTTTTGTAAACAGGCTATGGAATTGCTTGTGGAGAAAGCCATCAGCAGTTCTTCAGGCCCTCTGAGTCCTGGTGATGCAATGCGAAGGGTATTTGAAGCTGTTGCCTCTGGAGTTCTCCTTCCGGGTTAGTCTTTGTTGCTTGTTTTGCTAGTTTAAGAAATATTCTGTTTAAGAAATATCCTGTGCAAGGCATTCATTGTCTTTTCAAAATTATGTGTTGAATGAATGCTCGAGATAAAAGGGCAAAAGCATGACCGTTATGTTCAGACCTATGGTTTAGAAGGGGAAAATGTAAAGTATATAGCCAGAATTTCATTGTGTCACTGATTATACATGTATATGTTGACTGCTGCTCCATTTCAACAATCCTTTGAATTTTGACCTGCTTTTTGTCCGTGCTGATCACTGAGAAAAGCTCTGCAAATTGAAAGTGAAATGTGTTTTTGCATAAAATCTTCACAAAGCTATGCCTGGGTGTTGACTTCCTGTTGTCCTTCATTCTGTCTCCACTCTCTTTCCCCCTTCACCCTGCCAAAACGCATAAATAAAACTAGCCAAATTAATAGTAAGCTTTTTTTTTATTTGACTTTCTTCCTCTGATAGCACTCAAGCTATCTGATCAGCCTTGATATGCCACCAACGGCCGAAATTGCAGCTCATAGCTGAGGAAGCAGAGATAGTCTTTCTGCTGCTCGACATTGGTCAGAATAGAATGATTCCATATATAACAAGACATCAGGTGATATTATGTTGGGGTGTGGAGCTAAGTACCAAAACTTGCCAAATATTACCAGCATCATCTGCTAATTCACCAAACTACAGTGTGCACACTAACTATTTTGGTACCTTGAGAATAATGGGTTTGTAACTTACCTCACCAGACACTTGGTAGAGAAACTGTGTCTAAGTGATGGCCCGTGTTGTGTTTTTAATTGAAGTCTGGTTGTACAGTTTTTAACCAGGAAATGCAATTGCTTGCTACAGATGGCCCTGGACTTTTGGATCCTTGTGAAAAAGACCACTCAGATGCCCTGTCCTGCATGAGCCATCAGCAACGAGAAGATATTACAGCTAGTGCACAGGTGAGGTTTCTGTGCTGGGCACATATGTTACAGCCAGGGATTTTGTTTTTCTGTCTCTGCAAACCTGTTGTCATAGTTTCTTTACTTTTGTACTTGCTTTGTGTTAAAAATGCATAAGAAAATTGGTTCAGCCTCCACTGAACTACTGGGTCCAGTTCTTTTATTTAGGAAGAATAGGTAAACTTTAAAGAGGAAGCAGAAAAGATTCACAAAAACGGTTTTTGGGATGAAGTTACCTGCATAAATCAGAAACTACAGCTGTCCTTTATAAAGGAGAAGATTTAATGGTGTTCCAAGAATGAGGGTAGATGGGGTTATGGTTATTTTTCCTGTGGGTGGAGGTTTCAAGAATGAGACAGCGCTAAGATGTTTAGCAAAAGAAGTGATGGTGACATTAGGGGTTAAAAAAATGAACAGCAAGTGGTTAAAATCTGGAATGCTTTGTCTGATAATGCAATAGAGGCAGGATTAATCATGATTTTCAAAAGAGAATTGGCAATTATCTGAGAGAAAGTTTGCATGCCAATGGGAACAAGATAGGAATGAGTCTAGGCTCATTCCTCTTTCAGAGCAGCACAAATGTGAAAGGCCAAAAGGCTACCTTCAATACTGTAACCATTCCGTCATCAAGTATCAACAATGAATACAAACCAAAAACTGAAAGTGTAACAATGGAAAGCATCACTTACGTTCAAAAAAGTGAGAGGCTGCTTCCTATTTCGAGGAGCTTGGGTATCTTGTTTTTGTTACTCTGGCCCCTTACTTCTTCGGAAAAAGCTACACACTGTTAACGTTTCAAGAGTATTAGAAGTAAGGTGCCTCTGTTAACTGATGAAACTCTGAAGAACATTTACTTGGCTTATTTTCATCATCTACAAATTACCTTTGGAGGAAACAATTATTCTGGGAATGCTGTGAAATCTTGCTAGTTAGTTTCTTGGAGCAGATAATTTCTAAATAGTATTTCCACTCATAATAGAAGCTGACTTTGACAAGTGCACAGATCAGGAATGTGATTTGAATTGGAAGTCCAGGAACTTGCATTTGCCCTGAAATATAG
The DNA here is from genome assembly GCF_021869965.1 of Rhincodon typus. NCBI lineage: Eukaryota > Metazoa > Chordata > Chondrichthyes > Orectolobiformes > Rhincodontidae > Rhincodon > Rhincodon typus. Next base: position 12,088,646 of record NC_063360.1, read on the forward strand.
ATGTATTATAGAATTGTAAGCAGGAAGTGCCTGCCAAGCAGAAAGAAAAGGGTTAATAGTGGGAAATTAAAGGCTTTGATAAGCAAATAAGGAAGGACACATGCAAGGTGAATGTATCTAGGAAGAAAACTCAGAAATAACTCTTATGGTTGTGGTAAAGAAGCCAATTATGTACTTACAACAATGTCTCCATGCCACCATAAATGTCATTTTATTTTCAATGGATGAGTATCGCAAACTATCTAAGCATTGGGCTTTTTTAATGATGAATTTTTAGGAATACGTATGACTTTTTTTATTTCAGAGTAAGTCTGATACTTTTGTTTTTCTCACTTCTCTCCCCCTTCTCTTGGAAAATGTTGATTTATCTTGCGCTCCAGTGTCCATTCTTCGTGCATGAATCCAGCATGTGAACACTGACAGCATATTCAACATGAGAGTACAGAGTGGGTAGGGGAGAGAATATCCCAACCAAGCCTATTCTTGGCCAAATTCAAAGCCAGAATTCTCCAGTGAAGTCAGATAGCGATCAAGAAATCTGACTTTTTTTCTAATTGCCCTGATCTACATCGAGGCATCGCACGGCTAATTGTAGCACTCCTTTTTGTGTGGGGCATCAGTGTTCCTTCTTGTCTGATTCAAAATGTTATTTGGGTGCAAGAAGACAACAGCAAAACAATGATTCCCACCAGTTTCTTTCAAACTTTATAAAATCACACTTTATTTTGGTGAATATAAATTATACACTCTCTACAATAAAAGTCACCACTATATAACTGCAAATGAGAAAGAAAAGTTAAGCGTTGAAAAATACAAAAAAGCAGACTGCTTAACTTACACAGCGTGCCCATTAGGATCAAAAGGAAAAAGAGCAGTTGATGTTTGGGGAAAGTCTGACTTTGTCACAAAATACTATTTCCTTGGGGATCTTGTCATTCTGCTTGCAGGTTCATTTTTACAGCATTTACTGTTTGGTTTTAATGTAAACCAGTGGGGGTGGAGACAATCACTGGACATTTCTCCAGAACTATCTTTGTCATTTTAAGTTGATTATATTTTTACCCTTCCAGCACGCTTTGAGGTTGTTAGCGTTTCGGCAGATTCACAAAGTTCTTGGGATGGATCCACTACCCCAACCAAAGCCTCGGTTTAATATGAGAAACCGCAAACGGAGACGGGACACCAGCGAGACAGCAGAAGGGGAAGGGGAAGAAAAGAAAGACAAAAAGGACAGTGATGCAGGAGACGTCTAGACTTGTTCTAAGTGATGCTAAATTTTGAAGATTTCAATTTTTTTTATATAAGTTGCTGTTTAGTCTGAGACATTTGCAATTTGTGTTTTACTTGAATAACAATGTACTGTAGATTTGTTTTAAACTGTGCTTAATGAGTATTAAATTGCATCATTCCATACAGATCATGTTGCCCACGGCAACAGCTCCTCTTCTTCTTCCTCCCACTGTCCTATGCCCCTTTCCCCGGGAAATAAAACCTTTACTAAGTGAATTGACCCAGTCTGGAAACCCATCTTTCTTGAGATTTCAAATCCAAAGTTGATTCTACTTCCCTGGCTGGGGTGAGACTGCTTTCTGTCATAAACTGAGTATAATTGGTGAGAGATTTTAATTGCGTTCCATTGAAACACGAAACATTTTTACCAGACAGCCAACAATTAAGTATTGGATGTTAGATGTTCCCTTTTTGCATTGGGAACTAATTTTACAGTTCTCTGAAACATAACTGAATGCAGATATCCCAAACAAAGTACCTATATAATTTTTCGCTATATACTATGTGAGCATGTTGCAACCATAGGGACCTTTTAAAGTAAATAAAGCTTGTGCATACATCAGAAATGCAGCATTTGGGTGTGATTGGTGTATGTCAAATTTGTAACAAATAGTCTATTTAGAAAGTTGGAAGGCTATTCACTGTGATCATGGAGTCTGGAATGCATGCCATACATGTGCACTACAATGCTGTTTACTGGCTCACGTGCGGTTTTGATGAAACCAGAGAGGCAGGTTCGCAACTTTAGAAATTGTTTTGGGAAAGATTGATTTGACTGGCTGAACACCTAATGCCTCTTCTGCATCATTTGAAGTTGCCTTTTTTCAATAAGTTCCACTTTTTAATGGTGACAAAAATCGGCCCATCCCCAACTGCATCCTTTTATTTTTCTGGAATATGACAAGAGGAAGTGTGATTTGAATCGATTCTAAAGTGTTTCCTTGTAGCCCAGTTGAGTAAAGAAAATTTCTCAATTACTGTAAACTTCTGCATGAATTTCTTCAGTAGTGATCATCACCCATGTGTTTCTTGAGATACCTTTGAAGTTCTGGATTCTTTATTTTCAAAGCTCTTATTAACCAATTTTCCAAAACCCATTATCCCGTTGCAAACTAGAATGAAAATGGATTGATCTAGATAAATGCCCATAGAAAAGATTCAGAGTTCACTACTGACCAGTTCACCAGATGTTTGCTGGTTCATTTTTTTAATGTATCAATAGCCTATCTGTAAAATATGCTGATAATCTGATTTTGAAGGCAAATTTTTGAGAATTTAATCTCCAGTTTTAAAAGTAGCTTCTGTCAATTGGGCTTCCTAAATTAGGTGAAATCAATAAAATAGAAATGTACATAGGCCCAATTAGGGGAGTTGAGGTGGGGGGGGGGTGGTCTTAGATAAAGTCCTTTTGTTTTTTTAAAGGAGTACCTTAGTTCATTGAGTTATTGTAAAACTCAGTTTCTCTTGTGGCATCTCTCAGTTTTCTCATTCTATTGTTCCAGCAACTGGTTGGGTGCTGAATTGTGTGTTGTGAAATGTGGGTGATATCACGACTCAAGACAGCTTGTGCCCCAAAATTGCCCGACACTTACGAGTATAAAATCCCTTCTAATGTGCATAAAATGTACAGTTAAACTGGTTACACTATTCACATTTGTATAGGTAGGAAATGCCTCTCGCACTGTAAGCATACCCGATAACGGTTTCACCTACTGAAGTGTTATTTCTATTGAAATGTGGCTTTGTCCTCAGCTCTGTGGTATTTAAAAACGTGTATTCAACTTTTGTCAGCTGTGTATTACAATACTGAACCAGCATAAAAGTGCTAATGGAAAAGAAAGCAGTGTAGAGGATCTCTTTGTAATTGGATCCTTTTTATGCTTTGAGATAGCTGTTGATACACTGCAACTCTATGAAGATAAGTGGGAAATAAAATCCTTCCTGAACGACTGCATGTTCTGACAGTGCTTTTTTGTTGCATCCAGAACTTCTGTAAATATGTTTTTGAAATTCACTGAATAGTGACCGATTTCTTAGTGAGGTGCTGGATTTGTTTGCAAGACTTACTTTGGTAAGTTAATAAAGTTTCTTCAATGTGGTATCTGTTTACTAAAGGGTAATTTGTGTTCCTTTGTTTTTCTAACATACTGTTGAATTAAGCCAGTCAGCATTTTAGCATTTGTTTGTGGCATGGAAGGGTTTGAGTATGCTAAAAGGATTTGGACCTTGTGTCTAAGTGTTCTAGTGAGGCCACCATCCTCTGCAGTGCTATAAACTGGAAAAATTGCAAGTATTGACCCCAGGATGTGCTGTAATCTGTTCTCAAAGACTAGACCAATGTTGGGGTATGAAAATTGGTCCCTGTCATTGAGCAAAGGAGGATGGAATCAGTTGACATTCCAATTCTGCACCATAGAAAGCATCCTATCTGGATGCATCACAGCGTGGTGTGGCAACTACTCTTCCCAAGACTGCAGGAAATTAGAGAGTCATGGACACAACCCAGTTCATCATGTGAACCAGCCTTCCATCCATTGACTCCATCTATACTTTCAGCTGCCTCAGGAAATAATCA
>NC_063360.1:12093010-12110010 GCF_021869965.1 Rhincodon typus
ACACACACACACCACAGGGAAATGGAATTTGATGGAAAGTAGCAGCATTTGATGTTTAATGAGAACGACATGAAATGAAAGCAGGGCTGTATAAATGGGACCATCACTTACTGACCGCTACGCAGAATTGTGGCAGTGGAAGTGAGAAAGTTGCTCAGTAATATCTGATGACTGTGTCATGGAAAATGTGATTTGTTACCAATCGCATGTGAGAACTTTTAAATAGAGATGCACTATTGCTGCAATCTGGTTGCTGGCTCACTAAACCAAATCCTGTAATGTTTTTCTATAATTAATTGGATTTCCATTTTTGATTCATTCATGGGATATGGGCATTGCTGGCTGAACCAACATTTATTACCAATCCCTAGTTGCCCTTGAGAAGATGGTGGTGAGCTGCTTTCTTGAGGCTCTGCAGCCATATAATGCAGGTATATCTTGTTGGTGACAGAGTTCCAGGAATTTACTCCAAAGACAGTGAAGGAGCAGTGATATATTTCATTACAGATGGTAGTGGTCAGAGGTTTAGAAGCTGTTGTTGAAGGCACTTTGGAAAGTTTCTATAGCGTACTTTGTAGATGGTAAACACTGTTACTACTGAGTGTCGGTGGTGAAGGGAGTGGATGTTTGTAGATGTGGTACCAATCAAACGGCTGCTTTGTCCTGGATGGTGTCAAGCTTTTTGAGTGTTGTTGGGGCTGCACCAATCCAGGCAAGTGGGGAGTATTCCATCACACTCCTGACTTGTGCCTTGTAGATGATATGACAGGCTTTGGTGTGTCACTTGCTGCAGGTATCCTAGCCTCTTACCTGCTTTTGTAGCAATAATACTTGTATGGATAGTCTGGTTCAATTTCTGGTGAATTTTTTAACTTCAAAAATATACTTTATTCATTAAAAAATGTCTGTATATATACATTATACCAAAAGCAGTTTGATTTTGTATGATAGCATGTCAAGGAAACGAACATTGGAGTTTGATTCTATCCAAACAAATCAAAGATATCTCTTGCATATACAAAACTATATTTACATGCATTTGAGGCACTAGAAGGGTCCGATAACTGATCAGTTAATCATTTAACTTCATTCAAACAGTGGTTTGATAGTGGAGGAGTTAGTCTTTCCTCCTTTTCTAACCTCAGTCTAATTAATATTGTTAAAGAAATGAGAAATGTTCCATTCCACATCACACCATGCCGCACTTGGTGAAAGAGTGACTTGGAGGATTGCAAGACTCTGACTTGTGAATTTCATGTTTGTACATTAATATTTTTAAATGAGTGTTTAATGGTATAGTATGTGACAATCTTTAAATAGTGATGCACTATTGCTGCAATCTGGTGCAACATTTCTCAAAATGTAGCAGGAAATGATATATTATTTTCTTCCTCCCAGATATATGGTGACATACATAGCTTAGAGTTTTAGTCATAGAGAAAGGCCCTTCAGCCCACACAGAAAGGCCCCACAGAAAAAGGCCCTTCAGCCCACGGAGGCTGTGCCAGTCAAAAACAACCACTTACTTTAATCCCTTTTTCCTGTTCTTGGCCTGTAGCATTGCATTTTCATTACAAGTGTCATTTCTCCGGCCAAAGTGAACTAAAGTAAATAATCATTCATCACTTCTTAATCTGATACGACAGGGTGAGTGGACTGGAACATAAACATCAGCCTGGGCTGTTTGCATCAAATGAACTGTTCAGCGTTATATATCCTAACTAACCCTAGGTAAAACTTTAACTCAGAATCATTTACAGCTACCAACTATGTTTTTGAGTCCAAGATTTGGTCTGCTGTCTAGAATAGATAAAAATGACACCTAGCTTGGTGCCAACCTGCTACTCCATTCCAGGAGGATGCAAGGAGGACCCAAGTGTGACTGTGCTCTCTCATTTCCATCCCCAGCTCTCAGATAAGAGATGCTGTAGGTGTTGATTCATGCCTTCCTGCATTGATCTGAAGCCAAGATGAGTGGGAATTACACTGATTTCTGTAACTCCTTAACAGCTAAGTCAATTCCCCTGGATCTGTCTTGTTGTTTTCTATAATTCTGCAACTACAAATTTGACAGAAGTCATGCTTATTGGGATTTCTACCAAAGATATGGCCTTGGATCATGAGACGGCCTTACTGTCAATAACTCTTAAGAATTTTCCTTTCCTACATACGCGTCCTGGAGAGGTGAGTGTGCATTAAGCAATTTCCCATAGTGACGCTTAGAAAAACAGATACCCCAGATCCAGTAGAACAACATCCCTGCAGTGTAATTCTAAGACTATTCTTGCCAGTCCTCTCAATGGAGAAATAGTCTTGGCTTTGCTAGCGCTCTATTTATTTTTTGGTGTGCATGTTATCAGCTGGGAAGCAGCTGGCCTGCGCCCCATCCCCAGATTGTCATCTACCACGAGAAAATAATTACTTTGATCACATTTTGTGTGAAAGTTTGTCTTTTATCAGTTCAAGCTTGCGGCCACTTGTTCTCCATTTGCAGGTTTGCTTTCAGTAATTTTCTAAATTTGTCTTTTTCATATGGTACTGACTTAATCCTTCCAAAAGGTCACCTTTAAAATACCTTACTTCTTGGTTGTGATGAAATCTTGCACTTCTTCTTTGAATGACCTGCAACACTTGAATTGCTCCTGTACCTTGGTCATCACTACAGAAGTAAAATGCTGGAGTGCTCAGAACTTGGTACATTTTCATCGTGGCTTTTATTGACTTACATTCGAATGCTTTGGTTTGCAGTTCAGCTTGGTTTTGTTGCTAGCTGTCCTCAATTAGTTGAATATGTCGTACGTCAGGCCTATTGTGTTACTTTTCAAGTCCATATTTAGCTATTTGAACATTATCTATTGAGTAGCCTGATGCTTAATTTTCCTGTCAATGTACATTTGGCTGCTATAAATTTCAACTACCATTGTTCTGCTCACATACGTACGTCAATGGAATATAAGGTAGTGAATGTCAAAGTTAAATGTAGAACATTGTTTCAAATTAAAGCTTATCCTTCGAACAAGCAGGCATTAGTTGAAACTGATAATTAAACTTCATTAAGATGAATGTTCTTCATATTCAAGTACAAAAAAAATTCTGAATAATATATTGACATTAAAAATCTAGGAAGTGATTAATAGTTCAGATTCTCTTTCAGGTTAGACAAACTAAAGTGAAGCGTATGGCCTTCCTTCTCTTGGGAATGTGGATGCTCTGTCAGAAAGAAAAACCCTTAAAGTTGCAGATAATTGGGAACATGCCTGGATTAGGAATTCTGGAACTTTTTAGAGGGATAGAATGCCTTGAGCCTATGGAATAGAACCTGTGTATGATGTATACATGCGGTACTTTGAAATGGAAGTTGATTTAAAATGTGCATTTGGGAGTGTGTATGTGTGTGTCTATGAGAAAGACTGTTCAAAAAGTGATCATATTTAAATATATATGATTCTAAGGGGACTTGACAGAGTAACAAGTCAAGGAGATCAAGTTCCAGTTTCTCCAAACTACCCATCATAGCTACAGTCTCTAATAGGGGAAGAATTCATAGTGGTTCATGGAGACACTAAACCTAAGTTCAGAGCTCAAAACCCTATCACTGTTACGGGCAAGATGGAGAGGATTGAAAGTATATTGAAGAAAATGCACTGTGACTAAGACCTGAATATTTCCAGCATTTTTGTTTTTATTTAGCTGAGTATACAATATGGGTTGGCTTTATATTTTGAATGTAATATTGGATTGCATTTAATAATAACTGAGACAGGTTGTCATTCAGAAATGAATATTTCTTTCCTTGTGACTGGATCTTTGGTCTGGGGCTATGATTCTCAATTTGAGGCATGCGTTGAACTAGTACACGAGATCCTGAGTTCCAACCCTAGACAAGACCTGATTGTTGCTCAATTGAAGCTTTCAAGAGGGTATTGGATGATTATTTGGGTAAAAAATAATGTGCAAGGGTATGGGGAGAAAGCAGGAGACTGGCACTAGGTCACAATGCCCATTTAATAAGCCAGTACAGGCACAATGGGCCAAATGGTCTCCATGTGCATTGTAGCAGATCTGTGATTGAGCGTGGATTCTGAGTCAATGTTTCCCCTCAATGTGTAATCTAGAATTAGGGAGTATGATTTAAAAATAAGAAGGCTTCTATTAAGACCAAGATGAGAAGAATTTGTTTTTTTCGAAGAGTTGTCAAACTTTCAAATTCTCTTTCACACAGAGCAGTGGAGGTTGAATCATTCAATATATTCCAGGTTGCGTTAAACAGATTTTTGATCTGTTGGCAAGTCAAGGGTTATATGGACAGATAGAAAAGTCGAGTTAAAGCTACAGATCAGTCGTGATGTTTTTGAATGGCAGAAGCAGGTTTGATGGGCCAAATGGCCTACTTTTGCTTTTATTTCTTGTGATCTTGCAATCTCATCTGTGGATGATTGTAAGTAATTGTCTAACTATATGGGTATATTTGTGACAATGGGCATGTGTATGGTAAGTGATTTCCATGTATCTGCTGCCCTTGTTCTTCTAGATGGTAGTAGTAGCGGAAGGTGAATTGAGGAACATTGGTCGATTTCTGCAGTACATCAGTGAATCGGTCACATTGCAGCTGCTGAGCATTGGTGGAGGAGGGACTGAATGTTTTTGGACGTTGAGCCTATAAAAGCCAACTGCTTTCTTCTGGATATTGTCAAACGTCGTGAGTATTATTGGAGCTGCACCCATGCAGGCAAGTAAGGAGTATTCCAGCATAATCCTGATTTGTACCTTGTAGATTGTGGACAGACTTTTGGGAGCCAGGAGGTGAATTATCTACAGTCAGATTTCTAGCCTCTGACTTGCTGTTGTAACCACAATATTTACCTGATTAGTCCAGCTCAGTTTCTGATCAATGGTAGCCTCTAGGATGTCGATAGTAGGAGATTCAATGATGATGATATCTCTGGATGTCAAGGGGCAAGGGATAGGCATTGCATGGCGCTTGTGTGGCATGGATGTTATTTACCACTTGTTGGCCCAAGTCTATATATTGTCCAGGTCTTGTGGCATTTTTACACGGACTGCTTCAATATCTGAGGAGTTGCGAATGGTGCTGAATGTTGTGTAATCATCGGTGAACATGTCCACTCCTGACCTTGAGATGGAGGGAAGGTCATTGATGAAGGAGCTGAAGATGGTTGTGCCTAGGATCAAGACCTACCTGCTCCTGAAAATATCTACCCTGAGAAACTCCTGCAGTGATGGCCTGGAGCTGAGATGACCAACTTCCAACAACCACCTCATCCTCCTTTGTGCTACATATGACTCCAACCAGTGGCGTTTTTTTGCTGATTCCCATTGACTCTAGTTTTGCTAGGGCTCTTTGATGCCTCGCTTTATAGTTGGCTGTTAAGAATCAACCACATTGCTATGGGTCTGGAGTCAAATGATGGCCAGAGCAGACAAGGGAGGCAGATTTCCTTCCCTAAAGGACATTAGTAAACCAGATGGGTTTTAAAGACATGTGACAATGGTTTCATGGTCATCATTTTTAATTCCAGACTTTTTAAAGTTGCATTTCACCATCCACCAGCATATGGCTGGCGTCCCTGGATTATGAGACAAGCAACAATACCACTAAATCCTAGCCCTCACTTGGGTGTTTTATATTGCTATGTTTGTGTGCTTCTGGACTGTATGTATGTGTGAACAAGTATATGTGTTAGGACATGAGGGTGTTGTGAGTCTGTAGTCAGCCTGCTCCTGAGTACTTCCTGCTTTGTAACTAGTTCCTGACTTGGAGCCTGAAACAAATTGAGCAGGAGGAGGCATGTGAAATATGGCAGATTAATTTGGCATATCGCTGCATAGCTGTAAGATCCTCAAGCCTTAGCTTGTTGGAATTTGTAAGTACTGTTTAAATTTTCATCTTGTGACAGACAAGCGGATGTAAAGAATACAATATAGAGCGCAGAAACAGCAGTTAACTTGTGTCCCAAACCACAAATGCGAGAAATTCTCTGCAGCTGCTTTGGTATTCAACTCCTTCTCCAAATCAAATATCTTTTAAATGTAAAGAATTTGAAAGTACATTAGGGAGCTGATTCTGTGTATCATTAGTTTGTAACCATGATCCACTTCTTCCTGGATTTTTCCTTCTCTTTTGCTCTTAATGCGCTATGAACCTAAACATCCTTGTGTTTTGTTGTGCTGGAAGAGAGGAAGGCAGATGTGCATTAATGCGGAGTATTCGCTAATATCATGTAGGAAATGCAGCAGCGAAATTGGGCACAGCAAGGCTCTGCAACAGCAATGATAAAAATAGATTATTGTGTATCTTTAGTGATATTTGTTGGGAAATATATATGTTAGTCAAGATACAGGAAGAACAGATCTAAAATGAGGAATTTTTGCCAACAGGCAGAACAGACCCTAGGCTTATCATCTCATCCAAAAGACATCAAATTCTAGCAGTGTCTCACTACCTCGGTGCAGTACTGGGAGTGTCGCAAAGTGTCAGTCTACGGAATTGTGCTTTAATCCAGAGCTTTCCAGAGAAAGTAAGCTATGAAGAGTACACAAGAAAAATACTTCAAAGGGATATTGATTGGTCAATTGAATGTACGAAAATGTGGCAGATGGAATATAATGTGGAGAAGTGTGAAGTTATCCACCCTGACAGAGAAACAGAAAAGCAGATCTTTCTTTTAGGAGGTGAAGGACTGGGAAATGTTGGCATTCAGAGGATCCCGGGTGTCTTTCTGCAGAAATCACAGCAAGTTAACATGCAGACTCAGTGAGCAATTAAGAAAGGAATGATACTCTTAAGATTCTTGATAATTTTGACAGGAGAAAGAATGACAATCAGATATACGGTGGCTTGAGGCACCTTTGTATACTACAGCTCAATGTCTTCTTAAAAAAATGACATTTGCGCAGTAACTCTGACTTGTTCAGTCCAGCTGGATTCTCCATTCTGCTGTTGGTAATTAGGAATATTTCTGAATACAAATTGTAACTCCCTAATCCGGCAGCCTAGGGACCAGGCCTTTACCAGACTAGAAATTTTGACAGACCTCGGAAGGTCACATGCCAGGGTCAGGACAGGCGATTTAAAATCATTCCATTGTCTATTCCTGCTCTTTTCTACTATTCTGACGGTGCTGACTTGCATGTAGGTATTTCCCCGTTCTGACGGTGAACCTCAATTGATAATTCGATTGTGGGGTTGTTGTACTCGTACTCATGGAGCACAGGCTCTGAAATGAAACAGCTTCGCTTTGAGACACTGCAGACTCTGGCCCGCTCTCTTTAAAATTCCTTTTTAATTCTTAAATGCTGGGAACTGCACGGGGTGGCAGGGGGTGGTGGTGGGGCTGGGGGTTCTCTGCTTGCTGTGCTTTATTCTGCCTTTGCGTTGGTTAAATGCCTGGAAATGTTCCTTGTGGCACGAAAGAAAATCCTCTTCTTCCAGAAAACAGGGGAGTTTTTCACAAAACTGGAAGTAGATGGGTACCGGACCATAGAGGTTGCTGGACCAGACTGTGTGGACTAGAGCTACAGCCTATATTCCATATCCAGGAAAAAAAGGGCAACATTTAAATTCCAGCAACACGACTGAACAGTAACGACACCTAATTTTGTGATTACACAATTACACAATTAAAATCCAGCCCTGTTCTGTACAAATCGGGTTCCTCCTGATTGCAAAGCGTGCAGATCCTCCCATTAGAAGCATCTCTCCTACTTTATAATCGCCTTGTTTAAGACTGCTCACTATTTTAGTTTGCTCCAAGTATTATATTGCCCAAAGTAAATTACCCTGAAAATTGCTTTTTCGTTTTACAAAATGACAGTGACTATTCCGCAGGAAGAATCGAGCTGTCGAAGGCGACTTCTGACTTAAAGTTCATTGTTGTTTCTCCCTTCCTTTTGAGTTCATTTACTGCAGACTAAGTGTTGTGTTAGGGAGCTACTTTGGTAATTGTCCTGTCGTAATTTTGGCGGAAGATCACTGGAATTCCCCAGGCAAACCGGAAACAAAGGTTCCCACAAAGCTAGTCACAGGATCTTTTTAAGGGAAATTCCTGTTAGTTTAAGTATAGCGTGACTGTAGTCTGTGCTGCAGTGGGTAATTTCCCCACCTGTGAGCCAGGTGCTCCAAGTTCTAGTTCTACTCTGTGCCTCGGTGGCCAAGGAAGGTGAATTCATAATGTGGTCAAGAAAGCTGAGTGGCAACCTGTAAATCTTCTACAAACTCCAGTGGCAGACAATAAGAGCCAGGGATCAAAAGAAAATTGGAAACTCCACCATCTTTAGCCATAGTTCCAGACTTTGTTCTTTGTTCTTTCAGACCAATTCCAGAGCTTGGGGCCTAAGCAATGGAAAGCATGACCACCGATGGTGGAGCATTTGTACTTGGGAATGCTCAAAAGGCCAAATTTAGAGGGGTGAAGATACCTCAGAGGATTGTGAGAGGATATAACGCAAAGAATGTATACGTTTAGGGCGGCATGGTGGCTCAGTGGTTAGCACTGCTGCCTCACAGTGCCAGGGACCCAGGTTTGATCCCACCCTCGGGCAACTGTCTGTGTGGAGTTTGCACATTCTCCCCGTGTCTGCGTGGGTTTCCTCCGGGTGCTCCGGTTTCCTCCCACAGTCCAAAGATGTGCAGGCTAGGTGGATTGGCCATACTAAATTGCCCATAGTGTTCAGGGATGTGGAGGTTTGGTGGGTTATAGCAGGGTGGGTCTGGGTGGGATGCTTTGAGGTTCGGTGTGGACTTGTTGGGCCAAAGGGCCTGTTTCCACACTGTAGGGATTCTATGATAACCTATGAACCTATGATTTGGCAAATCGACAAATTGAGACATGGATAATCAGTGATAAGCATTCCAACCTGTTGAGTATCAATCCAAGCCAAAGGAATGATTCAGACTACCTACATAGCAATTTACTCAGTAGCCTGCACTTCCTCAGTTTAAGTTGTAGATAAATGTGGTGACACCGCATGTAGTTTCCATGCTGTCCAGCAGAATTCATGGTGAAGAGGCTAGGGAGCAATCACTCAACTAATTGTGAGGCTCTATACTTTGGGATGCACATGTTTAGATGTACAAGAAACTTCATTGCAATCCAGCAACTGCTTCATGACGGCGCAGCTACATCTATCTTAAATGGGAGGTTTGAGATAGACATCTTCAAAACACACACTGGTATCAAATAGAATGGTATGGTAGCCCTCATATAATCTACCTGAGACTGGCTATTTCCCTCGTCAAAGGTCAACTGCCTCTATTATGTCTATTAGGGATTGTTTAGATATACTGACATTGGAGGCAGAGATTGACCAGATTGATACCTGAGATGAAGAGATTGACTTATTAAGAACAGCTAAACTGGTTAGGCATTTATTCATTAGAGTTTAGATGAATGAGGATGATCTTATTGAAAAATATAAGATTCTGAGGGGGCTTGGCAGGATAGATGATGAGATGTTTCCACTAGTGGGCGATTCTTGAACAAGAACGAGGGGGCATTGTTACAAAATAAGGGGACACTCATTTAAAACTGAGCTGTGGAAGAATTTCTTCTGCAGCGGGTAGTGAATGTCTGGAGTTCTCTAGCCCAGAGATGTGGAGGCTGGATCAAACGAAGTGTGTAAATTGGAGGCAGGTAGATTTTTGAAATGTCAGAAAGTTGAGGACTATGTTGAGCTGGTATGAAAGGGGAGGTGAGGCCTGGAGCAGATCAATTATGATCTTCATGAATGGCAAGGCAGACTTGAGAGGCAGAATCATTTACTCCTGCTCCTATTTCTTAGGTTTTTATGTTCTTATGCAGTATCATTGTCGATGCTCTGCCAGATTTACAAACCACTCTCAACTCCTTCAATTCTGCATACAAGAAACTTGACCTGTTGTTGACTGTTGCTAAACCAATACTCATATATGAACCTAGCCAAATATTCCACCTCTTTTATATGTTGAAGGAAAGACTGTGGAAAGCATTGGTAGCAGCCTCTCTCCAGTGAGATTTGGACTCACTGTATCAGTGACACAGAAGAGTGCCATCAACAATGTCTATGCCATATTCTCCAGCTTCAATGGGGAACCCAGCGAACAAACACTAGTATCCTTCTGGAGACAGCTCCACAAGCAATAAAGCAAAACCTCAGCAAAATCAACTTCAATGGACTGGACAGTGTGTCTGGATGACTGAAAAGTGTCTTCCCTCTACAAATCAGGGCAGAACATATACACTTAATGGTAAGGTTCTGGGGAGTGTTGCTGAACAAAAAGACCTTAGAATGCAGGTTCATTGTTCCCTGAAAGTGGAGATTCAGGTAGACAGGAGAGCGAAGAAGGCAGTTGGTACGCTTGACTTTATTGGTCAGTGCATTGAGTATAGGAGTTGGGAGGTCATGTTGCAGCTGTACAGGACATTGGTTAGGCCACTTTTGGAATACTGCATGCAATTCTGGTCTCCCTGCAATAGGAAAGATGTTGTGAAGCTTGAGAGGGTTCAGAAAAGATTTACAAGGGTGTTGCCAGGGCCGCAGGATTTGAACTGTAGGGAGAGGCTGAATAGGCTGGGGCTATTTTCCCTGGAGCATTGGAGGCTCAGGGGTGACTTATAGGAGTTTATAAAATCATGAAGGGCATGGACAGGTACTTTCCCCAGAGTAGGGGAATCCAAGACTAAAGGACATAGATTTAAGGTGAGAGAGGAAAGATTTAAAAGGGACTTAAGGGGCAACATAGAGGGTAGTGTGTGTATGGACTAAACGGCCAGAGGAAGTGGTGGAGGCTGGTAGAATTACAGCATTTAAAAGGCATCTGGATGGGTATATGAATAGGAAGGGTTTAGAGAGCTATGGGCCAAATGCTGGCAAATGGGACCAGATTAGTGTAGGATATCTGGTTGACATGGACATGTGGAACCGAAGGGTCTGTTCCTGTGCTGTATTTCTCTAAGACTCTGTACAGAAAACAACAAATGCTGGAGATTACAGCTGATCAGACAGCATCCATAGAGAGGGAATGAGCTAACATTTCGAGTCTAGATGACTCTTCATCAGAGGCATCTATGACTCTATGACTTTCAATCCTGTTTTCTCAACTCTCAAATGGCTAGCATTTCAGAGAAGTATGAAGGAAAGGTCTCAAAGATATTGTAAGACTTCTTGAAGCAGAGCAACATTGACATTTATAAAGAGGAGGAGTTTGCTACCAAGCGTTCAAAATGGTGACAATTTTCCATCAAGTTACATTATGTATTAAGTCCAAAGCCTTAATGATGAGGTAAAGCAGGGGCAGGAAAGGAAAGAAAAAAATGTTACAATCATATCCCAATACTTGGTGGGGACGTTATGAACTGTGTGCCCAAAGACCAGGGGTCAAGAATCATTCTGTTCAGTTTCACAGCAACTCATGGTAGAAACTTGCAAACCTGAGTCAATGTTATCGTCAAGGGATAACCAGCAAGAATTGATGATCACATTGGACCAAGAATAGGCCATTCAGCCCATTGAGTATCTTCTGCCATTTAATATGATCCGGCTGATCAAACGATTCAATGCTTTTTACCCACACTATACTCATAATCCTTTACACCATTGATACCAAAAGAAACCACCAACCTCTACTTTAAATATACTCAAGACAGATCCCTGTGTTAGAGAATTCCAAAGGTATATAACCCATAGTAAAGAAAATTCTCCTCATCACAGTTAGGGATCCTCTCGGAAGGAGCGATCACAGTATGGTCGAATTTAAAATACAGATGGAGCGTGAGAAGGTTAAATCCAGTACCTATGTCCTGTGCTTAAACAAAGGAGACTATGAAGGAATGAGGAAGGAGTTAGCTAAGGTAGAATGGGAGCAAAAACTTTATGGTGGGTCAATTGAGGAACAGTGGAGGACTTTCAAAACGATTTTTCACAGTGCTCAGCAGAAGTATATTCCAGTGATAAAGAAGAACTGTAGGAAAACAGAGACCCAGCCATGGATGTCTAAGGAAATAAAGGAAAGTATCAGATTGAAAAAAAACACATACAAAAAAGCAAAGAGCCATGGGAAACTAGTAGACTGGGAAATCTTTAAAGGCCAACAGAAAGCCACAAAAAAAGTTACAAAGAAAAGTAAGATAGATTATGAGAGTAAACTAGCTCAGAATATAAAAACAGGCAGCAAAAGCTTCTATAAATATGTAAATCGTAAAAGAGTGGCGAAGGTAAACATTGGTCCTTTAGAGGATGAGAAGGCCAATTTAATAACTGGGAATGAGGATATAGCCGAGACATTAAACAGTTATTTTGTGTCAGTCTTCACAGTGGAAGACACAAATAACATGCCGAAAACTAATAGCAAAAAGGTTATAGCAGGGGAGGACTTAGAAACTATCATTATCACTAAGGAGGCAGTGCTGGGCAAGCTAATGGGGCTAAAGGTAGACAAGTCTCCTGGCCCTGATGAAATGCATCCCAGGGTACTAAAAGACGTGATGGGGGAAATAGCAAATGCACTAGTAATTATTTACCAAAATTCACTGGACTCTGGGGTGGTTCCCGCAGATTGGAAAACAGCCAATGCGATGCCACTGTTTAAAAAAGGAAGTAGACAAAAAGCAGTTAACTATAGGTCAGTTAGCTTAACTTCGGTAGTGGGGAAAATGCTTGAATCTATCATTAAGGAAGAAATAGCAAGACATCTGGATATAAATTGTCCCGTTGGAAACACCCAGCATAGGTTCGTGAAGGGTAGATCATGTTTAACTTATTTGGTGGAATTCTTTCAGGACAATACTTGCATGGTGGACAATGGGGAACCTGTGGATGTGGTGTATCTGGATTTCCAGAAGGCATTTGACAAGGTGCCACACCAAAGGCTGTTACATAAGATAAAGTTCCACGGTATTACAGGTAATGTATTGGCATGGATAGAGGATTGGTTGACCAGTAGAAAGCAAAGAGTAGGGGTAAATGGGTGTTTTTCCGGTTGGCGGTCAGTGGCTAGTGGTGTGCCTCAAGGATCAGTGTCGGGACCACAATTGCTTACAATTTACATAGATGATTTGGAGTTGGGGACTAAGTGTGGTGTGTCAAAATTTGCAGATGACACTAAGGTGAGTGGTACAGCAAAGTGTGCAGAAGACACTGAGAGTCTGCAGAGGGATATAGATAGTCTAAGTGAGTGGGCAAAGGTCTGGCAGAAGGAGTACAATGTTGATAAGTGTGAGGTCATCCACTTTGGTAGGAATAACAGGAAAATGGACTATGTTTTAAATGGTAAAAAAATTGCAGCATGCTGCTGTGCAGAGGGACTTGGGTGTCCTTGTGCATGAATCGCTAAAAGTAGGATTGCAGGTGCAGCAGGTGATTAAAAAGGCAAATGGAATTTTGTCTGCCATTGCTAGAGGGATGGAGTTTAAAAACAGGGAGGCTATGCTGCAGCTGTATAGAGTCCTGGTGAGGCCACACCTGGAGTACTGTGTGCAGTTTTGGTCTCCTTACTTGAGAAGAGATATACTAGCACTGGAGGGCGTGCAGAGGAGATTCACTCGGTTGATTCCAGAGTTGAGAAGGTTGGATTATGAGGAGAGACTGAGTAGACTGGGCTTATACTCATTGGAATTCAGAAGAATGAGGGGAGATCTTATAGAAACATATAAGATTATGAAGGGAATAGATATGGTGGAGGCAGGGACGTTGTTTCCGCTAGCAGGTGAAACTAGGACTAAAGGGCATTGCCTCAAAATAAAGGGAAGCAGATGTAGGACTGAGGTCAGGAGCAACTTCTTCACCCAAAGGGTTGTGAATCTGTGAAATTCCCTGTTGAAGCTACCTCGCTGAATGTTTTTAAGGCAAAGCTAGATAAATTTTTGAGCAGTAAAGGAATTAAGGGTTATGGTGAGTAGGCGGGTAAGTGGAGCTGAGTCTCAACAAGATCAACCATGATCTTATTAAATGGCGGGGCAGGCTCGAGGGGCCAGATGGCCTACTCCTGCTCCTAGTTCTTACGTTCTTATGTTCTAAATGGCATCCCTGGTATTTTATAATGGTGTCCCCTTGTAATAGACTCCCCATCCAGAGGAAACATCTTACCTGTATCTAGCCTGTCTGTCTCTTTTTAAGTATTTTGTAGATTTTAATTCAATGAGATCACCTAATTCTTCAAATTCTACAGGCCTACTTTATCCAACCCCTCCTAATAGGACAGTCCCACCTTCCCAGGAACAAGTCTGGTGAACTTTTGTTGCACTCTCTTGGGCAAGTATATCTTTTCTGAGATAAGGGAACCAAAACTGCACACACTACTACTGGTGCAGTCTAACCAAGTTTCAATATAATTGAAGTAAGATTTCACTGCCCCTGCATCAAATCCTCTTATGATAAAAGCTAATGGTCCATTAACCTTCCTAACAGCTTGCTATACCTGCATTTTAGCTTGCAGTGACTTGTTGACACGGAAACCCAAGTTCCATTGAACACCTGTGCTTTCCAAACACTCAGCATTTAAGAAATATTTTGCACATTTGTTCTTCTGACCCAAGTAAATAACTTCCCATTTTTCTACATTATATTCCAACTCTCAGATTCTTGCCCAGTCACTAAGCCTGTGAAAATCCTCCTGAAAACATTTTATACCTTTCTCATGATATATATTTCTGGTTAGCTCCATATCACCTGCAAATTTGGAAATATTCCATGACACAATAGTGGCTACATTGCAAAAGTACTTCATTGACAGTAGAGCCTTGTGGGTTGATTCAACAGGCACTATTTCAATTCAAGATTTTTCTTGCTATCTTTTCTTCTTTGCAATGTAAGTGATGGCCATCCTGATTTATGAACTCATGTCCAACTGGACTTTCACATCAAACACACTCTTGTCTCATTTTCCTGCCTTCAAGGCTGATGTGAGATGACAGCTCTTCTTAAACAATATCAGCTTCTGAAACAAAAACAGAAATTGCTGGAGAAACTCAGCAGGTCTAGCAGCATCTGTGGAGAAAGAAACAGAGTTAACGTTTCAGGTCCAGTGACCCCTCTTCAGAATGGGTAACTTCAGCTTCAGGTATTTTGCTGTTTATGTGGACGATTGAAGCCAGGAAGTTTGGTTTTCTAGTTTCAAAATGATGTTTTAAGAGATTGTGAATTGTAAGAGAAGTCAAAGAATAAGGGAGATGAAGGCTTCGCTCATCCTGAGGTCCTGGTAAAGAGTTTCAACATGCAAAAATGCAGATCTGGAAGTTTGTCGTTGGTGTAGGTTGTAGTGGCATTTACAGCTTAGGAGCGATTTACTTCGGTTTTAGGAACACACAGAAACAATACAAAATAAGAAGTACAGTTTTAAAGAGGGAACAGGAGCAGTGTGTATACCAATGAATGGTGGGTCCACCGTTGGAACTTTTCTTAATTGTTGAAATGTATCTATATATATCTATTCTGAAATAATCTTTTAAATGTCTACCACTGCTTCTGCATTGATCCATCTTTTAATCTAATTTGTCAGTTCACTTTAGCTAGCTCTGCTTTCATGCCTTCATAATTGCCTTTATTTCAATTCAGACCCACTCCTCACTCCCTTGAACTGAATGACAATTAAGCAACTCACTGGAGGAAGAGGCTCCACAAATATCCCCATCCTCAATGATGGAAGAGCCCGGCACATCAGTGCAAAAGATAAGGCTGAAGCATTCGCAGCAATCTTCAGTCAGCAGTGTCGAGTGAATGATCCATCTCAGCCTCCTCCAGTGGTCCCCAGCATTACAGATACCAGTCTTCAGCCAATTCGATTCACTCCACGTGATATCAAGAAATGGTTGAAGACACTGGATACTGCAAAGCTTACGGACATTGACAACATTCCAACAATAGTACTATAGGCTTGTGCTCCAGAACTTGCTGCTCCCTTAACCAAGCTGTTCCAGTACAGTTACAACACTGGCATCTACTTGACAATGTGGAAAAATGCCCAAGTATGTCTGGTACACAAAAAGCAGGACAAATCCAACCCGGCCATTACCACCCCATCAGTCTTCTCTCGATCGTCAGTAAAGTGATGGAAGGTGTCATCAACAGCTCTATCAAGCAGCACCTGCTCAGCAATAACCCGCTCAGCGACGCCCAGTTTGGGATCGGCCAGGGCCACCCAGCTCCTGACCTCATTATAGCCTTGGTTCAAACAAGGACAAAAGAGCTGGATCCCAGAGATGAGGTAAGAGTGACAGCCCTTGAAATCAAGTCTGCATTCGACTGGGTGTGGCATCAAGGAGCCCTAGCAAAACTGGAATCAATGGGTATCAGGGGGCAAACTCTCCGGTGGTTGGAGTCATACCTGACACATAGGAAGATGGTCGTGGTTGATGGAGGTCAATCATCTCAGCTCCAGGACATCTCTGTAGGAGTTCCTCAGGGTAGTGTCCTAGGCCCAACCATCTTCAGCTGCTTCATCAATGACCTTCCCTCCATCATAAGGTCAGAAGTGGGGATGTTCGCCGATGATTGCAAATGTTCAGCACCATTAGTGACTCCTCAGGTACTGAAGCAGTCCGTGTTCTGAACAAGGTCTGAACAATATCCAGACTTGGGCTGACAAGTGGCTTGAAACATTCATGCCACACAAATGCCAGGCAATGACCATCATGAACAAAAGACAATTTAACCACCATCCCTTAGCATTCAACGGTGTTACCATAACTGAATCCCCAAGTATCAACATCTTGGGGGTTGCCATTGACCAGAAACTGAACTGGACTCACCACATTAACACAGTGGCTACAAGAGCAGGCCAGAAGCTAGGAATACTGTGGCAAGTAACTCACCTCCTGAGGCCTCCAAGCCTGTCCGCGATCCACAAGGCACAAGTCAGGAGTGTGATGGAATACTCCCCACTTGCCTGGATGAGTGCAGCCCCAACAACACTCAGGAAGCTTGACACCATCCAGGACAAAGCAGCCCGCTTGATTGGCACTACACCCACAAACATTCACTCCCTCCACCACCGACGCTCAGTAGCA
>NC_063360.1:12110510-12111521 GCF_021869965.1 Rhincodon typus
AGATTTGTGATCATGCAGGTTGTGCACAGGGAAGTGGCAGTATGGGTAGAATGGCCTCTTATTCTGCATCCTAAGTCTGCAACCTTTAGTTTTAATGAATAAATATACGTCATTTTTTCCTTACTTTTAAAGAGCAAAATCAACGATGATACTTGTCAAGCACCAGATCCACTGGTTTGGTGAGAGAGTACATTGCCATAAAGCTGGGGTCATTGCTATCCACATACTAATCATTGTGACTGCTGACCTACAGAGGATAAATATCTCCACAAAATGGCTAGGGAGCCCATAAGTAGAACATCACAAGTCTGAATCTGTACTGTTTTCTCTTTTTAACATTGTATTTAGCATTATATGAAAGATGCATGTGGACTTATCACCAGATTAACCAAACCCAAACTGAAGGAAGGCACAAAATCAGCTGCAGAGGAGCTCTCAAAAAGTAAGTACTTCAAACATGAGCATGCTGCATGAATATCTGTGACAGAGCCTGGCACAGTTGCTGCTGCTTTTACTCTATTCCATGTTGTGATTGATGAAACCAGGACCTGTAATAAAGAGGTTGTGACGTTCATTTGATTTGGATAATTAGAAATTTTAGAAACAGTGTCTCCCACAGCACAGATTCTTTTCTTTCTTTTATCCTGTCAATATAGGAGGTTATTCGCAGTTTGATAGGCACTGACACTCGCTGGACACAGTGTGACAGGCACTGACTCTCACTGGGCACAGATCGACAGGCACTGACTCTCACTGGGCACAGTGTGACAGGCACTGACACTCGCTGGACATAGTGTGACAGGCACTGACTCTCACTGGGCACAGATCGACAGGCACTGACTCTCACTGGGCACAGATCGACAGGCACTGACTCTCACTGGGCACAGTGTGACAGGGACTGACTCTCACTGGGCACAGTGTGACAGGCACTGACTCTCACTGGGCACAGATCGACAGGCACTGACTCTCACTGGGCACAGATCGACAGGCACTGACTCTCACTGGGCACAG
>NC_063360.1:12116521-12117320 GCF_021869965.1 Rhincodon typus
GACAGGCACTGACTCTCGCTGGGGACAGGTCGACAGGCACTGACTCTCGCTGGGCACAGATCGACAGGCACTGACTCTCGCTGGGGACAGATCGACAGGCACTGACTCTCGCTGGGCACAATGTGACAGGCACTGACTTTCGCTGGACACAGTGTGACAGGCACTGACTCTCGCTGGGCACAGATCGACAGGCACTGACTCTTGCTGGGGACAGATCGACAGGCACTGACTCTCGCTGGGCACAATGTGACAGGCACTGACTTTCGCTGGACACAGTGTGACAGGCACTGACTCTCGCTGGGCACAGATCGACAGGCACTGACTCTCGCTGGGGGCAGGTCGACAGGCACTGACTCTCGCTGGGGACAATGTGACAGGCACTGACTCTCGCTGGGCACAGTATGACAGGCACTGACTCTCGCTGGGCACAGTGTGACAGGCACTGACTCACTGGGCACAGTGTGACAGGCACTGACTCTCACTGGGCACAGTGTGACAGGCACTGACTCTCACTGGGGACAAATCGACAGGCACTGACTCTCGCTGGGCACAGTGTGACAGGCACTGACTCTCGCTGGGCACAGTGTGACAGGCACTGACTCACTGGGCACAGTGTGACAGGCACTGACTCTCACTGGGCACAGATCGACAGGCACTGACTCTCGCTGGGCACAGATCGACAGGCACTGACTCTCACTGGGCACAGTGTGACAGGCACTGACTCTCGCTGGGCACAGATCGACAGGCACTGACTCTCGCTGGGCACAGTGTGACAGGCACTGACTCTCACTGGGGACAG
>NC_063360.1:12117420-12133565 GCF_021869965.1 Rhincodon typus
CTGGGCACAGATCGACAGGCACTGACTCTCACTGGGCACAGTGTGACAGACACTGACTCTCACTGGACACAGGCACTGGGAACTGTTCTATAGATACTGGCTGCTCTTTGACGACTGGAATCTCTTACAAAAACATTCCAGTCGAACTCATTGGATAGTAACTTGGAGCTATTTCGAGAGCCACTGGGAAGTTGTTTCAGTTTTGATTTATGTGTATTGCCAGGGTACTGAGGTCAGTTGTAGAATCCATACTGTGTCTCAGTTGAGATCACCGACAGCAAAGATTGGGGTTGATCATGGGACTGATCACATTAATACGATTTATTATCATAAACCCATGTAGTGCTTTATTGTCACACTGAATGAGGTAAATATTCTCTGTTATTGACTATGTTCCTTGTTCTTTTCAGCTGGCTGGTTACTTAACATGCAGCAACTAACATTGGGAGAACAGATAGGGGAAGGGGAATTTGGAGGTGGGTGTTTAATGAATTCCTTTCTAATCTTTTAATTGTTTGCTTGTGAATAGGTTTTGCACTTACTCAGGCAGAGGATATTAGTGCCTGGAAAACAGGACAGTTCCTCATTTGTGGCAGCTGATGTCAGCTTACACAAAACTCGGGGCAACACGAATTTGAGACACAGCAGAACTGTGTCTAACACTTCCCTATCGATCACTCCCAGACACAGATTGTGTAGAGGTTAAAGCTCTCTGTGCACTCTTATACCAATTATTCCCAGTCACACATTGGATGGAAAGTAAACATCCTCGATATTTTTCCATCAATCACTCCCGGGTCGGGCACAGCAAGGTTTAAATATACACTGAAGCTCCCTCTAAAAAGGAAGGATATAAAATAGGAGCAAGAGTAGGCCATTTGGCCTTCAAGCTGGCTGAGCCATTCATTATGATCATGGCTGATCATCCAAGTCAATAGCCTGTTCCTGCTTTTCTCCCATCTCCTTTTGATTCCTTTACCCCCAAGTGCTATAAATAACTCCTCCTTGAGCTCTACACTGGTGCATTAACTCTCTCTGTCCCCATCTCAAGTGTCCCCCCTTCCCCAGCTGTATCATCGAATCCCTAAATGTGGAAGCAGGCCATTCGGCCCAAGGAGTCCACACTGACCGTCTGAAGAGGATCCCACCCAGACCCAACCCCCTCCCCTAACCCTGTAACCCTGCATTTCCCATGGCTAACCCACCTCGCCTGCACATCCCTGGACACTATGAGCAATTTAACATGGCCAATCCACCTACCTAATATTACTTTGACAAGTTCTCCAATTTCTACATGAGTTGTCCTTGGAATTCTATACATCAGTTTTTTGAATATTGGGAGCTCATGTTAAACTGAAGGTAGCTTTCTGCCCTTGGTATGTATCAGCTGGAAACCTCCCTACGTAGAGGACTTTCTCACTACAGTCATCTGGAATGATTGTGAGTCCAGCCTGCAGCAAAAAGAGTTAATGTGGCACTTGTGTGCTCCTTCCCACTTACACCCAAATTAACAATATCAGTTACTTAGGCACAAGAGAACTTAAGACCCTAATTTAAGGAAAAAAAAATCAAAACATAGGTTGTAACTACAGTGAATCCACCTCACTTTCATATCAGTCCCTGCATCAATAAACTTACTTCAGGACTCTTGCCTGAGCGAGCCTTTCTCCTAGTTTCTCATTGGATGGAAAGTATCATTTCTGACAATAGCTTCTACTCACAATCCAATAACGTGACCTTCAGTATCCCCAAGGATCTATTTTCGGGGCTGTCCTTGTTGGTATTTCTTGATTGTATGGAATATTTGATCACCTGGCACACTCCTGGTCTGGTTAGTAAGAAATTTGCTGGACTTGGTAAAAACACAACACAGAGTCCTAAATACATAATGCTATTTCCTTTCCTTTTCTGAGTTGCCCATTACTGCTAAGTACAGGTGTAAAGCAATTCAGAGGAGCTCAAACCTTTTGCACTTTGTGTTCTTATAGCTGTGTTTCAGGCTGAATATATGGGGAAGAAGGTGGCTGTAAAGAACATAAAGTGTGATGTCATGGCTCAGTCTTTCTTAGAAGAGACCTCCGTGATGACGTAAGTGTCATTAATGTGTCAAGTGTGAGCTATAGCTTTAATTCAATTCTTTTTTCATTCATATCCGCGTCCATGTACTTTCCAGTGATGTGTCACTGTTTAATTGGGTGTGAGAATCCTGGCTGTTAATTCTCAATCCCGAGGGATCTATTGTTGATTGTATTGGCCCAACTGATGCTCTGGGTGAGATTAGTTAGCTCTGACCAGCTCATGCACCAATCTGAACTGTGTAGCCTAATAAAGACTTATGCCATCATTAAAACCACCTATTTCCAGCTCCTTAACATCACTTGTCTTTATTCATGCCTTAGTTCATCTGCTGCTGTTGCTGCTCATTCACTACTTTATTACGTCTAGGCTTGACATTTCTCATGCATTTTTAGCTATTCTGCTACATTGTACCCATGTAAGTTCGAGGTCATCCCAAACTCCACTCCCCACATACTTAATTTCACCAAAATCACTCTCCCCTGTGGTCAGTGGCCTACATTAGCTCCTGGGTAAGTAACACTTCTCCCCATGTTTGTAATCTTCCAAGCCCCACAACCCTTTGTGTGATTGGTGCTCCTCTAATGTTGGCCTTTTGTACACCAAATTTTAATCATTCTCCCATTGGTGGCCATCCTACCAAGGTGCTACACTCTAGAATTCCCCATTGTAAATCTCTCTAACTCTCTACTCACTTTAAGGGTTTCCATAAAACCTCCATCTTTGTCTAGGCTCTTGGTCACCTGACCCTGTATCTCTTCACGTGATGCAGTGTCAGATTTTAATTATAACCCTCCTGCTGGAGGTTCTGTGAGACTTTGCAACATTTAGCTGCTATCTGAACACAAGTCTTTGCTAAAAAAACAAAAAAACCGAAAGAACCACGGATGCTGTAAGTCAGAAATTGCTGGAAAAGCTCAGCAGGCCTGGCAACATCTGTGGCGAGAAATCAGAGTTAACATTTCAGATCCAGTAACCCTCCTTCAGAACTGTTTGTAGCCAGGAAAAGGTTGGTTTTATGCAGAAGATGGGGAGGAGGTAAAGTAACCAATAGGTGGACATGAAGCCCAAAGAGGGAGGAAAACAGTTGGACAGACAAAAGAGTGGGGAAAGGACAATCTAGGGGAATCAATAGCTGCTAATGGGGTCTATTAGTAGTTGACAATGGATTGTATGTGGTAGCAGCCCATGTGGTGACAAGGCTGATGTGTCGGTGTTGGAGTAAAGACATGGGAGAAGCACTAAAATTGTTGAACTTGATATTAAATCCAGAAGGCTGTAGAGTTCCTAAATCTTTGTAGTGAATATAACTCACTTCGCAGCACCCTTGTTTGAGTTACAAATTTTCTGTGTTCAAGTCTAATTCCAGTCTATGAGCACAAAGTGTTGACTGACACTTCACTACAGTCCTTAGAACACACTTTGCTGTTAAACTGAAGCCCCATATACCTGCCTGATTGGGAAAAGGATTCATTCCATGGCACTATTTCAAAGAACAGCAGGTTTATCCATAGTGTCCTGACCAATGTTTATCCCTCAGTCAACATCATAAACAAACTAGATTATCTGGTCATTATTACGCTGCTATTTGTGGGTGTTAACTACACACAACATAGTTCCTGTGTTAACAATAACAGAAAATTCTCGAGAAACTCAGCAGGTCTGGTAGCATCTATGGGAAGAGAACAGAGTTAATGTTTCAAGTCCAGTGACTCTTCATCAGAATTGTGTGTTTCCTACAGCATAGCACTGCAAAAATACTTAAATGGCCTGAAAGCACTTTGAAACATCCAGTGCTCATGGATTCATGTAAAGTTTTCTATCCATTTTTGGTCAGTCAGAATGGAATTTGCAGCTTTGTGATGTGTCCACTAGGTGGAGGAACAGTCCTTGTATTTATGATCTTTCCCACAGTGGACGGCAGAAAGATTTCTCTGAACCTGCCCCTGTATTTAAGTGAGTGAGCACACTGCCCGGTTTGATACTGACCAGAAAGATACCATATCAAACTTGCTTCATTTTCTGGATGTTCCCCTCCAATATCTTGCCTGAGAGGCCATTCTAATGAAGAGGACAGATTGCAGGCCACACTGAGAAGATTCAAAACCAATTCTGACCCTCCCCTCAATTGTACAATAATTCACACCTATTCCCAATGTCTTTGTCAGACTCACAAAGCAACATGTACACACCACATACTGTGCCCTAGTCATCAAAATGTGATCTTGTGCCTGCTGTACTCTGGGCCTGTGTGCCGTGGGTGAACAATCCACCTCCTTATTGCTGGTGAACAACGGCTCCATTAAGGCTTAAAAGCAAAATGATGGAGAGGCTTTTGAACAGGCATTTTATGTCTCTCTTCCCAGAATAAGGCTTAAGAAACTTCCAAACGATAATTGAAAATCAAGAAATAATGGGGAGGGTTAAATCAAGATCATCAAGGATCAAAAGATTGACAAGTTCCCAGGACTGGCCTGCATCTTTTGAAAGAAGTGGCAGCAGAGATATTGGATACATTGGTTATAATCTTCCAAAAGTCCTTAAGTTCTAGGAGGGTTCCTGCAGTTTTGAAAAAGGCAAATATTTTATCCAAATAAATAAATAAATAAACACAAAGACAAAACCAATCTTCTTCTTGTTTTTTTTTCTGAAGAAGGGTCCAGACCCGAAACGTCAGTTTTCCTGCTCTTCTGATGCTGCTTGGCCTGCTGTGTTCATCCAGCTCTACACCTTGTTATCTCAGATTCTTGTTCTCTTGTTCTCAATTTTCCACTGTCTCCTCTCTGGTGCCCGATGCTGTCACCTTGCTTCTCCTGGAAGGGCACAATCTTCATGGTTCCTATTTATGCTCCCGCTTGGAGATTCTGCTTTTGTATGGTGCCTGTTTGCTGCCCCTTACCCCACTGAATGAGGTAGGATAGGTGAGAGATAATTTTATTCAACTACGAGGACTGTGCCCATATCCAGTAAGGAGATGAGGAATCATAGAGTCATACAGCATGGAAATATACCCTTCAGACCAACCAGTCCATGCCGACCATAATCCCAAACTAAACTAGTCCCACCTGCCTGCGCTTGGCCCATCTCCCTCCAAATGTTTCCTTTTCATGAACTTAGGCAAATGTTTTTTAAGCATTGTCACTATACCTGCATCCACCACTTTCTCTGGCAGTTCATTCCACACACGAGCCACTCTTTGTGTACAAAAAAAGATTACCCCTCGTCCTTTTTATATTCTTCTCCTCTCACCTTAAAAATATGCCTCGTCGTTTTGAACTCCCCCCACCCTGGGGAAAAGACCCATGTCATTCAACTTATCTCTGCGCCTCATGATTTTATAAACCTCAATTAGGTCACTCCTCAACCTCCTACACTCCAGTGAAAAACGTCCTAGCCAAAACAAAATAGTCAGAGAAAAGGTTGACTCTATGGTGACTGATTTAACTTTTGCATTTAACTTCTTTGTCTAAAACACAGGAAATTAATGCACAAGAACCTGGTGAAATTGTTGGGAGTTGTAGTGGACAATGGGCTGTATATCGTGACTGAATTCATGGGCAAGGTATGACTCACAATCTCTCATTGTACTTCTCCCTTCCATCTCCCTCAGCCTTCACTGTGACCTATATATGGACCATGTGTTCAACTCACTGTAGCAATGTGGTCAGATCTATCATGGTATCACCAGGCATTGTGATCCAGAAACTAATACTGTACCATCTCAAGGAAATGTCAAAGATGGATTTATAATTGGAATGGCAGCCCCCAAAATAAAGATAAAAAGACTATTCTGTGTACATTTTCTCTAAAGCCTTCATTTCCACTTGTTCTGCTCCCTGTCTCGCTGTAACTCCCATTCTTTTATTCATCCCAAAAAAAAGTGCTCAGTTTTCATCTAAGAAAATCCAACTTTACCATATTGCCATCAGAGGAGCAGGCAACCATGTTTTCTTGCAAGGACATGTTGCAGTAAACGTTTGCCATTCCTTGTTGGACCATCCATCTACTGAGAAGATGAGGAGGCCCGATTGAACTAAAGTCCCGAAATGTGTCTAAAATCCAGGAGTGAAGATTTATGTGTGGCCCATAGTTCCTTAGGGTGCTGGCTGCTGTGACAGGCAAGACAGATATACATTCTAGAGGCATTGTTTAATGAATAGGTGGCTGCAAGTGAGGTAATTATCTCCTTAAGGTTTTAATGCTTACAGTTTGGAGAAAATGAGCCTGTATTTAGAACCTTTGGCCAACTTATTTCATTTATCCAGTGATTCAGGAGAGCTATCTAACTTTGCACAGAGTCACAGTTTTGTCCCTGTGCTTGTTCCTGTGCTAGAGCTGTCTACTTTAATTCCCTTTCACTGGATCTTTCCTTAGTTTTCTTTGCCATGTGTTTGTCCCATTTCACCCTAAGTATTGCGTTTGACTGAAGCCATAACTGTCGCTCGTGGTAATAGAAAGGAGAAGCTCACAGGTAAAAAGGAAACCCTTGCACTGGCAGCTTTTATGTCTTCTTTACAATCGATAAAGTACTTTCGAATTTTTTGAATGTAGCTAATGCGGCAGATGATCTTGGGTTCAGCCAACTCCCAAAAAACAACAATGCGATAATGGCCATAAATGTAGCCTTTTGTGGTGTTAATGGATGGGTTAATGATGGCCAAGGCAGCAGGGCTATGCCATACAGGATCCTTTACCCTAACCTGAGCAGTGAGATGGGACCTCAGTTATTGTATTTATTTATACAAGGTCTTCTCACAGACAATGAAGTGCATTTGAAATGTTGGCACCCTTAAAACTGCATATATCCCTCTCTCCAAACAGCAGTGTTATTAGAAACCACAATTGAGGCAAAAGGCTTCTTTCTTATTCCAGTCAAGAAAGGACTTGCATTTTCAGAACATGTTTCATATCCAAACCCAAAAAAAAGGTGTTCTAATCTAAGGAAAATTAGGCAGCAAATTAGTACACAGCAAGCAGCATTGAGGTGCTGAGACCAGAAGGAAAGTTTCACCATCCGTAAGAATTCTGCTGTCTGTCCTCTCCAGGGTAACCTCGTCAACTATCTGAGAACAAGAGGAAGATCGGTTGTTACACTGAAGCAGCTGATCCAGTTCGGGCTGTGAGTCACAACTCCTTTTTTTGGCTTCACTTTCCCCAACGCTCCATTGTTCTCTTCCCCACTGCTTAGGCCACTGGTTCATGCCAGGTACAGGTCTTAGTACTTAGTCCCCATTGGGTTCACACCCCAGGTCCATATCTAGCTCTTGCTCCTTATTGCTTGGAGTTTAACAGAATGGGAGGCCATGGGCACCAAATGGTCAAAACCCCTACTTGGAAGCACAGAATGTTTGCTAGACATTTGGTTGGATCACAGGCTGGAGTGGACGTACAGATCAAAATGGCCACCCACTGCTTCTTATGAGCCCCACTTACCCCACCTTCAAACCTGTAGGAAGGGACTGAAAAACTTCATTCAATGTCTCAATCCACCAGCTGTGTAGAGAGCTCTAACAAATGGATTCTCAGTCACTGAGTGCCTTTGGACAACAGGTACTCTCAATTCAGCCATGGCCAAGCTCTCCCTGCCCTTAGAAACTGATAGCAAACGTTGTTACATTTTCTATTTTGAGCTTCCCACATGACGAAAACCATCATAAGGTCAATACTAGCAGCAGTGGGATGTAGCCCCAGAGTGGGCAACAATTGCCCCCTTAAGGGATTCGATTGGAAGCACAGCACAGATTTAAGGGGCAGTTAGAAGGAAGGCATCAGAATTCCCACCAGCCACCCTTCCTCCTGGTTAAATGCCCTCACACCACAAAACCCACCCTGAGGGGAGGGCATTAAATTCCGTCCAGCACATCCTGATCCTGCAGCGCTCCCTCAACTCGGGAAAGCAAGTCTGGACCTTGTCCTTACATACCTCAGGCAGGACTTGATCCTAAAACCATCAAACTCAGAGACAGAGATAGTAGGAACTGCAGATGCTGGAGAATCCGAGACAACAAGGTGCAGGGCTGGATGAACACAGCAGGCCAGACAAATGTGCGACCCACTGAACCACCGCTGAGACCCCCTCATAGGCTACAAATTAGGCCCTGTTCTAACTCAAGGACGACAATGACCAGCAGAACTTGGTATGTCCTCTTGGAGAACTGCAGTCTGTATCAAAACTAAACACGGGAGATTAGAGCATTGCCCTCATTAATATTGACTCATTTTACTGGAGATAGTTCCTCACATATGTTATTGCAACCTCGTTCTTCTTTGCTGCAACATTGAAACAGGCCAACAATGTTTAAATTACATTCTGCTCACCCCAAGGAATCTCCGTCGATCTTCCAGGCCTGAGAGTGTTAAAGCGGTGTCATTTTGACACAAAGTACCTTTGTATTGGCCTCAGCATTGATATGCCCTCTGGGGCTCATTCCAGGTAGTTCCCTGTTTACAGTGTCCTTTAACTTGCCAATCAGCCAGAACAGTAACTCCTAAACTTGTCTTGATAATGAGTTGAATAGACTGCAATCTGCACGTCAGGCAGTTATCAGATGTTATTCGGTTTATTCTACCCAATCCTTGTACCAGCTAATTATCACTCATGTCTGATTAATGACTGCTGTGTCGCAATCCAAACTGAGAATTAGCACTTGGTATTTGAAGAGCAAAGATCTAGTTTAATGAGAAGCCGCATTTGCTCTGCAGCAGCCTTTTTATGGCTTGTTTTTGAAAACGTATTTCCAAAATACCCATCCTTCCCTCTAAGGTGTGTCCATTTGCAAGGCATGTCCCACAACACCAGCCCAAACCTCAGCAAAAAGAGTCAAATTGTGTCTATAAGGGCCTGAAACATGAATATTTTTCCTGCTCTAACAGATCAAAGTTGCCTAATTTGTGAGCAGATCCAGCTTTCTGTGGCTGTAGTATTATGTTTCACAGTTCTTCAAAGCCCTGACTGTGGTCTTAATTTCTAACCCAATGACCTGGTAGTACCTCCTATACAGATCAGGATAACCACTCATTTGGGCCTGTGTGAAAAGTTCTGAAGTCTGTCCCATTGCAGAAATTCAGAGGCGCCTCACAGAAGGCGTGGGTCAGCTTGAATTCCTGCTACTTCCCGTTTTGTATATTCCTGGAGGCTTCATCATGTGACTTCCCATTTCTCACTGCCCCAACTAGTCAAACGGCCTTTCCCCTTCATCTGCAATGCAGTTACAAACTACAATGGAAGTGGTCACAGGAAAATGGGAGGAAAACACAATATTCCTGAAATAACTGCACAGAGGCTGGTATCCCAACACCAAGTCACCCTTGCACAATACACTGCCTGTGACCAGCCAGCTCAGAGTCAGTCCCTGAAGTGAGGAGACTCTGAATCCCCTGTTTATATGTCAGCCAGGGCTTCCTGATTAGCCCAAGTTAACAACCCCCTCAATAAGATCCACCTGGTTCCAATCATTTCAATTCCTTTAATTACAGAATTGTTTAGTGAAGCAGTGTCCAAGATATTAATCTTTAACCCATGGAGACTCCACAATAGATGGTTGGCACAACCCACAGTGGCAGGGATAGGGTGGGGTGGGTGAGGGTATGTGCAGGGGGTCACGGTCAGCTCACAGAAGCTGGGGGTCAGGTCAGAGGTCAGGGTTCTGCCAACTGAGCTGCCATTGGCCATTTACTTCACTGCCTTTAGGGACATACTGTCGTGATTAATGTCATTCCCTGCAGTGCCCCTCACCCTTAAGGGAGCCGTGACCCTCAAGTGGACAATTGGTCAAGATGGAGCTACACCTTCTCTAACTCTGAAATTATCCATTTGCCTTGTGAGAGTCAGGGCAATCAGCTGGTTATTCAATTTGGGGTGATCTCAGGATGTCTCTCCCCTGCACCCATTCCAACACCTCAGCTTTCACACCCATACCCACTCTTACAGCGTAGCAAGTGGATAGCAGCCCAAGAAGCAAAGAACTAATTGACTCACAATCCCCCTCCCTGTTTCCTTCCTTAACTTAGAGGTACCGAGACTAGTTATAACACCTCTATCTCAATTTTGACTGAAAGCAGCCAAGACTACTGATACTAAAGGCAATTAGGGACAGGCAATAAATGCTGGTCAGCCACCAATGCCCACATCCCACAAATGAATAAAAAATACCAGATAGACAACCGTTGTTCTGTGTCTCACCCCTCTGACCCACTAGAGATGGTTTATTTTGATCAACTGCACAATGAGGGGAGTACAGCAAAAGCAAAATACTGCGGATACTGGAAATCTGAAATAAATACAGAAAGTGCTGGAGAAACTTTGTAGGTCTGGCAGCATCTGTTGAGAGAGAAACAGAGTTAATTTTTTGAGTCTGTTATGACTCTCCTTCAGAACTGCTTCAGTTTGTTTCTTCTTCACAGGTGCTGCCAGAGCTGTTGAGTTTCTCCAGCACCTTCTGTTTTCACTGTGAGGGGAGTGTTCGGTACTTGTCTTTAACCCTGTCACAATAGCTCACAGGCCTCTTCTCCTCAGCTTCCAGTCATTGAAAAAGTGTGTTTTATTTCGTGCTGTAGTGATATCTGTGAGGGAATGGAATACCTGGAATCGAAAAAGCTTGTTCACCGAGATTTGGCAGCCCGGAATATTCTGATCTCGGATGAAAGTATCGCCAAAGTGAGCGATTTTGGCCTGGCGAAGGGAGTATCCAGTGCTCGAGACCAGGCAAAGCTGCCGGTGAAGTGGACAGCCCCTGAGGCTCTGAAACAGCATGTAAGAGCAGAACCTGAGTTTCCATCAGAAGCATAAATTGAGCAGTGACATTCATAGAGCCTCCTCATCACATCCTCTCATAATAAGACTGGCATCTTCAGTGACCATCTCATCGGGAGTGGAGCTTCTTCCCTGTTCTGTACTGCTGCCCTCATCCCTCCTGGGAGTACCATTCCCCCACATTGATCCCTCTGTGGCACCTCACCCCACTCATCATTCTACACTTGGATAGTGAGTGTTGGAGGAACGTTAAGAAGCATTACAACTGTCTCAATTGCCCCCATGCCCCCATGTATTCACATATACACACACACACAAACACAGAGATACACAGAGGTTACATGCACACACACACACAGGTACATACACACACGTGCACGCACACTGAAGGTGTGCACACACACAGGTACCCACCCACCCACACACACACACACACACACACACACACACACACACACAAACACTCAAGGTGTACTCACACACACACAGGTACATGCACACACACACTGGTACATGCACACACACACCAGTACATGCACACAGAAGAACATACACACAGATACCATGCACATTCGCACATACAAACCCGGGTGCGCGCACACACACACACACACACGTATACTTGCACACGCGCACATACAAACCCAGGTACACACACACACACACACACACACACACACACACACATGCACACACACACACACACACACACACACGTATGCAGAGCACATGCACCCATGAATGCACATGCACTCTCGCACCTGCTTATGGACTGCAGTAATTCAAGAAGGCAGCTAACCACTATCTCCTTCAGGGCAGTTCGGGATGGGCAATAAATGCTGCCCGAGCCAGTGATGCCCACATCTTGTGAGTGAGTAAATTAAAACAAAAAGATGTAATTGGATAACGAGTGCCCAAGGACCCCTGTCGCAGTATATTGTAGTGTCTTCAGAAAGGAGCCAGAACCAATTGTCAGGCAGCTCACTCCAGTTTCTGGGCACTACTGAGTTGTACCTTCAATCCAACTGAAACAATCTGTTCATAGCTATAAAATTCCTGGCAGTTGTCACTGAGAAAATTCCTCTTGTTAGCACAGAGGGGAGGGGAACAATACTGACATTTAAACTTACAGTCATTAGCCCTCCACTTCTTCAAACCTGCCAGAATCCTTTCAACTGCATTAATCTAGGATTTCCTCTAAATTACAGCCAGACACAAGATATTCTAACATTTCCCCTGTGCCTCCTATTCTTTGACGGCCTGTGCTCCATTTAACTATTGTGTGTGGGCAGGATTGGTCTGGCCTGACACAGAGTCATCGGTGTGACAGCTGTCAGGGACTTTGGTAACTCTATCCCTTCGTCTGATTGAATTGGGCCACTTAAACCCCACAGGCCTTGCTAGTTAAATGGCAGCTTGTCGCTATCTCATTGAGTGAAAGAGAGAGAATGAAGGGCTGCTAGTTTATCTTCTGCCACTGCATTAAGCTTATTGCACACATTATTGTTGAGGCACGGTATCTATAACAAGTTTCCTTATTCCTTCCAACAGAAATTCTCCACCAAATCAGATGTCTGGAGTTACGGAATTCTTCTGTGGGAGCTGTTTTCCTACGGCAGAGCTCCCTACCCTAAGTTGGTGAGTAGTTATGTTGTGTAAAATTGTTCTTAAAATTTTCTTCGCTGCTACAAGATGGAAAAACTCCACAGAGGTCAGTGTCCTGAAACCAAATCACTCTTTATTTACACATGGAGAGTCCTTGACACTGACCCAGCTCCCTCAGGGCCAACTCTCAGAGGCAACAGAACCTCTGACACTCCTGTTTATATCTGTCAGCCAGGGCTCCCTGATTGGACCTGGTTAACAGCCCCAATCAGGGAACTCACATTCTATGAGGTCCACCTGGCTGACCTTGTTACAATCACTACTCAAAGGACCTGGTTCTTACTAAAACAGCTGCAAGTCTCTGGTGGGCTGTCTGGAATACAACAGATCTCAGACTCATCATTTTCCACCATTCAACCCAAGTCCCATCCCCACCACTTTTTGCCTGTAACTGATCATATTCTCAGAAGCAAACTGTTGTTCATTCACCAACTAAATCTATGCCAAATCTAATTGTGAATCAATACCTTCAGAGCCTCACAGATAGAGACAGAATCACTACTTCATGTGCTCAGGGCAGATTGCCATCTGAGTGTAATTCTTTACTTGTGGTCCAGGCAGTGAGGGGCAGCCTATTCAACTGCAGTAGGCATTGCAGTCATGACTGACCTAATGGCTACAGTGAGCTAGAATGGAAATCTCAGCCATATCCTGGCTTGTAAGGGCCAGGCAGGGAATAGATCCTGGTTTTGGGCTGGTACAGGCGCATGGCAGTCATTGATAGGAGAGAGCAGGGCATTGGATAGAAGTTTCAGCCACTGATGAAAATTCAAATAAACGTAGTCAGCCCTGATTTTAACCCAGTCAGCCTGAGTAAAGTGGGCAGGTTCATAGGGAGAGGCTGAATAGGCTGGGGCTATTTTGCCTGGAGCGTCAAAGGCTGAGGTGGGACCTTATAGAGGTGTATAAAATCATGAGGGGCATGGATAGGATGAATAGCTAAAGTCTTTTTCCCAGGGTAGGTGAGTCCAAAACTAGAGGGCATAGGTTTAAGGTGAGAGGGGAAAGATTTGAACGGGACCTAAGGGGCAACTTTTTCACGCAAAGGGTGGTGCGTGTATGGAACAAGTTGCCAGATGAAGTGGTGGAGGCGGGTATAATTTAAAAATTTAAAAGGCGTCTGCATGGGTATATGAATAGGAAAGGTTTAGAAGAATATGGGCCAAATGCTGGCAAATGGGACTAGATTTATATAGGATATCTGGTCGGCAGGGAAGAGTTGAACGGAAGGGTCTGTTTTGATGCTGTACAACTCTATGACTCTATTCACTGAACTCAGTGGAACAACAGCAGAACGTCTTCAAAGTGGGAAGTCCTGGAAGACAAGTGGCAGTGAATTAAACACTGATACAAATGCAAAATACTGCAGATGCAGGAAATTTGAAAAACAAACAGACAATGTTGGACATGCTCAGCAAAGCTGGCAGGACCTGCACAGAGACAGACCAACTTAATTCCTGAATTCTGCCATAAAAGCCACAGACTTGAAGCATTAAACTCTGTTTCCTTCTCCACGGAACTGCCTGACCTACTCAGTGTTTTTCTGTGTTCAATGGCTCAGGTTGCTCTGTCATCCCATTCTAAACCCGCCCCATTTTAACACTGCGTTGATGTTAAAGTAGGGCTAAATGGGGAGGGATTTCAATCAGGTGTCCAGCCCAAACCTGACCCAATTCTCACAGTCAGACCTAGTTAACATCAGGACCATGGTTATCAGTCCACATTTGAGAAACTTACTAAGTCTGTCCTTTCAACTTTGGGGTAGCTTCATCCTGAAGCTGTAACTTTGGTCTTTATAGTCACAAAAAGTTTTGGACAGTAAATTCTATGAAGCAGGAATATTTCCTTTAATGGAAGTCTGGAACCTACCTTTTCTTTTAATGGAATGCATTTGTTCTTAAAATCCTTGTGTGCCAAAAGTATTTGGGATCAATTTTTATAATCTGCAGAGGAATTTAATAGTTTTATTTTGTCCATGTTGTCCTTGTGGATAGTAGTGTTTTTTTTACTGCTCTCTGATTTGCGGAAGATATGCCTGGCTGAAATTGGAGTATTGTGTCCAATTCTAGTCATTACAGTTTAGCAGAGAAATGAAGCGTTTAGAGTCAATGCAGAAATGGTTTGTGAGAATAGTTCCAGGAATGCAGAGCTACAGCATCGTGGAAAGTTTGGAGAACAGGGACCCTTGTGCTTGGAGAAAAAGAGATTTTGTGGAGATTTTCAAAATCGTAAGGATTCTGGGCATGATAGAGTAGGATAAGCTGCGCCCGTTGACAGAAAAGCAGGAGGACACCCAGT
This sequence comes from Rhincodon typus, assembly GCF_021869965.1. NCBI lineage: Eukaryota > Metazoa > Chordata > Chondrichthyes > Orectolobiformes > Rhincodontidae > Rhincodon > Rhincodon typus. The sequence continues at coordinate 12,132,212 of NC_063360.1, forward strand.
TAAGATGATTGGCAAAAGAGGTGTAGGCATAACCTTTCTAATGCAGAGTGAGATTGAGATCTGGAAAGCTCTGCCTTTGAATGACATGAAGCCATTTGAGGATGTCAAAAGAGAAGTAGATAGTTAATTTAAAGTGGACAAAGATTGCCAGGCCAAGGGGAAAAGAGAGGGCTGTGGGACTAAGTGAGTTGCAGTTGCAGAGAGCCAGCATGTTTATGATGACCTGAATGACCTCCTGTGTTGTCACCATTCCATAGTTCCATGATCATAGGGTGATTCTTGTTTTCAGCTCATCCTATGGGGAAGGCTCTCAGTCTGATATTCTCTGAGCTGGCATTTCTCTTTCTGATGCTGACAGATCTCCTTTGCAGTTCCAGGAATTTAACCTCTCATTCTGAGTTTCTAATCAGTAAAATCAGGCAAACACTATTTAATCAAAAAGAAAACCTTTGCACAGAATTCCCTCACACAAGTGGCATAGTGGCAATGTCAATGGGCCAGGAATCCAGATATAGTGGTGAATAAACACTGTGGAGACACTGTTTCAAATCTTACCATGGCAGCCAAATTCAATTCATTAAATCTGGATTTGAGTGTTTGTATCTGTAATAGTAGCCATGAAACTACTATTTATTGTCAGAAAATTTAGTCTGATTCACTAATGTCCTTTAATCTGCCATGGAAATCTACTATCCTTACCCAGTCTGACCTACATGACACTGACTTTTAATTACTCTTGGAAATGGTCTACCAAGCCATTCACTTCAAAGGTAATTTTGGATGGGCAACAAATTTTCCCACACTCCATGAAAGAGAATGAAGAAAAATGACCTCCCACATTAAACTATATTGGAATGACAATGTTACTATGAACTGTTAAGCCTTTAATGGGTTAAAAGGCAGCATTGATTGTGCCTGATCTTCACTGCCTGCCCTCGTCTCAAGATGCCTTTGGCAGCACTGTTGCCATGGAAATAAAACTTCCTGCCTGTAATCCTCCATTATCTCCCCACCCCAACTTTATCCTCATGTGACACATAATTACTTGTTAAATTAGAACAGCTCCTTCCAGAGTCACAACTAGAGGTTAACATGTTACCCAAATGCAGTCATGCTGGAATGACAGAGCTTCTGGGAGTCTCCTGCCTGACTGCTATGCTTTCTTTCTTACGATGTTTAAAAGGAAGGCATTCTGAATGGCTCCTCCCACCCTAATGGCCATTAATGCATCACTAGGGCTGTTCTATTGGGCTTTCCCCTCCAAAATATATATCCCGACTCAATTAAAAGAGTTGAAGCAAGTATTTGAGAGCAGACCCTTATCATCATTGTCAATCAATCATCATGAGGGCAA
>NC_063360.1:12143565-12182746 GCF_021869965.1 Rhincodon typus
CTGATGCTGCTTGGCCTGCTGTGTTCATCCAGCTCTACACCTTGTTATCTCAGATTCTCCAGCATCTGCAGTTCCTACTATCTTTGAAATTATTTTATTCAAGTTTCTAGTAAAATTCATTTTCATTAGCCTGACCATAAAATATCTGAGAGTCCAATCCTTATTGGACAGTGTAAAAAAAACTTAATTTTTTTTCTCTATCTGTGCACCTAAGAAAATGAATGCGGTTTGGGTATAACTCAGCTGAATTTCACTCCCCAACCATCCCTGCCTTCTTCTCTGGCTTGGCCAATAACAATTGATTGTGCTAAAATCTGGGCAAGAAACTTATGGAAACCTCTCTAAAATATTTGAAGTTTAAAGCTGCTGTTGTGTTATGGCTCAGGGTCAGTTTATCAGTATACTTTAAAGAGACATGCTCATGATACTATCACTGTATCATAGCATATGATCTAAAATGCCATCCCCTATTCCCAATTCCTTTGCCTCCGCTGCATCTGCTCCCGAGATGAGGCATTCCACTCCCGGACATCCCAGATGTCCTCGTTTTTTTGAGGACCGCAACTTCCCCTCCACAGTGGTCGAAAACGCCCTCGACTGTGTCTCTCGCATTTCCCGCAACTCATCCCTCACACACACACACACACACACCCCACCCCCCTCGTCCTCACGTACCACCCCACCAACCTCCGGATCCAACGCATCATCCTCCGGCACTTGCGCCATCTGCAATCTGACCCCACTACCAAAGACATTTTTCCCTCCCTACCCTTATCTGCTTTCCGGAGGGACCACTCTCTCCATGACTCCTTTGTCCACTCCACACTCCCCACCAGCCCCACCACCCCCGGCACTTTTCCCTGCAACCGCAGGAAGTGCTACACCTGCCCCTACACCTCCCCCCTCACCCCCATCCCAGGCCCCACGAAGATCTTCCACATAAAGCAGATGTTCACCTGCACATCTGCTAATGTGGTATACTGTATCCGCTGTTCCCAATATGGCCTCCTCTACATCGGGGAAACCAAGCGGAGGCTTGGAGACCACTTTGCAGAACACCTATGCTCGATTCGCAATAAACAACTGCACCTCCCAGTCGCGAACCATTTCAACTCCCCCTCCCATTCCTCAGACGACATGTCCATCCTGGGCCTCCTGCAGTGCCACAACGATGCCACCCGAAGGTTGCAGGAACAGCAACTCATATTCCGCTTGGGAACCCTGCAGCCCAACGGTATCAATGTGGACTTCACAAGCTTCAAAATCTCCCCTCCCCCGACCGCATCCCAAAACCAGTCCAGCTCGTTCCCGCCTCCCTAACCTGTCCTTCCTCCCACCTATCCCCTCCTTCCACCTCCTACCTACTAGCCTCATCCCATCCCCTTGACCTGTCCGTCCTCCCTGGACTGACCTGTCCCATCCCTAACTCCCCACCTACACTCACCTTTACTGGCTCCATTCCTGCCCCTTTGACCTGTCTGTTTCCTCTCCACCTATCTTCTCCTTTATCCATCTTCTAGCCGCCTCCCCCTCTCTCTCTATTTATTTCAGAATCCCCTTCCCCTTCCCCATTTCTGAAGAAGTGTCCAGACCCAAAACGTCAGCTTTCCTTCTCCTCTGATGCTGCTTGATCTGCTGTGTTCATCCAGCTCTACACCTTGTTATCTCAGATTCTCCAGCATCAGCAGTTCCCACTATCTCTGACCTAAGAGTATAATGGTCTCATTTACCACCTTACCCTGGAATCACTTGAAGCTTGACATGCTTTTGGAAGCATATCGCTCACTATAGTAGTTTAATAGATGAATCTTAGCTCAGACACATGTGCCTGTGAATATAATGATTAGCTGTAATAAATGCCCATTGAATTCTTCAATTCCAATATATCCATGCCTAATTCCTTATGTTATGAATTGCATCAGGTAAATTGCCCTGCTGGGGTCAAACTCACATCACTCATTCACATACCCTTACCTTCTGGGTCACCTGAGCAATGGATGCTTGAGTGAGGCACCACAGGATCCTGTAGCACAGAGACAGTCAGGGACCTTTCAAGCAGGTAGGGGAGAAATTGTTCAAGAGTTAGAAATCTAACTGACTTGAAGCAGAACACTTGAGGCAGGAGTTCAAAAAGCTCATGTATTGCCATTCAATATGCCCTTGAATCAGCAACTAGGGAACACCAGTTACATTGTGGTATCGCTCTCATAGTGACCTGAAATCATTGTTACGACATGCAAAAGCTTCAGCATAACTTGGCAATAAATTGTCATACGTTGAAATAATGTGTATTTCACATAATGTTATGTTTTTCTGATCAAATGGCCCATGCCCCAGGAAGAACTGTGATTTAATGAAAAATACTGTTTCATTCTTTTGATAGATGACTGGCTTTAGGTCCCTATAATTGGAGCAATATTGGAAACATCATACATCACCATGTAACCTCATGTAAAAAATAATATAGTCAGGCAAATAAGCCCTTTTTGCTTTTTCATTGAAAACAATCTTGTATTCTTTATAGACACAGCTTAGCACAACAAAAGAGCTTAGATTCCAATCAGCACTGGTATTCATCTCTAGGCATTTGCATCATGATTAAGTTTGTGTCCAATCCCTGTATTAGTCCTGTCCTATTACACTGTCTCCACTCTAACCTGCTACTCTGCTGCACAATTCATGTAATTCTGCTTAACATTCAATGACATACAATCCAATTCAGTCAGAATCTCTTGAAGCCATCACTCATGCCTTCCCTACCTCCAGACCCAACTATTCCAATCTATAACCTGGTCCCCCACATTCTACCTTTTGTAAACTTGCGGTAATACAAAATTATGCTGCTTGTGTCTTAACTTACAGCGAATCCCATTTCCCCTATCACACTGTGCTTGCTGATTTACATTGATTCCCAGCTGAACATTGACTTTAAAGTGCTCATGCTGGTTTTCAAAACCCACCATAGCTCTCTAACTCTGTGATCACCACCAATCCCACAACCCTTCCAGATATCAGTATTTCTCCGATTCTGGCCTGGTGTATCTGCAATTATCATTGCTCCATGATTGGTGAATGTGCCTTCAGTTATGTCAATCCCAAACTGTGGAACTCCTTCCCTACATCTCTCCATCTCTCTATCTCACTTTCTGCCTTCAAACAAATCTCCTTAAAACTCATCTCTTTGATTAAGACTTGAGCTATCTAGCCCAGAACCTCCTTGTGTGGCTTGCTGTCATAATTTATTTTATAATGGCCCTGTGAAATGACTTGGGACATTTTCTTATGTTAATAGATATAAATTGTTGTTGCAGTATTAACTTTTGGTCTTTTTGTACCAATCGAAACATACTTTAATTCAGGGAAAAATCTAATATCTATTTGGTTCCAATTGTTTAAGAATGTAAATTTTTATGTTTATAATCATAGAATAGAATCATGGAGACTTACATGCCAGGAAAAGGCCATTTGTCCATTATATCTGTGTTAATGTTTTCAAAGAGCAGTGGTACTTAGTTTCTCATCCCTGCTGATTGTCACTGTAACACTGTGAGATTGTCATCTTCAAGTTACAATCCAAATACATTCAATTATTGATGGAATCAGATTCCACCATCTTGTCATGCCGGGCCCTGGCATCTCTCTGACTGAAATAATTTCTCCTAATCCTTCTCTCTAAATATCTTGCCAGTTATTTTAAAACTACAACCTCTGGTTATTGACCTGCTTAATGTAATATATTGTCACTTGGTGGTTCATTAAGATGTATGTACAATAGAGCATTATGATTAGGGGTCAAGCAGTAAGCAAATTTGTAGAGACATAAAGCTGAGTTTCAGAGGACTTTGGAGGGAGCAAAGTGCCAAACCATGGGGATACAGGTCCTGCTGGATTAGGTAGGGCACAGTGGCATTCTCAACTTCTTAGGACAAGTCATCAAGGCCATGTCACCAGACCATTCCCAACCTAATGACACGGCATGGGTCAGTGCAGCATCAGTCACCTGGAGGAATGCTCAGCACTCTTGGAAGAAGCTCAATGTCCACTCTACCATCATAAGTGCTCAAGCCCCTGGAGTATGACATGAATAGCAAATGATGCAAGATCAGTCAATCTTGGCAGATCACAACATCTAAGCTTGATCTAATCAAACTCCTTCACACGTCCAGTGCCTCTTGCCAGCAGGTGTCATTAAGTAGGGTCTTAAGCAGCACTGTTTTGCTGCACTTGTACAGGGTCTTGGTGAGATCACTTCTGGAGTATTGTGTGCACTCTTACTCTCCTTATCTGAGGAACGATATTTTAGCTATGGAGGGAGGGCAATGAAGATTTACCAGACTGATTCCCGGCATGGTACAACTGACTTATGAAGAAGTATTGGATCAGTTAGAACTGTATTCACTGAAGTGTAGAAGATTGTGGGGGATCTCATAAAAACCTATAAAATTCTAACTGGATAAATGGAAGAAAGATAGTCTAGAATATCCTTTATTATCATGTGTACTCCAGTATAGGGGTACAGTGAAAAGTTTTTACAATGGCTGCCTTCTAATGGCATCATCTCAAGTACAAGAAGCTTGGTACAAATCTTGGATACAAAAGAGGAATAAAAGGAAGAACAGTAGCATTACTTACAGTGTCTAAAAAATAAGTTGGAAATAAGATAACTTGCGAGTCCAGAACCAGGGGTTACAGACTAATCATGCGGGACAGACCATTTGGGGCTAAGATGAGGAGAAATTTCTTTACCTAGAGATTTGTGAGCCTGTGGAATTCTCCGCTGCAGAAAGTAGTTGAGACCAAAACATTGAATGTTTTCAAGGAGTTACATACAGTTCTTAGCACAAAAGGGATCAAAGGATATGGGGAGAAAGCGGGAACAGGGCACTGAGTTGAAAGATCAGTCGTGATCATGTTGAATGGCACAGCAGGCTCAAAGGGCTGATTTGCCTATTCCTGCCCCTATTTGCTCTGTTTCTATATTTAAAGGAGGTCAGAGAATTGGACTGGTTATGTAGGTAATCCAGAGTCTCAACAGCTGAAGGTATAACCTCACAATAATGGTGAGAAGGAAATCGTACTGGTATCATAGTGTGGAGTTTATTGGATACAGATTCCCCAGTGAGTTTCAGGACTAAAATAGGTTACAGAAATATAGAAGGGAGAGGCTGTGGAAGGATTTGATGTTCAGAACTTAAGAATGAAAGTGTTGAGGGACTGGGAATCAATGTAACATGTACAGGAGTGATAGGTGACTGGGATTTGGCACTGGTAAATAGATGGGTTGAAGAAGTTTGGATGAGGTTATATTTTTAGAGGGTGAAAGATGAGAAGTTGGTCAGGAAAACATTGGAATATTCAAGGAAAATAATGAATAAACTCCAAGAGAGCTTCAGTAGGATGTACAGGGATGAATGGTTACAACCATGGAAAGGGACTTCAGCTGTTAGGACATTTTTCACTCGCTTTGACAATATTACAGGATGGTGGGAAGTTTTACCTTGATCCAAAAGCTGCTCCTCACTAAGACACGACCCTGTGAATAACATACAGGAGCTGTCCACTCTGCTATTTAATAAGACCATGGCTGATCTGATTAACTCCACATTCCCATCCAACTCCCAATAGTATATCAGCCCCTTGCTTATCGTGAATCTATGCATCTCTGCCTTAAAAATATTCAAACTGTTTGCTTCCACCACCTTTTGAGGAGGTGCATTCCAAAGACTCATGACCCTCTGTGATAAAATGATTTCTCCTTCTTAGTTTAAAAAGGGCAATCCCTTATTTCAAAACAGTTCTTGATTCTCCCTCAATAGGAAACCCATTCCACATATATCTTTGCAAGACCCCACAAGATCTTCCGCATGTTAATCAAGTCATCTCTTGCCCTCTAAGCTCCAAAGGATACAAACCCAGCCAATCCAATCTTTTCTGAGAAGGCAGCCGACCCATACCAGGTATTAATTTAGTAAATCTTCCCTGAATTATTTCTGATGTATTTACACTCTCTCTTAAATAAGCAGACCAATGCTGAGCATTGTATTCCAGATGTGGTCTCACCAATGCCATATATAACTGAAGCATGACCTCCCTGCTTTTATATTCAACTTTCCTCACAATAAATGATAACTCTATAACCTTTCCTCATGACTTGCCGTACTTGTGTTCAATCACTATAAGTCGCCACAGTAAATCGTTTGTCTTTTTCTCTGCTCAGATTTAATCATCCATTGTCTTTGATTCTAATGAAAGATAATTGACCTGAGGCATTCCCACGATTCCTTTCCATCCACAGGCACTGCTATCTGCTGAGTGTTTCCAAGCATTTTTATTCCGGGTTTCTGGGATCTGCGGTGTGTAGTTTTTAATTTAGATACGATAGTGAAGTGATTATGCTACTGGATTAGTAATACAGAAAAGCCTAAGCTAATGAGCCAGAGCACATGAGGTCAAATCCCACAAAAGCAGTTTGAGAATTTGAATTCAGTTGCCAGAAAACCCTGGAACCTTACAGGCTAGAAGAATGAGGCCATTCAGCCCCATTGTGCCTGTGTCAACTCTCCAGTTAGTGTCCCTCTGCTGTATCTTTTCCTAGAACCCTGCAAATGTTTCCTTTTCCAGTACACTCCCAAGTCTCAGTTGCAATTCTGGTTCTTTGCTGATTTTTTTTCGATGTTCATTCACAGGATGAGGGTGTTGCTGGCGAGGTCAGCATTTATTGCCCATCCCTAATTGCTCAGAGGGCAGTTAAAAATCAACCACATTACTGTGGGTCTGGAGTCACGTGTAGGCCAGACTAGGTAAGGATGGCAATAGATTTTTCCTGAAAATCAACAATGGATTCATGATCATGATTAGACTCTTCATTCCAGGTTTTTATTGAATTCAAATTCTACCATCTGCAGGGTGGGATGCTGAACCCAGATCATTACCTGGATCTCTGGATTAACAGTCCAGCGATAATATCACAAGACCATCGCCTATTATCTTGACCTGTGTTATTTGTTTACTAACCCTTCTCCCAATGGAAACAGTATTTCTTTATTTATTCAATTCAAATCCTTCATGGGTTGCCTTGAATTAGGAAATTACCTTTTTGTTTGTCTGAATGTTGCAAATGATAATGGGGTAAACCACTCCAGAGCAATTGGAGATTGGCAATATTTGCTGGCCTAGGCAGCAAGGCCCACATCCCACAAACCAATACATTTTAATAAAAGTAAAATATCAGCACTTATGCAGTGTACTTTTCAAACATGGTGATTTTTAAAAAATATATTGTTGATGGGATGTGGGTATTGCTGGTTTGACCAGCACTTATTGCCCACAGTGCAATTAACAATCAATCACATTTGCTGTGAGTCTGGAGTCACATGTTGGTCAGAGCAGGTAAATATGGCAGATTTCCTTCCCCAAAGGACATTAGAGAACCAGATGGGTCTTTACAGCAGTTGTCTTTGGACTAGTTTTTAATTCCAGATTTTCTTGGATTCAAATTTTGTGGTGGGATTTTGACCCCTGCCCTTAGGACAGTAGCCTGGATTACTAGTCCACTATTCCACTATGCCACCATCTTCCTAGGCAGCCTTGCAACCAGAGATAATGGGCCATCAGACCTGAGTGCAAAAAGAGGCCACTGGTTTACTGTTCCAACTTATAATGAGTTAAGCCGTTTATCTCGATGTCTACCAATTACACTCAAGGCTTATCTGTCCTTCAGACACTCGCTGCTCCACTTAATACGAGCCTGCCTTTCCTCCCTGTAATTTCAGACCAGTTTCTGCCAAAATGACATTCTTCCTCAAAACTATGATTAGCGGGAAAATGAAAGATCTGGGAGTTGGTGGAGGAGGAGGAGGAGAAGAGGCGACGACAGAGGAAGGAGATGGAAAGCCAACTGCAAAAAGCACAGGAATGACAAGGGAAGAGTTTGAGGAATACCAGCGTCAGCTGCTGGAGGAAAAGTGAGTGCCTCACCAGAAATTAAAGGGATTGAAAAGGAAAGCATAGAAAACCTGAAGAGCACTTTTAAGGATAAATACAAGTTAGGATTAATTTTTTGAAGTTACAGTGTATGCATGAGATGAATCAGTGTTAAACATTAGTGCCCATGTGTTTTAGTGAAATTTTCAGCTTTCAGTTAACTCACAAAAACCCTTCTACTCTGAGGTGCATACTTATACATATGTATAAATGTATATGTATAACATACATATATATAAACAATTTCACAGCTCAGTATGGATAAAGTACTTAGTAAATGTTAACAGTTATTTTAGATCATGCTGTTTGAAAACCATTGTGAAGCACAAATGTAATTTATTTGTGCATTAATGGAAGAACTGAAATAATGCACTGACTGGTGTGGCAAGGAACAATACAGACCATGCTGGTCTGAGGTTTAACTCTCAATCTTTGTGCAGTTAGCAGATCTGAGCCAATGTTAAATAAGTGATTTCCCTGCTCCTGGACTGACAAAGGGAAATGATTAGTCAGGGTTCCTGCTTGTGATCACTGCACATTGACCTCTTCTGGGACGTTTACATCTGTAGACTCCAGGTGAGACAAGTTCAAGCACGATGCCTTCTGTAGTCAAATAGATTGATGTCACCCAATACATGGTTGCCTGGGCAAGATACTAGTGGACAGTTGACACCTTGGCAACTGTATTTCAGCAAATGTCAGAACCAACAAGGATAATGAGGCGGAGAGAATACTGGAGCAGAGGGAGAAATCATTCAGAATAATAACTGTGCTAGTGTCTATAATTGTAAAGAACATGCCCATATTTAATGGCACTAGCATTGTGCGCATTTTCTTATTAGTGATTATACTACCAAATATAAAATGTTAAATTAGGCCCTGCATTTCTTAATCTTTTTTCTGCGCAATTTCATTCTGTATTTTAGTTACACATTCTAATAATCTGTTTCTTCTTTGCTTTTCCACCTTTTCTCCCATCACTTTGTTTTACTGATACTACTATAGACAATGATCTGCTAAACTGTCATCTTGTCATATTTCTTGTAAACCCAAGAGCCCTCTGAATACTGTTCTTCTCTCTAAGTCTCTGTGTCTCTCATTCTAACTCAAGATGACTCAGGGTCTTAACACTGCAGAACATCTTCTGCCTTCCCTTGTCCTCCTTTGCCTTCCTCTGAGCAATGGCCCTTCTCTTCCCTTCTCATCTCTGAGCCCTCAAAGTGTCCTTCATCTGGGAATGCTTAGTGTAAACAACTCATCATTCGGTAGCAGCAGCAAAAGGCTGAAAGCCCTGTTCACCATAGCAGGTGTGTAATGGTGTCTAGGCTGAAACATCTGACAAGATGGCTAATGAGAGTGTGCACACGGCAGTGGGGTTATGATTAACTTTATGTCAGGTCATGCTGGCTCCTCCTCATTCTCCGTTAAAAAGGTCTGTGATTTCATTGAAAGGAGAACCTTGCCTTGAGAAACAACTTTGTTTTATTCAAGATCCATTATCAGGGACCTACTATCAGGAGTCAATGGTGATTGTGGGTCCACTGTGGAGACCTTAGCACAAACTCTAATCTGACGCTCCTGTACAGTGCTGAGGAAGTGTTATGTGGTTGCTGGAGCAGACTTTTGGATGAGGCTTTCAACATTTCAAGTGCATTGTTCCAAAAAAGTGCAGTGGGGCTCTCCCTGATGGACTGGCTAATATTTCTCCCTCAATCAACCTCACTGAAAAAAATTTAGCAGGTCACTGTCACATTCCTGTTTGTGTGGTCTTGCTGTGTACAGGTTTATTTCCTCAGTTACAAAACTCTGATGACCCTTCAAAGGGTTCAATGACTGAAGCCCTTTGAAAAGCCCTGAGGCTGTGAGCAGCTGTGGACCTTTTCCTTTGCCAAGCCAGTGCCTTCCTGTATCAGCACTTTTATTCTCAATGGTCAGGGGTGTGAATGCTGACCTCTGACCTTCATGATGGTGTAAGATGCAGAGTTAATTTGTACACCTCCTCCACCCTTGCATTGAGACCAACCAATTCAGCAGGGGCCAGAAATCCAACCTGGGCTCTTCCTGGTCTATGTGGTTGAGGCAGTGCTCAGCCAATTTAAGCATAGAATTGTAGAATTCATACAGCACTAAAGGAAGGTATTGAGTTTCCTTTATCAGTCCATTGAGCCTGGACTGGCATTTGCATAATCCCATACTCCAGCTCCTTCTTCAATTTTCAGCCTTCAAGCCTGTCTGCTTTGACATTATTATTCATCTCTCTATCAGATGCTGCATCCCCAGTCCTTGCTGCTTGTTACTATGTTTTTACTCATATTGCCTTTTCATTGCCATTCACCTACCATCTGTGGTCTCTGGTTATTAATTCTTCAGCTAATGACAGCAGTTTATTTCCTGTATTGAATCTCCTCTTAGCTTTCTCTATTCTAGTGAGAAAAATCCCATCCTCTTCAGACTGTCCTGGTAACTGGGATCCCTCATCTCTTTACCTGTCCCAGTATCTACTCAAACTTTGCCTTCTATTCTCTTGATTTGTCCATCCTGCTTCCAGTGGTTTTCCATCAGGAACTCAAGCAGTTCAAAGGGAAGAGGTTGTGATATCTGTTTTGGTTTTTGGAGCAGAGCTGGTGATAGCGCTGGAGCCTGACTGATCCCTGTTTCCATACTGTTCTGCAACAGGATGCAACTGTAATAGGGATAAGACCGGCAAATCATTTCCAAAGTAAAGGAAAACAAATGACGTTTGTGAAATGAATGCCCTGTATTGTAGAAAATATATTGTACAATGTAAGTGCAACCTAGTGTTTGTATGTGTGTGTGTCTGTGTGAATGAGTGTGTTTTTGCAATTTATGTCTGTGTGTGTGTGTGTTTATGAGTGCATGTGTGTTTTTGCAATCACTGTTTGTGTCTGTTTGTGTGTGTATAAGTGCATGTGTGTCTTTGCAATGACTGTGTGTGCGTGCGTATGTGTGTGAATGAGTGTGTGGGCTTTTGTCTATATATGTGTGTGTTTCTGTTTGTGTGTTTCTGTGTATGTATGTATGTGCGTGTGTGTGTTTGTTAATGTTTTACGTTGATGACCACCATTAGGACTGAGAAACATATAAATATAACGAATTTGAGCAAACAATTGGAGTGTGATGGCTAGAATAATAAAACTACTGGATGAAGAGCAGGCAAGGTTAATGATAACATGGCTATCCCACTTCTCACACAGAGAAACTCTTGCTCCAAGATGCTCCTCCTAGTGGCCAGGATCAAGAACCATTCAATAGAGGAGGGGAGAATTGAATCAGAGATAGTCGGAACTGCAGATGCTGGAGAATCCGAGACAACAAGGTGCAGGGCTGGATGAACACAGCAGGCCAAGCAGCATCATAGGAGCAGAGAGGCTGACGTTTCGGGCCTAGACCCTTCATCAGAAAAGGGGCCTACAAAGGGATGTCTCCTCTTAAACCATTAAAGCCAACCATTAGCTATGGTGTTTTCAAAGAGCATTTATTGGAGGTCTCAATTCTATCCAGGGACTCTCACTCATTAGTCTCTCTGAGTAATGCTGTCCTATAGAATATTGGGAGTTGAGATTTCACCAGCCCTTACGCTACTACAATGAGTGTTGGAAGCTGACGGTTTCTGTACAAGAAGAGACTGAGAAAATGAACTGGTGTGGCTGACAGTTCAATATGGCCTTTCACTACCACAAATATTGCTGGGATGACCACAAGCTCTAACTTCACCCTACAGTCTGCCAGCCAGTGAACTGAGGCCCAGGGATTCATAGAACAGCATCCTCAGGCTCAACAGACAAACAATGTAGCCCTCATATCAGAGTACAACTGTGAACAGGACTATGTGAATTCCAGACCACCTTAAACAGGAGAACCATTGCTGTATTTCATATTGTCAACTCCTGCTTAAAAGCAATTTGACTTTCAGACTTACGCAGGTGATAAACATGATGCCTGAGGTAGGGTGGGGTACAATTGCCTTCTGGCATGTTACTGAACCACATAGACAAGATTGGGCTCAGTTCAACTACAGTATTTGTCACGTTTTTGCTTAATCAGGGCTCTGAACAGCAACAAGGTTGTTACAACTGGGCCTCAGTTTCTCAGGTTGAGAGGAATTGAGCTCCTGCGTGTAGCTGGAATTGCTTAAACCTTACAAGAGAGCAGGGTTGGGCTTATTTGTGATGCCATCTGCAGTCGAACAGCCTACTAAGACTCATTGTCCTGCAGTGGGAAATGGATGAGGTAGCAGAAAGGAGGCCACAACTGCAGCAGAGTTATTCCTTCATCCAAGAAAACATAGAAAAGTCAGTGCCTTTGAGAGTGGAAGGGAGAATATAGGAAAAAAGCAGAATGACAATGTTAAGCTGGGATATTGAGGTTGTCATTAAATTATTAGGTAAATGAATAAGGTACCACTTTCGGTTGGCTTTAGGGTTTGTGAAAGTCATATTTAGTTGTAGGCCCACTACTACTTTCTCTCTTATCAAACATAATGCCATAATAGTGGGAGGACTGAATAACAGGGGGTACTGAGTTACTTTTAAAAGTAACGTAAGCAAGTGGTACTTTTATTCTTCATTGTGGGCAATATGGATAACACTGGCAAAGCTAGTATTTACTATACATTATTAATTGCCTCATGAAGGTGGTGATGAGCCTGTTGCGTTAGAAGTATTATCATATGTAAGGTTACATACTGTAAGATAATATTATATAACATAACTTGGTCCACTGTAAAGTTCAATCCAAACCAATAAGAGGAAATGGTACTTACTCCTACACAGGATTGAGAAGATGTGACCTATATTTAAGAAAATACGGTAATTATGATGCCAACAAACTAGGTTAAGTAACCTTCTATTTTACGAAGCCTGGTAACTAGTACAATCCAGGATTTGAGACTAAACTTTGACAGCAGCAGCTTAGGGCGAAGGAGATTTAAGGAGGATTTACCTGTGACATGAAGCGAGTGACCAGCTTTTGCACGAACAAAGGGAGAAAGAACAGATAAAGCTGAGCCCTTCACACAAATGAACTCCAGTGGCGGCAGACTGTGCGGGTAATTGCTTTTGTGAGCCACATAGGTGGATCCCATGAAGCTACTGTGATCACATAGAATTGATAAAGTCTATAATTTGCATTTCTCAAGTGTCTAATACTAACCGTTCTTGGCGTTCTGATTTACAATGTACCCTGTCTAATGTACAGTAATATACTTGACTCAGTGCCAGCAATCTCAGCTGAGTTGGGGCTCAGGGATCCTTCATTCTTCAAAGACTTGACAGCTACCAACTGAGTGCAACTTGAGCACAAAGCTCAGATTACCAGCTCAGTGAAGAAATGCCACCTTGTCAAAGGTACAATTTTTCAGATGAGCTGTTAACCTTTTGTATCTCAGTTGCATCTGTGGCACAGTTCAAAGAAGGAAAGGGATTTCTCTTGGAGTTGCTTAAATCCTCAAACAACTTTATGAAAACTATTTATGTAGTTGTCTATCTCACTTCAGCTTGTGGAATCTTGAGCGAATTTTTTGTGGATTTTGAATTTCTCACATTCCATTTACATGGCGGCAGCAAATGGTGCCAGAAAATCTCCCAACACCCAAAGGTGCAGAACTAGGAGACCATCAGCGTCAATTCTTTTTCTCCTTCAACCTTCTCCTCAATACCCCCAACACTCCACTGTAGATCCCCACACACCATAATAACACTCCTGTGTATTATCCGCCACTCACAGACCTGCTGTCTTGCAGTAAGGGCTGTTATTGATATCAGTGACCTTTGAGATTACCAGGCCAGCATCTCTGCCACCAAATGAATAATTGCAAACCCTGTTTAAGGGCCTTCATAAATGTCATGAAACAAAATAGTTTCTTGGGTGTCAATCCACTGTCCTTCCTTTGCTACCCCCTTTCTCCTATCAGTTGTTCCCTCATTGCCTTCAATACAGGAGGGCAAATGAAGTTCTTATAGTGCAGAGGGTAGCATTGTTGCCTCAGAGTCAGGTTCTGGTTTAAGTCCCACTCCACAAATTGATTGAAGGAGGTGCATTCATAGTGCAGCCACCTTATTCAGGAGTTAGGTCCATTTAATATGTTAGTGAGGGGTCTCACACTTGTTTGGGCTCCCTTTAGGAAACCAGATACAAAGTCATGTGGCACTACAGGTCACATCCCTACCTCTCAACAAGATGTTAAATGTTTGAATCCCACTCCAGTGTTCACAGTGTGGCCAATCAGTTTGAGTTTTAACTTGTCCCAATCCTTCTAATACATGCTGATGGCAGTGATAAGAGGAGGGATTCTGCTGGTCAGCCATGAGATGGACAGAGGTTTGGAGCCTCTACCATCACTGCCCATAGCTCTGGACTACAGTCTGCATGTAAAAGTGAATGTTACCACAGCAACTCCAAATCCAAGTGAACTGTAACAGACCACCTCCAGGAAGCCTGAGATATTCAACTGAAGCAAGGACCTAATTGCTTTGCTTCAGATTCTTCAGCTTCCTAAGCATCTACTGCATCAGCCACCAAAACAAAACTATGTTCTTTAAAACAAATTATTTTGATATTCCCAAAGAGACAGGAAAGCGGGATTGTGCCTCAACTGCATAGTCTCTCATTCATCATTCCCACCACTGCCCACATCCCTGACCACTCTATTGCTGCTCCATCCGCTATCACTTTCCAACATAAAATATGATATTCATCTCTTCGTTTATTGCCATCATTCACATTTAGAAAGGAATACAGTTTAATTTCACCTTTGCAAACAATGACACCCACTGGGTACAGCTCCGAGGGCACCATTAGCCCCTCAGCCAAGGGGCCCTTTTTCAGATGGGAAGATAGTCACACTCAGAGGGCGACCATAGACCACTGATTTTGAGAATCTATTCCACACAGCACATCTCCCTCTCTCGGAGACAATTCAAACAACCATAGATTCAAAATAGCTGCTACTGGGCCATTCAACTCCTCAAGCTCATTCTACCATTCAGTTGATTTGACTCACAATTTTAGATCAGTGAAAATTTCAAAGCAAATTCTGTTAACATGTAAGAGCCAACTGAACTGGAATTGAGCTCAAGCTCCAGAGGTAAAAGGACAATGTCTTTGCAACACCTACATAGATACTTTTGCTAATGGGGAAGGCAGTGGTGGAGTGGTAATTCCACTGGACTGGTTACACATAGCTGAAGCCTTATACTCTGGGGACATGGCAGATTTTGACATTTGAATTCAAGTTTAAAAATAACCAAAATAATAAATAAATGCTGGTTTATGGTAACCGTGTTGCCCGTTATTGGAAGTAAAACCCATTGTGTTCACCAATGCCCTTTAGGGTGATATTTCTGCTGACCATACCTGATCTGGCTATAGATGGACTCCAGACCCACAGAAATGTAATTGACTCTGAAATGGTTTGGAAAGCCAATTAGTTCAAGGGCAATTAGGGACGAGCGACAAATGCTGCCTTGTTAATGATGCTGCATATCCCACCCAATAATAGAAGCAGAATTGTGCTCTATTTGAATCATTGTCATTGAATTTAATTGCAAGAGAATCCATGTCAGTGCAGAGACTGAAGAAACAAGTTAAGACTTGAATTCTGTATTTTAAAATATCATTCTTTTCTCATTCCAGAATCGAACGAGATAATGCATTCACACAAAAAAAAGCAGAAAGGGCGACAGTTCGATTACACATGAGGGAGAAGTATCGACTACCACATGTAAGTGACAGGAGATGAACCCAGTGTCACAGGAAATGTACTAACTGTCATCAATACAGTACAGGAAGTGAATAGAGTAAGACCAGTTTAGTGCAGAAAGTCTGCCAATAGTTATAGGTGCAATACACGTACTTGCGGTCTCAGGTGGAGTACAGGAAATGTGCTGAGTGTCACATGTACAGAAATGTGATACAACAATCATCACAGCATAGCTCAGCAAAGGTTCAGACTCTCACAGGTGTAGTACAGGAAGTATCCCAACTAACAGGCATGGGATGGAAAATATACCAATTGAAAAAGGTAAAATACTGACAAGCATCACCCATGTTAGGTGGGATGCAGAAAAGAAGATACTGAGTGAAACAGGTGCAGAACAGGGAAATGTACTGATTGTTAGCAAAATTGGAAATTGATGGAAAATTATGCTTCCTGATAGTTCAGTCGATGAGTTCAGCATTCAATGTGGCAAGCTGGGCCAGTATGTCCAAGCTCTGATATCTAATCTGTTAAGAGGTGAACAGTACCATACAAGGCTGCATTAGTGGTCCTTGGCCTATGTAGAAAAAAAATTCGCTGGGATCCATCTTATAATCACTGTCCTGTTAACCCTGCCTTGGGTGCTTTTTATTATCAGTTCATGAGTGTGAGCATTGCTAGCAAGATCAGATTTGATTAATGCCCATGTCTAGTTGCTCTTGAGAAGGTGGCGATGAGTAACTATACCTGCATACAGTTGAGAAAGAAGTTTGAGGATTTTGACCCAGTGACAATGAAGAAACAGTGAAATAGTTCCAGGTCATGGGTGGCTTGGAGAGTGATTCACACGTGGTGGTGTTGGGACAGAACAGGATAGGCTCAGTTCTGATGCCATCCACAATTGAACAGACTGTTGACACATACTGTCTAGATTAATGTAAAGAATGAAACATAGAAACAGAGAAAATAAGAGCAGGAGTAAGCCATTCGGCCCCTTGGGCCTATTTCCTCATTCAATATGATCATGGCTTATCATCCAACTCAGTATCCTGTTCCCACTTTCTCCCCATATTCTTTGATCCCTTTAGTCCTAAGAACTTTATGTAACTCCTTCTTCAAAGTGTTCAATATTTCAGCTTCTGTGGCAGAGAATTCCACAGGCTCACCACTATCTGGGTAAAGAAATTTCTCCTCATCTCAGTCCTAAATGGCCTATCACATACCCTTAGACTGTGACCCCTTGTTCTGGACTTCCCAGTCATCAGAAACATCCTTCTGGCATTTACTGTGTCTAGTCCTGTTAGGATTTTAAAGGTTTCTGTGAGGTCCCCCCATCCTTCTGAACTCCAGTGATTATAATCCTAACCAATCCCGTCTCTCTGCATACGTTGGTCCTGCCATCCCAGGAGTCAATCTGGTAAACCTTCTTGCACTCCCTCTGAGGACAGGATACCCTTCCTCAGATAAGGAGACCAAAATTGCACACAATACTCCACTATAGTCTCACTGAGGTCCTGTACAAATGCAGCAAAACACCCTTCTCCTGTACTTGAATCCTCTCACTATGAAGGCCAGTATACCATTTACCTTCTTCACCACCTGCTGAACCTGCATGCTTACTTTCAATGATTGCTATACAAGGACACCCAGGTCTTGTTTCACCTTCCCCTTTCCCAATCTATCACCATTCAGATAATACCCTGCCTTCCTGTTTTTGCTACCAAAGTGGATAACTTCACATTTATCCACATTTACACTTCATCTGCCATACATTTGCCCACTCATTCAACTTGTCCAATCACATTGGAGCATAACTGCATCCTCGTCATAGCTCACCCTCCCACAGATTTTTGTCGTCTGCAAATTTAAAGATATTATGATTAGTTCCCTTATCTAAATTATTAATAATTATAAATAGCTGGGGTCCAAGTACTGATCCCTGTGGCAACCCACTAACTGCCACTTCGAAAAAGACTGTTTGTTTCCTGTTTGTTGCCCAGTTCCCTACCCATGTCAATGCACTGACCCCATCCCATGACCTTTAATTTAAAAAGCTAATCTCTTATGTGTGACCTTATTGAAAGCCCTCTGAAAGTCCTAAAGAGTGAACATTCTGGTGAGGTTGTGAGGGTGTCTAGTTGCTCTGGAGAATGCAGTGGTCATGAGAGAAAGGAATTAATGGAAATGTGACATGTCATCTAATAGGTGCGCTTCTGCCTCGTGTTCCTGGCATGGATCCCATTACCCTCCCTGCCGTCCTCCATGTCAACAGTATTTTTCAGGAATACAGGTTTGCATTTTATTAACAGGCCCATATCTTTTCATTTTACCTTCCAATCTTCAATGTTTCAGGGAGAAGTGCAATGCAGGAAGGGATTTAATGGGTTAACAAGTCTCTTTTCTTCACGATTCAGAGTGACAAGGATGATAGTCAAATACAGATGGCTGGGGGAGATGTGGAACTGCCTGAAGAACTGGCAAAGATGGTGCAAGAAGATGAGGATGAGGAAGAAGCTAATGATTCATTTTTTGGGACCATTCAAAACATGGACTTTGACACCATCAAGACCAAGGCCCAAGAAACATTCACGGAAATAAAGCAGACAGCTGAGGAAAAATGTTCAGTGATGTAACTCTCATTACATCTGTGACTTAGTGAAGTTCAGTCAGATGAGATTTCCCCATTATCATGATTGGTGTCACCACACTTGTTCTCGTGATACTGGAAGCAATAGGGATACAGGTTAACCATGAATTAGAATAGGAGATGGCATAGTGCAGGAAATATGCCAACTGATACAAGCATGGGATTCTAATGTACCTAACTGAAAGAGATACAATACATGCAAGCGTCACTGGTGCCAGGTGAATTACAGACACTTTATCAACTGTCACAAGCGCAAAAAATGAAATGCTGAGTGAAACAGATACAGCACAGGGAAATGCACTGACTGATACGAGGCTGGGAATTGGTGGAAAATCTTGCTCACTGGTTAAATGTAGTGTCTGTTGCGGCAAAAACACACCTCAGCCAGTAGATCCAAGGTTTTATTTCTGGTGTATGCAGAGGCAAACAGTACAACAGTATTAGACTGCATTAGTGTCTCTTGCCTCAGGTCAGGAAAAATCAGTCATGGTCCATTTTATGATCACTGATCAGTTAGCTCTGCTGTGGGTTCTTCTTGTATTTAATTTGTGGGATAGGGGCATCCCTGGCACTGGCCAGAATGTATTGTCCATCTCTAGTTGCCCTTGAAAAGGTGGAGCATTGACCATATTACCTCTTTTTAGTATCCTTATGTATTGACTTTGAGGTTTGTCTGATTATCTTGTTGTTTATTCCTTGCAAGGACCTCAGAACAGTGGAACTGCTTATTCCCTTAGATTTTCCTCAATCTTCTCTTCATCCTTTTCTTCCTTCATTGCTCTTTAAACCCTGGCTTGACTTCACCAAGCCACTAATTTCTAATTTATCTCACCTTCTCAAATGTGGCTATAAACCTTTGCCCTTCACCTGGACTTCAAAGAATCCCTACAGTGTGGAAGCAGGCCAGTCGGCCCATCAACTCCAAAACATACATCTGAAGAGCATCCCACCAAGACCCACCCTCCCTACCCTATAATCCTGCATTTGCCATGGCTAATCCATCTAGCCCGCACATCTTTGGACTGTGGGAGGAAACCAGAGCACCCCAGTGAAATCTATGCAGACACGGGGAAAATGTGCAAACTCCACATAGACAGTTGCCCAAGGGTGGAATCAAACCCAGGTCCCTTGGTGTTGTGAGGCAGCAGTGCTAATCACTGAGCCACCATGCCGCCCTTTCGTTTTAAAGCTCTTCCTTAGCTCAGTAAGGAGACAATCTTTGCGTGTCTATGGATAGACTAGCCAGTCTATCTCTGGGCCCTGAGTCCAGTTACAGCCCATATTCAGAGAGAGAAGGTCTCCAACCTCTTTGGGTTCTACCTAAATTAGTTTGTCCACCCTCAAACTGGATTAGAGCCAGAACACAAAATGGTGTTACTCAGTGGGCTCAGGGCAGTGGGAGCAGGGATTGAAGTAATAGATTTGGAGCAGTGGGAGCGGGGTCAGATAGCAAGGTCTGGGCAATGGGGCCACATCAGTGAAGTCAGGTTTGTACAGTCAGGGCAGTGGGAGTGAGGAACTGGAGTTAAGGTAGGGTACAGAAAGCCCTGTTTGGCCTTACATTGATAGCAAGCTCACTTAAGAAAGCTTTAAATGTGAGAAACTCTCCGGTACCATCATCCCTTCCCTTAATTAACACAAAAGACATAAAAAGGGGATAAAAAGTGAACCTATTGGACAGATTTCGCACAATGCAATTACAACCCAGAGTCTTCACTGTTAATCCTCACATGCTGAACTCAAATGATTCTAGAGAATGATAACACTGAAAGCCATTGAGCATCTATTGCTTTTGGTATAACAGACACTGTACCAGATT
This sequence comes from Rhincodon typus, assembly GCF_021869965.1. Lineage (NCBI taxonomy): Eukaryota > Metazoa > Chordata > Chondrichthyes > Orectolobiformes > Rhincodontidae > Rhincodon > Rhincodon typus. Next base: position 12,163,732 of record NC_063360.1, read on the forward strand.
ACCTTCATTCAGCAATTTTGCACATACAAATTTTGTTTTTGCTTTGATTTTTTTTCTCTCTACTTACTTTTGTGAATATAGAATAAATAAACAACGTTTGTTCAGCTTCGAATTTAGTTTGAAGTATTTTTGTTTCTGCTCTATAACCTGATGCAGTCATTGTCACAAGCAAACACTATGGGTTAGATATGAAGTAAAGTGCCTCTGCACGAGCCCATTAAACACTCCCAGGCCAGGTATTGCATGGGTTTGACAAAGAATGCAACTCACTCGAAACTAGGCATGTTATATGTGAGATGGGAGTTCAACCTCGAGTAAGCTCTGTGATAGGAACAGGAGCAGGCCATTCAGCCCATCAAGCATGCTTTTCCATTTAATACAATTGATCAAATACTTCAATACAATCACCATATCCTTTTATGCCTTGGGTAATCAGAAATCTATCAATCTTTACTTTAAACATATTCAAAGATTTCACTTTCAGCCCTCTGTGGTGGAGATTCACAACCCTCTGAATAAAATAATTTATCTTTAAATTGTGCCCATTGGTTCTTGTCTGTCCAACCAGGGGAAACATCTTACCTGCATTTACCCTGTCTATGCCTTCAAATAGGTTTCATAGACCATAGAAACCCTACAGTGTGGAAACAGGCCATTCAGCCCAATAAGTCCACACTGCCCCTCCAAAGAGCATCCACCCAGACTCATTCCCCTACCCTGGCATTTCCCATATCTAAGCCACATAACTTACACACCCCTGGATGCTATGGGCAATTTAGCATGGCCAATCCACCTAACCTGCACATCTTTGGACTGTAGGAGGAAACTGGAGTACATGGAGAATGTGCAAACTCCACACAGACAGTCGCCTGATGGTGGAATCGAACCCAGGCCCCTGGTGCTGTGAGGCAGTAGTGCTAACCACTGAGCCACCTGGCTGCCCCTGAATAGAGCTTCTATTCCCTGCCTGGGAATCGAACACAGGCTCTGGTGGTGAAAGTGCTGAAGCTTAACCACTAGACCTGCAGGGAAAGCAAAGTGAAGCAAGAAACCTGGGCTTATCCGGGAGTTGAACCCGGGACCTCTCACATGTCGACACTGTACAGTACCCTAAGCGAGGATCATACGCCTAGTTGCAGTCACAAAATTGTGCAAAAGGCTGTGATTGGAGACACTTGAATTGCATACTGCTGTATTTGCTTGAAACAATCCCCACATAATCAACTTGATAAAGGTTTCGTCACTCACCTCCAAGACTGAAAGCCTAGGGATCCTACTTCTGGGTTTGAATATTTAACCTTAGGTGACACCCTAGTGCATTTTTGAGTATATACAGCATTGCCAGAGGAAACATTAGATCAGTAATTTCACAAATCTCATGATACAATTCAACTGGGTATTTCTTGTGCAAGAGTATCGATCATACAGCAACTTGCAGCATGCATTTATGTTCTCATTCATTAAAATAAAACAAAATCTCATTGCATGTTCAAAACAGTGAGCATTCACAGGAGTAAGGAGCCATTCAAAAGGTGTGTTCATTTGCTCACATTTATTAAACTTCAAATTCAACTTTTTTCAAATATAAATTGCACATGCTTAACCTCATTGGGAGTCAAAAAACGCAAGTATTCAAATGCAGAATCAGTGCTATTTCCTCAAATAACATACATTCAACAGTAAGAATGTGAACACAGGCATGGAGTGTGTTGATATTACTCTACCTCCTCTGCCCAAGTAACCGTCTTTCAACGTGTGAACCAAGAACGGTATGTCCAGAGGAAGTAGTGAACCAGATTTGCATCTAATCTTGCCCTCTACTATTTATAGTTGCACTTCCAACAAGTGTTAATTTATAGCTCAGAAGAATTGTGATATTAGGTCACAGACTTTAAACATAATTGCCGCTTTTCTCTCTCCACAGACATGGCAAGATCTGCTGAAAATTTTGAGCAGGTTCTGCCTTTATCTCATTGAGTTGTGCTGTTTCTGGCACTCTGTGCTTACTAGGACGAGAACTGAGCCTGGAATTGTTTAGTAGGCAGAGTCAATGTGTTTCTGTGAAAGGGAGATCATTGTTGATAAATTTTTCATGGTTCTTTGATGATGTTACAAGCAGGGTGAATAAAGGGAAACCAGCAGATTTCCAAAGGCATTCAGTATGATTCCACATAAAGCTTACTACAAAAGTCAATTAGATCATCTCTCATTCTTCAAAACTCTAGAGAATACAGGCTGAGTTTGCCCAATCTTACTTCATGGGATAGTGTCACCATTCCAGAACTAGTCTGGTGAATCTTCATTACACCCTATCTATGGCAATCAGATCTTCCCTAAGAAAAGGAGATCAAAACTAGACTCATTACACTAGGTGTGGTCTAACCACACTTCTACACAACTGAAGCAAGACTTCTGTACTTCTGTCCTCAAATCGTCTTGCAATAAGACTAATATGCCATTGCCTTGCTAATTGCTTGTTGCACCCACATATTATCCTTTAATGACTTATTGACAAGGACACCTAGGTCCCTTGGTATACTTTTCCACCTCTTACCATTTAAGAAATACTCTGCACACCTGTTTCTCCAACCAAAGTTAGAGAACCTCACATTTTTCCACATTATATTCCATCTGCTATGTTCTCGCCCAAACACTAAGCCTGTCCAAATCCTCCTGTAGCTGCTTTACATCTTCTTTGCATTCCCTAGCTTTGTATCATTTGCACACTTGGAAATATAACATTTGGCTTCGACCTCGAAATCATTGACAGATATTGTAAATGGCTGGGGTCCAAGTACTGATCCTTACGGTATCCCACTAGTGACAATCTAGCAATGTAAAAATGACCCATTTATTGCTACTGTTTTCTGCCTGTTAGCCAATCATTAATCTATGCCAGTGCATTACCTCTTATCCCAGTCATGATGTGGAGGTTACCGGTGTTGGACTGGGGTGGACAAAGTCAGAAGTCACACTGCACCAGTTTATAAGTCCAACAGGTTTATTTGAAATCACTCCAGCTTTCGAAGCATTGCTCCTTTGTCAGATCCTGATCCTATCCAAGTATTTTGGTTATTTTGTGATAGTGATGGTGTTTTCCATCCTCCATTCTCAATCTGTAGATTGCCTACAGGACCTTCATGGATATTATAGTCCGATCTTTACACACAGGCAAACAGGCCCGTCCACAGGGAGGTGAAGCTAGGGATGTTTATTGAATTATGGAAACCTGTAATGAAATGAGAGTCCATTAAATGAAAGCTTTTACCGTAGTTTGGTTAAGGTTACTTGTTGCCAAAAGCAAACTTGATATATTTAAAAGTTTGATAACACCATATTCTGCGTTCTTGATTTTTACTTAACTGCATTTCAAAAAATGAAAAGTCACTTCCAATTATGTAACCCTGTGCTGATGGCACGAGATGAGGTGGAGTTGGTGGAGGCTTGGTTTCAAATCCACAATTTGAGCAAATAACCTATTTCTGTGCTGCAATTTCTACGTATGTGCACATTGGGAGCTTGGATCTCAAATATTTTGGAAGAAGAAAAGCTAAAGATGTGTGAAGAAAAATTTAGAAAAAAGATTAAGTTAAAAATTGCATGGTGGACTAATTAGTAAAGTTAGATCACATAGGATCCAGGGTGAGCTTGCCAATTGGATACATAATTGGTTTAATGGCAGGAGACAGAGACTAATCGTGGAGGTTTACTTTTCAGACTGGAAGTATGTGACCAGCGGTGTTCCGTAGGAATTGGTTCTGGATCCTCTTTTGTTTGCCATTTATATTAATGATTTGGATGAGAATATAGAGGCATGATTATTAAGTTAGCGGACGACACCAAAATTGGTGGCATAGTAGACAGTGATGAAGGTTTTCTAAGATTTCAAAGAGATCTTGATCAAATGGGTCACTTGGCTGAAAAATGGCGGATGGAGTTCAATCTGGATAAATGCGAGGTATTGCATTTTGGTACAACAACAAGGGTAGGGCTTATACAATTAATGGTGCGGCCTTGGGTAGTGTTGTAGAACGGAGGGGCCTAGGGGTGTAGGTGGATAATTCTTTGAAGTTTGCATCACATGTAGACAGGATGGTGAAAAAGGCATTTAGCACGCTTGCCTTCGTTGCTCAGTCCTTTGAGTATAGGAGTTGGCAAGTCATGTTGAGGTTGTACAGGACATTAGTGAGGCCTCTTCTGGAATACTGTGTCCAGTTCTGGTCACCCAGTTAAAGGAAGGATATTATGAAGCTGGAGAGGGTACGGAAAAAATTTATCAGGATGTTGCCGGGTATGGAAGGTTTGAGTTATAAAGAAAGACTGGATAGGTTGGGACTTTTTTTATTGGAGCGTAGGAGGTTGAGAGGTGACCTGCTAGAAGTTTATAAAATAATGAGGGGTATAGATAGAGTTAATGGTAGTTGTCTTTTCCTTAGGATGGGGGATTTCAAGACTAGGGGGCACATTTTTAAAGTAAGGGGAGAGAGATTTAAATTGGACATAAGAGGCAAATGTTTTATAAAGAGGGTGGTTTGTGTGTGGAATGAACTTCCTGAAGAAGTGGTGGATGTGAGTACAATTACAACGTTTAAAAGACACTTGGATAAATACATGAATAGGAAAAGTTTGGACAGATATGGGCCAGGAGCAGGCATAAGGGACTAGTTTAGTTTAGGATTATATTTGACATGGACTGGTTGGACTAAAGGGACTGTTTCTGTGATTTATGACTCTATGATTCTATATATGGAAGATGGAATAACAGGCATAACAGGATGGGATAACTACTTTGTTTGCATTTTGCACTCTTATTTAACATTTTCCAAGATGGCAGCACCAGCAAGGTAGGCAACATTCAGGCTCCTGGGCTCATTCGCTCCAGGCCAGCTACTTCCTCCCATCTTTCCTTACCCTTTCTGTCTCCTTTCTTTTTCTTTTTCTTTTTCTTCATCTTCTTCCTGTTGGCAGTGGCGCTGAAGGTGACATGGCAGGGGAGGGCGGCTGGAGCAGGACTTCTCGCGAGGCAGTAGCCTGGCCTGGCCTGGCAGCAGCGCTCGGGGCTCCTGGATGTGGTAGGCCCGGAGCCGGGGTCTCCTGGTTATCGGCATGGCAGCAGTGGCAGTGGAGCTGGGGGCATCCTGACTGCAGGCCGAATGTGGGTTCAGCACGGGACCTGGCACTGACAAGGTGGGCCCAGTGACAAAGAGATGGTGCATGAAGAGTGGTGAATCTGATGTTAACGGTTCCAGAACAGCAGCGGAGGTGTGGCGGTGCTGGTGTCTTTGATCAGCCGGCTCAGCGCTCAGGACTCATGGTGGAGGTGGTGGAACAAAGATAGAGTCTCTTTCACCATATCTTTTTATTATTAACCTAATCAAAATGGCGCTGGATTGTGGTGACAGTTGGAGCTTTTTCACTGTATTTTACTGTGTTGTTCATTGTAGAGTACAAGTAACAATAAGTCATTATCATTTGTCTGATTTATATTTATTAATAAAACATTGTTTATGGAAATTTGTTATTGTACTATTACATGCCCCAGTTCATGATCTGAAATTCATTTAGCTGGTCTCATCCTGCAGACTAAGGTATAAGTAATCTGGTTTTTCTATTACAAATACAATTATTTTTATCAACTATTTTAACAAATATTAAATACTGAATTTTCTGTCACTTTGCAACAGAAGCTTGTAAAAATCAGCATTAGAAGCACTTTAAAAATCCCTTGTAAGCCAGTAACAAATTTTGGATCAGAAATATTCCTACACCTGCAGAGGCTAGTAAATCAAATAAAATATAACAAGATTACATGAAAATTATTAGGGATTTTGGATAGGATTACAGGGCTGAAATTTCATTTTAGTCTAGGGGTCTAGATCAGAATGTATGTGTGTGTGTGTGTGTGTGCAGCTTTGTGGGACGTGCCTACAATGAGGGGGATGACACCCGCTGTCAAAAAAAAAGGTTTAAACCGTGCATTTATAAATTTATGTGCCGCATGTTGATATCTGCATGATGTCAGTGTGTGTGGCTATGTGTGTATCTCAGTGTGTGCATGTCTGTGTGTGCGTGTCTGTGTATATCTGTGCGTGTAAGGTTCTGTGCAAATGTGACTGTGAGCAATTGTGTGTGTTTCTGTTTGTTTTATGTGTAGGTCTGTGTGCTAGATATCTGTATGTTTGAAAATGTGTCTATATGTCTGTGTTTTAAGCAGCTATACGCATCTGTGCTTTATGTAACTGTCCATGTGTTTTTTTCACCGCCTGGATGTCACATACTAATCATTGCATTTCATTAAACGTCAATTATAGTTACAAAAGAGGAAAAGGGGTCATTTTATAATTTATTTTCTGATCTAAGGATATAGTCAAAGACTTAGAAGAAAACAACAATGTATTGGGAACACAATCAACTCTCTGATGAACGCTTGAATGCGGAATTTCCTCGGGACATATTTACAGCAATTAGATTGTGTTCTGAAAAGAAAGTAGCTCCACCTTAGCAGCAGAATAATATGTCGTGTGGTGGTTGGAGCATACTCCCATATTGTGTTATTTATTGAATCACCATATGACTGGCAAGACTGGCACCATCTGAGAAAGTGCCTACTTGATTGGTACACCATTTACCACATTAAACATTTGCTCCCTTCACCATTGATACACAGCAGCTATAGGATGTAGTGCAGCATCTTGTCAAGGCACCTTTGAAACCTGTGAGCTCCAGCAACCAGAAAGACAGAGACAGCAGCTGCATAGTAATACCACCCCCTGCAAGTTCTTCTTGAAGCCACACACCAACTTAACATGGAGCTATCATTGTCACTGCATCCAAATCCTGGAAATCCCTTTCCAGAAGCTGCGTGGATAGACCTGCATCTGATGGATTGCAGTAGTCCAAGAAAGCAGATCACCATTACATTTTGCAGGGCAATTAGAAATGGACAGCAAATACCAGCCTTGCCAGTGCTGCCCAATTTCTATTAAATAATTTCAAAAAGTGGTATCTGTGTGTCTTCAAAATTGCTATTCTTTCATGACATTAATAACAGATCATTATGTGACAGTTCACACCATCAGACTTTGGGCCATGTGGTATGAGTCACAACTGTATAGGTAATTTGAAGTTGTTTTTCCTTTCCTTTTCAGATGGTGGGAAGAGAATCCTTATTTAGATGTTGCCTTTCATGTGTGAGCGTAAACCATGAGTTTCAATGTGATATTAGGTTGCAGATATCCTTGTATCCGATCCTATTCTAGTTTCACATCCGATGTCCATAAGTCCACTTCCAGGTTAGGGTCAGTGACTGAGTAGAAGGTCGGTTTTAGCCTCCCTAGTCTACGGGAAACTCCAACTTCATAAGCACACACTCACACCATCAGATTCACATGTACATACTTACAATCTGTTCTGTCATGTACACATATTCATAAACATTGTTTGTCACTCACACAGATACACATCCTCCATCACTCACACAAAAAACACACACATTCACTCACATCGACTTTCACACAGATGCAATCTGGTACTCACATTCATATAAGTCTTCTACCAGAAGGCGCTTAGGTTATCCTATGCTATATTAACAATGGACAGCTTAGGCATTTCTCTCCAACCTTTACTCCTCTTTATGCTTGGTTTCACAGCCTCGGTTAAGAATCAATATTTCTCAAAAAAATTGGGTGTTTAAAGGGTTGAGCTTTCTCCCTGTTGACACCTTGGCCATGAGAGATCAGGCTTTGAACCACAACCTTTATGACTCAGAAATGAGAATACTACAACCTGATTCAAGGCTGACACGCTGCATCTGTGCCAATTTTCCTCATTGAATTTTTATGACAGAAATATTCTTTATACTTCACTCTGGTCAGTCCTGCAGTGTCAGGCCCTAACCAGCAGGATGATCGTACCCCGTTCCTGTGAACCTGCTTTGATTCTTGCCATTTGCATGTAAGCTCTGAATTTAGGTAAATGGAATGGGTGGAATCTTATACAATCTTATAGAATGCGAACAACATGGGCTATGGCGGGAATGTGGCAGAAACACACCTGAAATCTAGCAAGGTCCATTCAACATTGGGAATAACATTCTTCTCAGTTCCAGGCATAGAGTTGAGGTTCTCATTAGGCAGTGGCAAGTTGCCTATTCAGTGGGATAATTGCTTGATAATAACTCTATTATCTGCACATCTGTGTGTGAGTATGTGTGTATAAGGGAAAGTTTATAAGAGTATCAGAATTTTAATTAGTAGGATTACATACCAACAATTTACAACTGTTTATCTGTGGCTGAAGTCTTATTACTGGTCATCAATAGGGAATCTTGTTAAGTGCAGAGACATGGTCCATGCTTTAGATCAACCGGGGTTGGACAGTATCTTGTCATTTAGTCACCCTTCATCTACACTTGAACGGTCCTTGACTGTAGTACTGCCTCATATGGAGTCAGGCACCAAAGTGTCAATACCTCCGAGACCCAACCTTGTTATATCAGCCAGGACTCCCTGATTGGACCAGATTACCAGCCCCAATTAGTGAACTCATATTCTATGAGGTCCAGCTGGCTGACCTTGTTACAATCGGTGGCTCAGTGGTTAGCACTGTTACCTCACAGCACCAGGGATCCGGCTTCAATTCCAGCCTTGGGCGACTGTCTGTGTGGAGTTTGCACATTCTCCCCGTGTCTGCGTGGGTTTTCTCTGGGTGCTCCAGTTTCCTCCCAGGTGGATTGGCCGTGCTAAATTGCCCGTAGTGTTCTGAGATGTGAAGATTAGGTGGGTTATAGGGGGATGGGTCTGGATGGGATGCTCCAAGGTTCAGTGTGGACTTGTTGGGCCGAAGGACCTGTTTCCATACTGTAGGGATTCTATGATTCTATGAATCATGATATCCAGCAGGACCTCCAGGGCCCTACCCTCAATGCAATGTGCCAGTTTCTCCTCCTTAGTCAGGTCCAGGATTAAATGTTAGGGATTGCGCAGGGCAGGCCCAGACTGATAGTGCTCACCTGGGTGCACAAAGGACTCTTAAAGTGATGCAGGTGCCAAGGATGGTGTTCAATTCCAGGATATCATGGCACTGGTGTGTTGTTCCAGTTATGGCAAATGTTGGGATCAGGCTAGAATTGGGCAAGAAAGGTGTAATAGGGATGGGGTAAGTAGTCAATAGATGTGTCTGATGAGATACGGTGAGAAATCTCACTGGACTGTATGATGAAAAGGCCTGCATGAAACCCATCAAAACTGAGAGACAAAAAATTGTAATATTCAGTCTATAGATGGCAAAGGATGAAAATTGTGTGTAACTGTGAGTTAATGCAGAAGTTATATCTGTCTTTGTGTACAACTGTGTATATGTGTCATTATGTTTGTTTGCATGTGTGTGTTGTGCCTGTGTGGGTATTTTAGGGAGTATATTGGGTATAAAACATACAAATATAGCAAAGGGGTGGCCAATACCAATCTGTCCAGGCCCTTGTCCCATTGCTGAATGAGCTGGAAATAGCTTGAAGTCACCTCAAACACATTAATGACAAGGTGAATGTCTGTTAAAGGACACTCTCCTAAAATTTGGTTGTTTGGTCATAAGCTGACTCCACCCACATTTTCTAGTCTTGAATGAATTCTAGACAATGTGCTTTGGGAAAAAGCGCTTGTGGAGTTGGAAGGAACAGGAGTTTTCCTCTGGTTCCACAGGGCATCTAACAGCCATTGAGTCTGTGATATGCCCATCTACTTCTGCCCTCCCCAACTCCCTGGGATTTACCTATGAGCCACTGCTGGCCCTATTTCTAACCCTGCAGAAGTGGTGAGCTAAGCCCAGGACTCAGGTTCAGACTGACGTACACTTCTCTGCTCTGGATTGCAAAGTAGCATTGGGGTCAGGCTAATTATATATCAGACCGTTATAGTAGTCTGACTCCATAGTCCTTCAGGGCACTGGGGTTTTCAGAAGATAAATCCGCTAACAACCAGTGAGCACCGTCTAATATTAAAATGATTCATATACAATGAATAAAATGTGCAAGTTCAGTACCGGACAATCAGAGCAAGACATTATTCTTCTTTAAAAATTATCTCTTGGCTTCTTTCATTCCTGATCCCTGTAATCCCCTTCCTGGGATTTCTTTCCTCGTCCTATAATCCAGACACAAGAAAAAATATAATCAGGCTGCAAGTCGACAATTGTGCAGTTTGCTGACATGATGCATTGAGTGGGAGGATTATTAGGGCATTGTTTGTAGCCTGAGATATTACAATTTGAGATGGATAAGCAGTTTAAGCAAACCTGATCCACTTACAAAAAAAAAGTTGATTGGTTTTGTTTTTAGGGACTCAGTCTTTAGGGAAGAAGCCACATGTCACATGTTGGTGAGAAAATGCATTCTCTACAGTGTGTGGGATTATCAGTGATGTTTCTGACTGAATCCCCTTAGAGTGTGGGATATCAGTGACGAAGGTCTTAAAGAGGAGTAGGGAAGTTAGAGGGGTGTAGGGAGGGAATTCCAGTGTACCAAAGTTGGTTAACCATTGGGGGAGAATGAACGAGTGCATGGTGTTTTCATGTACGTGTAAGCTTTGGAGGAAGGAATGGGATGGTGCAGAACAGTTGGAGAGAGGTGGGAGTATGATGCCAAAAGTGAACTGTAACAGAGGGGTTTGAACTTTACATTTGAAGGAATTGGGTGATTAGGCTTTAGCCCTAACATTACATGGATTTGGTGAGATGAAGGACCTTAACATGGTTTTGAAAACAGACAGTAAAGGTGACACAAGAAGTAATTGAGAAGCCACTAGCAGATTTAAAGAATGATGATTCAAAGTAACTTATAACAAATTACAGCAAAAACAAGAGACTGCTGATGCTGGAAACCCGAAATAACAGTAAAAAGGCAGAAAATGCAAAGCAGGTCAGGCAGCATGTGTACAGAGAGAAACAAAGCTAACTTCTCAGGTTGGTGATTTTTCCTGAAAAGTTCCAGCATTTACTACCTTTTGTTTTATGCAATAAAAGAATTTCTGTACATATTAGAGGTGCTTCCAGTCTGGTAAGAGTACATTATGAAAACATTCAGATTATTTAAAGACTGGTTTCTGATATCCTCCACACTGCAGAGAGTCTGTTGGAAGCATCACCAATATCCCACACTCTGAGAAGTATCAGTCAGAAACATTACTAATATTGTATCCTATTCTCTGAAGGCAATCAGAGAATGGAGTGCAGATCAGAGAGAGGGGACAGGATCAGAGAAAGAGGACAAGTCAGATAGAGACAAGGGGTTCAGAGAAAGGACAAATCATCGAGGGACTATTTAGAGAGAGGGAATGTATTCAAAGACAGGGAGAATCTTCAAAAAGGAGTGTGGGGTATTTTTCATTCCTTCATGGGCTATAACTATGACTGTTTGGGCTATCATATATTGGTTGTCCATAGTTGTCCTGGAGATGGTGGTGGTGAGCTATTTTTTTGAATACTGCAGTCTATGTGCTGGAGGTAGACCCAAATGCTACTAGGGAGGGAATTCCAGGAATTTGACCAAAAGGTGGTGAAGAAATGGTGATATCAGTCCAACTTATGTGAACCGAACCCACCTGAAGGATCCAAGATGAAGAGGGTGGGAGGGTGTGATAACTGGATTTCTGGGCTTGTGGAGAGGGTGACTCCCTGACTCTGTTCATGTTGGCAAGTGTGTCCGGGCAGGTACATGGAGTTTTGAAGCGGGGTGGGGAAGCTGAGTGGGCTAGATCTGTTTAAGACTGTGATGCCTCCCCCTGTCCAAAAGCACATGACGAATGGCCAGATGGGGAAGATGAGCAAGATTGCCAACCTGGCGCAAGGTGACCTCCGGAGAGGAGGCAGGAAACTGGGATCTAAGGAATTCCTTTCTTGCCTCCCTCACTCGGACTTCCAATGAACCAAAAACATTCCGTCCTGAGGGGATTCACGTGGCTCCGGTGCTGACGCAGCTCCTTGAAGTGTTAGCAGATTTTCCAGTTAATAGGATCACTGAAGCTTACATTGTCATCTGATAAAAGTAAGCGGATTGACATGTGCGTTGCTCCTTCTTAACCAATTTGCCTTCAATTAGCGTAATTAAGAAACTAACAAAGCGGTATTGCATTAATATAGTAAAGTGATGAAAGTATTAAATCCCCTCTACAGGGACAAATCAGTTTGCCATTCGCCCCGCTGAAAACTAAAATGCAATTATATTAATTTATTAAGTGGATGCTTGAGTTAAGGAGGTTAGACATCATTCAGAGGCAGTGCAGTACTATTTTCTGCAGCGTTTTATTACTGAAGTCACCTCGAATTTACCAAAGACTCATTAGCAGCATGAAGACTGTGCCCTCCCTGTACGCCACACTCAAGCGAAAAGGCTACAGCCTCCCTCCTCCTCCTTCGTGCTGGAACACAGGCCCGCTATTCAACTACGGGGAGCTTCACAGCTCTCGTCAATGCCCACAGAAGCGGGATGGAAGGGTCTGAAGAAGGGTCTAGGCTCGAAACGTCAGCCTTCCTGCTCCTCTGATGCTGCTTGGCCTGCTGTGTTCATCCAGCTTTACACCTTGTTATCTTGGAAACAGCATACGCTCACTTCAGCTGTCCATTAGGTGTTGACGGATACTGAGAAAGAGTGGGAAAGTAACCTCGATTAAGCACATGAGCAGGGAAATCAATGTGGGAGATCTGGAGATGAAACGGGGAGATAGTTCTTTTTTCAAGTGCGATTAATCCGGCGGCTTCCTTTCTGAACAAAGCTAAAAAATGTGATTTCAACGCGTCCCAAATTTCGACACTGAACCGTGTTCACTGCAATCTCCTGGCTGAATAGCTCAATTTTAGAAACAAAAACAGAAATTACTGGGAAAACTTAGCACGTCTGGTAGCATCTGTGGAGAGAAAGCAGAGTTAATATTTCGGGTCCAGTGACACTTCTTCAGAACTGACTGTAGCTGGAAAAGGCTGGTATATAGAGAGGAGCAGAACTTCTTTAAGGCTCTGATGAAGAGTCATCTAGACTCGAAACGTTAGCTTGCTGTCTCTCCATGGATGCTGTCTGACCTGGTGTGATCTCCAGCATTTTTTGTTTGTTTTCAGTACAGATTCCAGCATCTGCAGTAATTTGCTCCTTTTCAAAGTGGGCATATGGGGAAGAGATGTGGCAGTGAGTTAAACACAAAAAACAAATAAAAGAACTGTGGATGCTGAAAATGTAGCTTTTCCTAGCTGTCCTTTTTGATTTTCTTAGCAACAATCAATATTTTTCACACCTTAATTTACACCCTTTTTTACATCTTGTTTCTCCACTTTTAACAACCCCTTTGTCTTCTGCATTGGGCCTTAATGTCATCTGCCCTCTTGCTCCCCTGTTAGAGATGAAAAGCATAAAAATGAACCTATTTTCCAACACATTCAGTTTTAAAGAAATCATACCACACTCGAAAGTTAACTCTTTTTTCTCTCCACAGATGCTGCCAGACCTGCTGAGTTTCTCCAAGAATTTCTGTGTTTGTGTGTTTTGGATCTCCAGCATTGGCAGTTCTTTGTTTTATCCATCCCTATCAACTGAATTTGTGAAATTTGCTTTAAATTCCTTTGTAGAACCATCATTTCAGAGCTCTGCTGTCTCAATAAGCATAATCCTTTAAGCATTCCTGACATGTTGTTACTTGTCATGTTTAAGATTTAGAAACTTGTTTGAGTTGAACCTCATTAAGAGAGTGTTGTCTGCTGGTTGAATGCTCTCACCTCTGACCTTGACCTCCGCCCTTATCACAGTACTCCCAGGGTCAGTGTTCCTCACAACTTCCCTCCCTTATCGCCGCTAAGCTTCAAGAAAGTCTGCCCTTGTGCTCTCTTCCCTCTCTCCACACGTGTTGGAGTCAAGACTTCTCACACCAAGATAATGAGTGTTTGAAGACACTGTTCAAACCAGGGATAGCCAAGCACCAAGTGGTTCAGTTTATCATCCCATTAAGTTGCTCAATTGAGATTACAATAGGCGAAGGTGTCAACCCAGATGCCCATGCCAGACTCAGCCTGAGCTTTCCAGAATCTAGAAGGTTTGCTGGTGATCTACCTGCTCCTGAGTATTCCTACCTCTGAGCCAGAACATGTGGGTTCAAGTCCCACCTGCTCCAGAGGTGTGTAATAGAGCCATAGAGATATACAGCACGGAAACACACCCTTTGGTCCAACTCATCCATGCTGACCAGATATCCTAAATAAATCTAGTCCCATAGGCCAGCATTTGGCCCATATTCCCCTAATATGGGGGAATTGCTTTTCATATAACCATCCAAATGCTTTTTAAATCTACTATTTGTACCAGCATTTACCAGTTCCTCTGGCAGCTTATTCCATACATGCACCACTCTCCGTGTGAAAAAGTTGCCCCTTAGATCCCTTTTATATCTTTTCACTCTCACCTTACACCTATGCCCTCCAGTTTTGGATTCCCCTACTTCAGGGAAAAGATCTTGCCCATTTATCTCATCTATGCCCCTCATGATTTTATAAACCTCTATAAAGGTTACCCCTCAGCTTCCTTCAGGGAAAATAGCCCCAGTCAATTTTTAAACCCTCCAACCCTGGCAACATCCTCATGAATCTTTTCTGAACCCTTTCTAGTTTCAAAATATCCTATAGGAGGGAGACCAGAATTGCAAATAATGCTCCAAAAGTGGCCAAACCAATGTCCTATACAGCTGCAGTATGATCTCCCAACTCCTATACTCAATGCATTGACCAATAAAGGCAAGCATGCCAAACGTCTTCTTCACTATCCTATCCACCTGCGATTCCACTTTCAAGGAACAATGAACCTGCACTCCAAGGTCTCTTTGTTCAGCAACACTCCCCAGGACCTTATGATTAAGTTTATAAGTCCTGCCCTGATTTGTCTTCCCAAAATGCAGCACCTCACATTTATCTAAATTAAGCTCCATCTGTCACTCCTCTGCCCATTGGCCCATCTGATCAAGATCCTGTTGTAATCTGAGGTAACCTTCTTTGCTGTCCATTACACCTCCAATTTTAGTGTCATCTGCAAACTTATTAACCATACCTCCTATGTTCACATCCAAATCATTTATATAAATGACAAAAAGCAGTGGTCCCAGCACCGATCCTTGTGGCACACCACTGGTTGCAGGCCTTCAGTCTGAAAAGCAACCTCCACCACCACCCTTTGTCTTCTACCTTTGAGCCAGTTCTGTATCTAAGTGGCTAGTTCTCCCTGTATTCCATGTGATCTAACCTTGCTAACCAATCTACAATGAAGAACCTTGTCGAGCGCCCTACTGAAGTCCATATAGAACATGTCCACTGCTCTGCCCTCATCAATCCTCTTCCTTACTTCTTCAAAAAACTCAATCAAGTTAGTGAGATATGATTGCCCACACACAGAGCCATGTTTACTATGCCTAAACACATCTCTGAACAGATTGATTCAGAAATATCTACAAAGTTCATCCACAGGGATTCATCTGGGGAGATGCAGGAAGGTCTGTGGTGATAGTGGGTTTCAGAACCAGTGACTGCAATCTCAGAATAAGAAGCGAGCACATTTAAGACTGAGATGAGGAGAAATTTCTTCACACAGAGAGTGGCAAATCTATACTCAGAGACCTGTGCAGTCTAAGTGATTGATTATGTTCAGGACTTGGATGAATAAATTCTAGGTATTAAACATACCAAGTGATATAGCAATGGTGCAGAAAAACCATATGAAGATAGAAGATCGGTCGTGATCCAGTTGAATGGCAGAGCAGGCTGGGTGGGCTGAACAGCCTATTCCTGGTCCTATATCCAGTCTGTACAATAGCACAAAATCTTACCCTAGTCCAGAGCCTATTCTTTCTCCCTGGTCCTCATAACCACAGGTCAGGCCAGTTGCTGAGACTGAAACTGCATTGCTGCCCCTGCAGGGGGAATCTGGTTTCAACCCAGGAGCCTAAAGCTCATCTACTCCATCCACATTTTCCTTTGTTTCTTTCTCTGCTTTTTCTTGATGTTTCCATTTATTAGCTTACCTTTTTTTATCTTCTTTGGCAGAAGGCATCTTCTCCTGACCTGGGCCCAGCAAGGAGGAGGCTTTCAGGCTGGTGTGGCGGTTTTGGTCTGGCGTGGCGGTCTCGGCCTGGCGTGGTAGTCTCGGCTTGGTGTGGCCGTCTTGGCATGGTGGTCTCACTTGGCATGAGTGCCTCCTATTGTGGTGGCCTCATCTGAGAGGGGTGTACCTGGCCTGGCATGGTGGTCTCCAGGTTTGATGGTCTTGTCCTGGTGTGGAAGTCTCATCACTGTGGACATTTTCTTCAGTGGCAGCTGCTGGGTATTCCAGTGTTTGTCATCTTCATCGACTTACCCCAAAATGAAATTGATCTGAGATGAACGCTGTCTTATTTTTTACTTTCTTCTTCTTAGCTATGACTTTTCTCATTAATACAGGCACTGTAGTATGGGGATTTATGTAACTTTTCACTTTTTTTTCTGTAAAAACACACGTGGCAATAAATTGCTATTCTACCTGTGCATGATACCTTAAATTGAGGCACCATCCTTCCTTTCAGGCAAGGGTACAAAAATTCTGGCACCACTTTGGAGGCAGGCAGGAGAGTTCTCCAGAGAGCTCTGGCCCATATTTATCCCTAAACCAACATCACAAACAATACTATCCTATCCTTTATCTCATTGCTGTTTGTGGGCGCTTTCTGTGTACAATTGGCTGCTCTGTTTTTTTTTTAATCTTACAACAGTTAGTTCAGTACCCAAAAACACCAAATTGGCTCTGCATCCTCCGAATTCCTGAACAGCGCTATATAAATGCAGCTCTTCCTTTTGTTAACTTTACGCTTTTCTACCCCACCCCCAGATTGTGAGACTAATTCTGAGCCTCACCCAGCTCATGGCAGTTGAACAGTGGAGAGATACTGGATTCTTTTGTTTGCTAAATGCGGAGATCTGTTGAAATCCGGGCTTGGAGGGAGACTGAGGTCAGAAAGATCTCCTTTGGTTTCTGTAGACTGGAAGGGCTCTCTGTGAGACTTCAGTCTCAAACTGGTCAGTTTCTCTCGGTTTCACAGCTGTCTTGCAGGTACTGTAAAACCCACGGAGCTGCCAAAACAACTTCCACATGTCATTGTTGCTGAACGATCCGCCCGCAATTCCCACCTGAGTCAACTAGACAACATTAGTTTAAAATAATAAATACCAGAAAATACAACTTGACACATCCTCGAGTCCTGAATCAGACATTGCAAATGCAGGGCGAAAGTGCTGTTCTGCTTTAATTGAAAAATACCAAATGGAAAGAGTCCAATTGCTTAAATTGTTAAACAGGGATGTACAGGGGCAGGGCATTTATTAGATATCCATCTGCTTCCAATGTATTTAAATTGCGAATCGAATTCAACACAATATATACGGCCAGTCTCCCTCACTCCTTTACATTCATTCATCTACACATAAGGTGCTGAGCGTTGTCAGATGAGGGAGTTCATTCACACGAATTTGTACAATCTGAAATTATTGTCATGTGGATTTGCGGAGTGAGAGAGCTTGAAGTTGGGGGACCTGTAGCTGTCTCTGAGAACAGAAAATAACAAGGTACACAGATTCACAGCATGCCCGGCCTTTATCCGTCTGCAGTAATGAGGGGGATTAGAACGAGACTGGATTTAGACTCCGGCAGCCCGCATTGTCTCGGGGACAGTTGTTTTAAAGAGATCGCGTCCGTTCATTTGACCTGGATTATATAAAAAGAGAAAACGCCGATGCGTGCACACTGTGTTCATCATATTGCAACAACCTTCAGAAACATCACAATCACTTAACTTCCTTTACCCACCGTCACTTTCCCACACATTACCAGCCCCGGAATCAGGGCCAATCACACCAGAAAGCGGTGTGCTGGACCGAAATACTGTATTATACACTTAATCGCTTCTTCATTCCTGCTTCAAATTAATTGCCAGCGCGATTTTGTGCTCACAATGAAGTCACCATTATTTCGGGAAGGCATCTAACGACAGTAGCCTTGCACAATAGCAGATTATCATATTCATTCAGAGCCAACTTTTCAGGAGCAGTATGATCTATCATTTTTATTCTCGAATTTTAAAAATATTCCATGTGCCTCCAAAGGCCAGTTGGACTAATACGGGCCAGGATAAGGAATTGTCCTGCTTTGGGAAAGGTAACTGTATCCAGAATATCAATCGAAATCAGAATGGAACGCCTTCAATTCTGTAGAAAGAACATTTGTTGACTTTCCCCATTTGTTTATTTGCGGGGTCTGAGTCCCCATCTCAGATTGTCCTGGAGGAGGCGATAGTGAGCCTATTTGAACTGCTGACGTCTTAGTGCTGTAGGTACACACACACGGTGCTGTTAGAGAGGGAATCACAGAAAGACTGAGGGTAAGTCAGAATGGTCTGTGGCCAGGGGAGCAACGTGCAGGTAGCAATGTTCCCCTTTTACACTCCACACTTCCCCTGGCTGGGAGTATAGATCGAGGGCTGGCGAAAAAGGGGCGGTTCTGAAGGTGCTCGTTCAGAAACTAATTTCGAAAACAGTTTCAAACACCTTCCTGCGTCTAAAGTGGAAAGGTGGCGACTTCATATTTGCCCGATGTTCCTTTTAAAACCTGCGGGCAAGGTCAGGCCGGAGGTGGACACAGCAATAAGCCTGCGCGCGGGGACCATTGGAAGGATGAAATATTGTCCAAAGATTTTAATTTGAATCCAATTTCCAACGGGAAAGCCTCTGCTGATTTAACCAGCGTACAATGCACAGGGAAACTTGGTCAACAAACTTTGTAAACTTCGGATAAAAGTCAGAGATAAAAAAAAACTGCAGATGCTGGAATCCAAGGTAGACAAATAGGAGACAACAAGGTGTAGAGCTGGATGAACACAGCCGGCCAAGCAGCTTCAGAGGAGCAGGAAGGCTGACGTTTCGGGTCTAGACCCTTCTTCAGAAAATAAAGTTCTGAGGAAGGGTCACCGGA
>NC_063360.1:12183146-12191370 GCF_021869965.1 Rhincodon typus
GAGGAATGGGAGGGGGAGTTGAAATGGTTCGCGACTGGGAGGTGCAGATTTGGGGTGCAGAATTTGGGAGTTGTTTTTGTACATTGTAAAAGTATTTAAATGATACTCTACCAACCCTTACAAAATGTGGACTGTCAGAATTCAACACCGGGAAAACTGGAGAAACTCAACATCGGTGCAAAGAAGGCTCATAACTGGGCTGGCAAAGTTGACCCTGTTTCTCTCTCTACAGATGCTGCCAGACCCATTGAGTTTCTCCAGCACTTTCTGTGTTTGTTTCAGGTCCCCAGCATCCGCAGTCCTTTCCTTTTAGCTAATTGTCAGAATTATTAGGGAAATACAATAGACAGATCCCCATTATGTGAAACCAGCTTCAGAAGGGTTTCTGAAAGAGGAACGTAGTGTCTAGTAATCACCTGTCGTTTCTGTAAACGAACCATCATTTTCTGTTTGTATATCAAATTTAAAGAGCTCTAGTCTTCGATTTCCCTTTTAGTGATTTTTTTGGGTGGAAAATAAAAGCCTTTTCTATGGACACGAAATGTGCAGGTTAGGTGGATTGGCCATGCTAAATTGCCCATAGTGTCCAGGGATGTGCAGGCTAGGTAGATTAGCCATGGGAAATGCAGGGTTACGAGGATAGGGTGGGGGGGTGGATCTGGATGGGATGCTATTCAGAGGATCGATGTGGACACTTTGGGCCGAATGGCCGGCTTCCACGTTGTAGAGATTCAATGACGATATAAGTAAACACAATGAGGCGAGAAACCAGCAGATTGTGCCGCTCTTTCCAATATTAATTTGAAATATTTCTTCCAGCTTTCCCTGTTTCGCAGTAATTTATTGGGTTAGGGCTCCCATATTCAGTGCTTTTGAAACTAACATTGAGATGTTGCGGGGGTCGTAAAGGGGTCTTCTCCATACCCAAACCCGAACTAGAAAGTCCGAAATGTCTAAGTGTTTGATTCACAGCCAAGGCACCAGTTAACAAAGTGGAGCTTTCCTCCGGAGGTGACAATTCAGTGAGAGAACCACCTCTCTCGGAATTTACAGCAATTACTGCATTAAAAAAAAATCCCCTTCGTGTCAATCAGTGTCAAGAGGATGTCTGTCCTAATGATCAGCTCCGCTAATCCTCGGCGATTTATTCCTTTCCCCCTCGTATACCGACATCTGGGAAGCTTAAAAGATTGACGGAACACTATGGGGAGTGGTCTGGGAGCCAGGGAGAGATCTCAGGAGATCAGGCGAGTCCCACAGGGTATTTTCTTGAGGTTCGGTAGAATTGGAGAGGTTTTTTTTAGAAAAAAGGGTGTGCCTTCTTTTTAAAATGTAACTGTTTCCAATTTTTCAGACGTTGAGTTTCTTTCCTAGTCTGTTTAACATTTTTATCAAATAAGGACGCCAGGTACTTACAGAGTGGTGTAGCTTGCAATTCCAATCTGAAATTCACGGTTTGTGCGGCTCATTTGTCCTTATTTCGTGGGTCACTTTTTAAAGAACAGGTTCAGATGTCTATTTGACATCCAATTACTCATGTAGTTGTAATTGCTACTTAACCAATAATGTCTTTTAAAACTTTTCCAAGGTCTGTACTCGCCACTGGAGCTTGTTTTTCTTTAACAAAATGTCGATTGGAATCGACTTCGAAAGTTGTGAGCAGGGGGGCTTGGCTTTGCAGAAGTTGCTGTGAGCTGTGATTTGTTTTTTTCTCTTGGAGCCCAATGCGTCGTTCCAGGCTGAAATGAACGGCGTGGAAGAAACCTGTTTGCCCCCCAGCAGCTTCCACGAAATGGTTAAGAGCCCAGGCGCCTGTTCGCGAGTTCACAGCATCGACGTGATCCTGGGATTTGCGAAGGATCAATCCGTGCTCAGCCCGGCGCCCCTTCCTTCCAAATGCTCCCAGGAGCAGGGCGAGAGCCAGCAGACTGCCTGTTACAGCCCCATCCCCGGCCTTGGGCTCCGGGAGGTCACCGACCGGCCTCACACCTTTGACGGCGACCGGCCTCACACCTTTGATGGTAAGAGCCCTATCCCCAAAAGATGCAACTTTTCAAACTTTAACTCAAGCTCGTTGAGATTTTACTTGAGTGTGGGAGTAAAAGAAAACAAACCTTCAACGATAGCCGTTCAAGTTGTTGTTTGCAATTGTACGAATTTCCTTTCCAAGTTTAGGGGATTTAAATTAGCAAACGGGCTACAATTCGAAGGGTTGTGATATGCAGTCCTGAGTTTAAAACCCACTGTTAGAGATTCTTTAAATGGAGATTTCTTCCCAGAAAGTGACTGGACTTGATCCGCTCATTATAACGTCCACCTTCCACTTTGTGTATGTTAACACTGTCATCATTTAGTTAGAAGTTCTCCCTATGGACTGCGAGACCTTTTTCAATAGGAGAAAGAGGCATCATATAAATTTATATATTATAAAATATAATATAAATAATGAGCAAAGCGTAACCCATTAAATGCTTAGCTTTAATGATGTAATAACGAACCTTAATGCAATTATTTTAAGAGTACGTCGAAAGTTTGACATTCTGTTGTAAAGGTTTAAATTATTTTATCACTTTGGGGCAAGCAGTCTTCAATTTCCATGAAATTAAAGATCCGTTCCGGGGGTTTGCTGACTTTACGAATTATTTGCAGAATTTTGCCGGTTCCTGCCGGTTCTCCACAAGAGCAGCCGCAAGGCGGAGAAGGAATGATCTCCCGCATTAACACACGGCACCTCTCGTTTATTCCAATGGAATCAGAATCCCCATTAAAACCTGACTCCCCGGATCTGCAAGAACTGTCACCTTCCCACGGGACAGGGGCCCTCAGCATCGCCCTTGAGGAGATTCCAGTTTGGGAATGTGCAGACTTTGGATGGTTCTGTTTGTGAACATTGCCGTTCCTCTCTCTCTCTCTTTCTCTCTGTCGTTAGTATCGGAATGCCGAGTTATTCGTTCCAAATCAAAGTGAAGCCAGAAATAACGCACAGAATTCGATGCGGACTCATTGTCCAGAGAGTAGCCCCATCTGTCCCCAAGTCGTTCGTGAACTAAATGGTTTCAAGTGAGCCGCTGGTTTAACATCTTTTCATTGGGACACTTAATTTCCTTTTAACTTTTGCTGTTTACATTTTTTAAAAATCTTAAATTGAACCATCTACCGAGAGCTTGAGTGTTGTAAATCAATTAATTGGTTCCTGGATAAACAAAGAACTGCGGATGCTGGAAATTGCTGGAGAAACTCAGTAGATCTGGCAGCATGTGTGGAGAAACAGTTAACATTTCGAGTCCTTCATCAGAACACATCTCTCCAAAGATGCTGCCAGATCTGCTGAATTGTTTAATGAATCCTTATCCCTCATAAATAAATCTCTCCCAGCTCCAAGCTCATCTCTGAAACTTTTCTTCAGTTTCGCTGTAATTAATTCCTCTGTTTTTTGTTGTCCTGAGTGTTTCAGAAACCAACACTTAGGAATATATTGTTCATCTTTTTTTCGTTTTGCTTGTTTTTTGCTCGAATGCATTGTCTTCGTTTCGTTGTGTCACGTTTGGTTTTGTTAGCGTTTTCAGCTTCTAGAAATGTTGAAGGCATCACATTTCGTTACCGGATGAAGCCACAGCTCAGGAAAATCAGACGGAAACTGAACAAATTCACACACAGCAAAGCACAGAGTAAGGGCGGAAAACAGGGGTCATCGAGATCGCCCTGGTGCTTAGTGGGGTGAGAGGGAGTGGGCTAGTAGCAGGCCGCTGGTCAGGCAGCGATCCGAAGAAATAGCAGCGGCCCATCATTTCAGTAAGGTTGTGTTGATCTGACTTTGGCCTCAGTTCCAATTGACCCTTGACTCAACGCATAATCTGTCTCACTCAGCCCCAGGTGAGCAAGCTTCCACTGTTTCCTGTGGAAGAAAAATCCCGATACTAACGTCCCCCATTTACCACCCCCGCCCCCCCCCCCCCCCACCCCTCCCCCCCCCCACACACACACATACACACCAGAGAACAAAATCCCCCTCTTAAATAGAGACTTTTTGAAATGTGCTCCTTAATTGAGATTCACCCACAAAAAGAAGCATACTCTCCAGGGTCTCTCGGAATCTTATATATTTAAATATAATCATCTCTCATTCTTCTAAACTCCAATGAACATTTCCTCAAAAGACATCTCTTTCATCCCAGGAATTAGCCCAATGAATTTTCTGAACTGCCTCCAGTGCAAATATTCGCTTCCTGAAGTTAGGAGGCCATAGTGGTGTGCAGCAATCCAGGTGCAGTCTCACCAATAGCCAATGCAGGAGAATTCAAGGCTTCTTGGAGTTTCCTCTGCTTTTTCTTTCAGTTGAAAACAACGCCCTGAAACAAGTCCAGCTCAAGTCCCCCCACATCACTAAACATTCAATACAAATATCCCGTGACAGTGACCCCCGCGACACCCCGAGTGAAATTGATGTTCGAATCCGGCAGAACAGAACATGCAATCTGTTGGATGGCAGCTGTATTCCTAGTACAGTTTACGAAAGCAATATACTGCGGAAATCGGAGTTAAAGCACAAAATGCTCTAGGAATTCAGCAGGTCCAGTAGAGTCTGTGGAGAGAAAAATCGAGTTCATGATTTCGAGTCCAGTCTGGCTGCTTCAGACGGATGACACACTTGAAATCATCACAGTTTGTAATGAAAATTCCAGTAGAGTTTAGTCTGGCTTCCCGTGTACGATATAATTCTAACGAGGCTTTGAGAAACATGATGAGGATTTACGGAACGGCGTGGTGTTCGAATATTTTATCACCAATATCTAGTCTTTGTAACTTGGCTACAGAATTGAGAGAGAATTTATTTGCTAAGGCAGTTAGTGAAATCACAACTCTTTATAGAGGAAGCATTTATCTCAACTTTTGGGTGATAGTTTCCGTTTCTGCTCCCTCAGATTCCAGGCTGTTCTTGAACAAGGATTTTGGTGAGCTGACAGACAGCGAGCAGAAAGCCGAGCAGAAAATGGATGAGGAGCCACCTAAGAAGAAGCACAGGAGGAACCGCACTACCTTCACCACGTACCAGCTCCACGAGCTGGAGAGAGCCTTCGAAAAGTCCCACTACCCCGATGTGTACAGCAGAGAGGAGCTAGCCATGAAAGTCAACCTGCCTGAAGTCCGGGTGCAGGTCAGTGAGAGACACAGGCATAAAAATGCTGTTGAGAGACAAGGAAATAAGGGACTGAGGTGACGGGCGATGAAGGGGCAAATAGGCAGCATGAGAAGATTAAGAGCTCGGATATGCTGGGAAAGGAAGAGAAAGGGGCAGTGTAGTTGGAGAAAAGAAAAAGAAACGAATGGAAATGAAAAAGAGAGGACACGGGTTAATAACTAAAAAAAGCAGAAAGCTGTTAAGAAAATCGTGACAATCCATTGAAAATGGAGAAATAATATGCAGGCCGACAAAATAAAGATAGGAAACTAACTAAGATTATGGTGAAAGAGACAGAAATGAGAACACTGGGGATATAGAGGAAGATAAAAGGGTTGAATATAGATGCAGGACAGAAGACTGAACTACACGGATGGGAAATAAACAGCGATAAAAGAAACAGAACTAGAGGAAGAGAGGGAAGTAAAAGATGAGAACATCACAGAAAACAGACAACTAACATGAAAGCTCAAGAGTATGAACAAATCTCAACTGAGAACAGGGCCAAAGAAATAAAACAAAAGGACTGAAATAGCAATATCAGAGAAAAAACAAAACCAAGGATGAAACGGTAAACAAAACGACACCGTGAGTGAAAATAGAGAGAGAGGGGGCATGGGAATGATGAATGGACAGATCATATTTACTCAAATGATTTGTGCTGTTTTCGGGATCTTGCTGTGCGCACTTCGTTGTGTTTCCCTCCAGTACAAGAGCGACTACACTCCAAAAGTATTTAATCGGCTTTGGCACATTGGGAAAGAAACAAAATAAATGGAAATTGTATTTTCAACATTGGACACTACATATGGCAGCATTTAACAGATATGTAGCGAGGCCAGATTGTACGAAAAATGGATTGGCATATTAGCCGACCAGTGGATCCGACCAGTGGAAATTGGAGACTTTTATTAAAAGCGTACCCCTTTAAGTGTCTTTTGGGCCTCAGCAGCTTTTTCCCATTCCATAGCCCGCAAGTTTCCTCAAGTCGGCAGAAATTCTGTTCGGAGCCAGCCACAGGGGAAGAAAAAAGCATGATGCAAGGCCGTCTCAGGGACTGGGGTCAGTGATAAAAGTTATCTGGCCTGCTCACCACACATTCACCATGGACTTGTCGGCCTCAAACTGAAACACACTATCACTCGATAGGAGTTTGTGTTAATGGGGGTTGTCTGAATGGGGGTTGACAACCCACTGTCAAACACATTTCAGCAACCATCTGGAGGGTGGCCCAAAACCATTGAAGAAGTGAACCCCAGCAGATTTCTGCACCTACCGGGGAAGGGGCTAGCGGGATTAGTACCTGGGACAAAAACAGAAGTTGCTGGAAAAGCTCAGCATCTGTGAAGGAAAAAAAATCAGAGTTAACGTTTCGGGTCCAGTGACCCATCCTCAGAACTGGGAGCAGTTAATTCATGATCACCGGAAGCATTTGGAAGCTTTCTTTGATGGGAATTTCGTTCTCGCTCCCCCTGAATATTCTAATTACATTTTAAAAAATAATTTATTGTGTTTGTCTTCAACTAATACACATTCTGATTTAAGATCTCTGAACACTTTGGCCCTGCTACCTTTTCTTTGTCTCTGTTTGAATTCAAATTTGGTTGCTCGCTCTCCTAATGGCCTTAACCTAAGCCAGGGTGGATGAAAGGATTTGAATTGATTTGGTTTGGTTTGATTTATTGTCACTTGTACCTAAGTACAGTGCAAAGTTTTGTTTTGCATGCAGTACAGGCAGATCATACCATACAAGGACATACAAATCATTGGGTGATTGAACAGAGCAAAATGATATTCCATTATCTATGGAAAGAACATAGAACTGTACAGTGCAGGACCAGGCCCTCTGGTCAATGATGTTGAAACAAACACAATGCCAAATTAAACTAATCCCTTGATCCATATCCCTCCATTCCTTGCATATTCATGTACTTATCTAAAAGTCTCTTAAACGCTCCTTTCATATCTGCCTCCAGTACCACTCAGGTAATGCGTTCCACACTCCTGCCACTCGCTGTGTTAAAAACTTGCCCTTCACATCTCCTTTGAACTTACCCCTTCTCACCTTAAATGTATGCCCCTGAGTTTTAGACATTTCAACTCTGGGAAAAAGATTCTGACTGTCAACCCTATCTATGCATCTCATAATTTCATAGACTTCAATCAAGTCTCCCCTCAGCCTTCGCCACTCCGGAGAAAATAACCCGAGTTTTTCTAGTCTCTCTGTATAGTTCATACCCTCTTGATCATTTCAGTTCATCAGAATTAGGGGGAAACCAACCTTCCTGCTTTAGATAGCTGTTGTCAATGTCAGGTGCCCAGTCAGTAGTCCCAATAATGCAGCAAACTACTGTCGCTCAATGCTCACCCCTATTTTCAAATAGCACAATCAATTTTCATTAGATGATTTAAAATTGAAATCAAATCCATTAACACAAACCCCTGTTGTGTCACAGTGAAATTATCCTGCATGAGACCATATGCTAGGCAGAGCTCCAAGTATAAAATATTCATTCTATTGAAGTGTGTGCTCTCAGTAATTTAGGTCCAGATTGGACAGTTTGTTTTGTGCTATTGTCCTAATGTACAATTCTCCAGTGGCACAGCGGGTGAAGTCACCTGTAGAATCCTGATCATTAAACACAGCATAGGCTGCCAGTTTCAGGCTCTACCATGTTAGTCTCAGCTGGGATATTAGGTGAGAGCTAGAATTAGCCCTGGTACTCCTGTGATCAGCATAAAACTGTAGACATTTTTGTCAAATCAATGATAAAAATCATTCTGCCTGATGTACACGTTCTGGTCCTTTACTGAAGCATCCAAAATAACCTCACTGCCAAAATCCTTCCCATTGACCATAAAATATAGGAACAAAATAGGCCATTCAGCCCATTGAGTGAGCTCCATCATTCAATGAGGTCATGGCTGATCTGATAATCCTCAGCTTCACTTTCCTGCCTTTCCCCCATAGCTCTTGATTCCCTCTGAGATTACACCCTTTGATTCTAGATTCCCTTGAAGGGAAACAACGTCTGTTACCTGCTG
>NC_063360.1:12191470-12228635 GCF_021869965.1 Rhincodon typus
GGGGGGGGGGGGGGGGGGGGGGGGGGGGGGGGGGGGGCGGGATGGTGGGGGGCGTACAAATCTTATATGTTTCAATCAAGTCTTTACTCATTCTCCTAAACTCCAATGAGTATAAGCCCAACCTATCAACCTCTCCTCATAAGAAAATCCTTCCATACTCAGATTAAGCTAGTGAATCTTCCCTGGACTACCTGCAATGCCAGGATATTTTCCCTTCAATAAGGGAACTAGAGCTGTCCACAGTATTCCAGCTGTGGTCTGAATAGTGCCTTACAGATAGCTTTAGCAAACCTCCCTATTTATATACTACAATCCTTTTGAAATAAAGGCCAATATTCCATTTCTCTTCTCTATTACTAAACCTGGGTGCTAGTTTTTTTTGTGATTCATGCACAAGGACCTCCAAATCCTTCTGTGCTACAGCTTTCTGCAGTCTTTCTGCATTTAAATAATATTCAGCTCTTCTCTCCTTCCTGCCAAAGGGCATAACTTCACATTTTCCAATGTTATATTCCATCTACCAAGTTTTTGCTTGCTCACTTGACCTGTCTATATCCCTCTAAATCCGTCTTACTGTTTGCTTTCTCACCAATTTTTATTTGTTCCCATCATCCAAATCATTCATATATATTGTAAATAACTGTGGCTCCAATACTGATGCCTTGGGACTCCATTAGTTACAGGTCGCCATCCTGAAAATGCCACTTTTATTCCATCTCTCTGCCGTCTATTCATCACCCAATCCTCTATTCATGCTAATATACTACTTCCAACATCATGGGCACTTGTCTTATTACGTAGCCTTGTGTACAATATCTTATTGAGTGCCTTTTTGAAATCCAAATATATTATATCAACACGTTCCCCTTCATCTACCCTCCTTGTTATGTCTGCAAAAAGTGTAATATGTTTGTCAGCCATAATTTCCCCTTCATGAAGTTATGCTGATTATATTGACTAAATATCATGGATTTCTAAATGCTGTACTATTACCGCTTCAATGATAGACTCTAACATTTTCCCCACAGCAGATTTTAAGCTAACTGGCCAAGGATTTGGGGAAGATGACTGCTAGTGCACCTCAATCCTACTCCATTTGCCAGTTTTCCTATAAAAGATCCAATGATTTCTGCAAAAAACATTCCCTTAAGACCATAAGAAATAGGAGCAGAAGTAGGCCTTTCAGCACCTCAATCCTACTCCACCATTCAATATATCATTGCTGACCTGACATTCGTCACATCCACTTTCTTGTTCTTTCCTTGTATCTTTGATTCCCTGACTGATCAAGAATCTATCTCAGCCTTAAATATATGCAAGCTCTCTGTGGCAAGGAGTTCCAATGACTCTTGGTCTTTGAGAGATTGCAAAGTATTTCATGTTACAGCCCTTATGTGAAGAAACTTTGTCTAAGCACAGTCTTAATTTTCTTAGTCGCAGTTTGAAATTGCTGACCTCTTGTTGCTAAGTCTCCGACAAGGTATATGAAACTCTTCAAAAGATACCAAATATCTCAAGTCTCTTCTCAACACTGTAGTTTCCCATTCATGACGTTATCCTGATGAATCTATGCTTCATATTTTTAATGCTTTTTTTATAACAGGCACTGAAATCTACATGATATTCTTATTTTAATCTAACTAGTATTATGTACAAATCCATCATTACTGCTTCACACTGGTACTCTGTGTATGAAATCCAAAATTCTGTTGGCCTCCTTTGTGGTGTTGCTTAGCAGCATTTGCCTTTTCATTCAGTTATATATTTCAACTCCTAGATCTCTTTGTTTAGGCATGTCCCTCAGCCGCTTTCCATTAGTAGCATCCAGAAAACCAATCTCTATTTACTTCAATAAGTCACTTTCTGACAGAAATGCATGCTGGCCACCGAAGATTAGCTGTTATGAAGCCATTATGTAAACTGAGTATTGGTGTAGCCCTGTGAGGGCAGATAGTGTCCATATATCTTGAGTCAGAACAGTCAGGGGACAAGAATGGAAAATTGATGGGATGGTGGGAAACGTTGTGCATGGAAGGCAATTTAAGCTTGCACAGACATTATATAATCTGCACATACCATCTCTTCAAAATGTCTTTCTTTTAAAAATCACAGGTATGGTTTCAAAATAGGAGGGCAAAGTGGAGGAGACAAGAGAAGATAGAGGCTAGTGCAATGAAATTGCACGATTCTCCCATGCTATCCTTTAATAGGCCACCGATGTCCTCCAGTGTTGGACCCTTAAGCAATTCCCTTCCACTGGATCCTTGGCTAACATCTCCCATCTCTAGTGCAACTTCCATCCACAGCATACCCAGCTTCATGGCGGCACCGCAAGGCTTACAGACCAACTACTCAAGCCACTCATTCTTAAATTCTCCACCACCGATGGTCCAGACAATGCAGTCGATGGGATCGCCAACCTACCAATGCGCAACAACATTTGTGGACAAATATCCTTTGGAAGATGTAGACCAGAGAAGTTCCAGCATTGCCTCCTTAAGGATGAAAGCCAAGGAACACATCCAGTCCATCGACAAAAGCTGGCAAAATATCTGATGGAAAACTATCGGTATTTTAGAAAAACTGTTAAACAGTACCTTGGTTGAAGTGACAATGTGATGGCAGCCTCCAGCTCCAAAATAACTTAATCCATCATGAATCAATAGTCATGATAAAAATGCCTGGATCTTAAAAGCTACCAATGTGACCTGGATATAAGCAAACTGCAGATGGGACTGGCCTTAGTTATACACCAAAAGATAAATTTTATCTTTTGATTACTGAGGTGACACTCCAGTGTTATGGGGAGAATATAAAGGCACCACTGCTTTCTATGCTTTTCCATTATCACAACACTGTAGCAAAATGCTGTCTTTCATTACCGTCCCAATGTAGGTCTATTGAATCCTGTAGATAATGTGCAATTTTTTTTATATCATTGGGAAACCTGGGTGAAGGGGCAAGGCCCACAGTGCAGGACACCACCAAGGTTGTAAAGAGTAGAAGGAAAGAGAAGAAATAGTAGTTAGGTAATCCCAAGTTTGTAGAATACATGGTGCAAGGAAGGTGAGGATTTCCACAGTTTTCAGATCCTTGAAGAAAATGATTAGCGGTAGAAGATGTTGTGATGAATCTGGTTCTCAACAGAGTGAGAATATTGACAGGATCGAAGTGGTCTTTCACTTCTTGTTGTCTTACAGATTATCTTCTTTAAAAATAAATAATATTGCTGTTAAATAGTTATTTGAAAGAGACTGTCATCCTTAGCATGCAAACAAAGATGTGCAGTGCTTACTCATTGGGTCTAACATTTGACTTTTGTGAATAAATTTAATTTGAATCTCATGAGTATAATGTTCTGGAATATTGGTTAATGATATTACAGAAAATTACATATCAACACTGCCAAGTCATCAATCAGCCAGAGTCCACTTTAATTGAACATTGCTCCAATAAAAGTATGTCAATTGAATCTGTTCGGTATGTGTTGGTACTTCTGATATACTTCTAAAACTTTTTTTAAGAGTTTGAGTACTTGTTTTCATCAAAGTGACGTGTATTGGTTGTGGGAAATGGACTTGCCCATGTGAGCACCCAGTGTCAGTGTCAATCATCACTAGCTCAGATACAGCACAGTTAGCTACAAATATATTCTTACTGTTTTCCAGAATCAAACATTCAAGTTAGCATACATCCATGGAGTAAAGCATTGTCTACATTAGGAATGTAGATCCAGGAGTAAGTCATTCAACCTCTTATCACTGTGCTGCCAATCAAATAACCATGTCTGATCTATGTGTTAACTCCATCATATTCTTTGATACATTCATTGAATGGAAGGTGCTCTGGAACATCCTGGACATGTAAAAATATGCTACGAAAATGCAAATTTTGCATTCATTCATCAGATGCACTTGTTGCCAGCTCTTTCTTGTGTTTTTGGATGTTTTTTGTGCTAGTATCTGATGTAATATTCCTACAAAAAATCATTTTATTAAATAAGATGTTCAGAATAAATTTTTCCAAAGTTCTTTATGGAGCAAAGAGAAACAAATGTGGTATGGGCCCAGAATATTCAGGTAACCAATGTTTAATCCATGTTTAAATGAAACGTGTCAGAAACATTCTATGGCAAATGTGGATTGCTACACGCAGCACCTGGGAAAGTGAGGAAGTATATGGATGCTCAGGCTAGAGTTACCAATCCTCCAGGATTAGCCTGAAGTCACCAGCAACGAAAAATTGTTTGCGGTCTTTCCAAAAATCTCAGAGGAAAAGAATCGCAGACTTTGAAATTTTAAAAAATGACGTGTTGGAATGTTCTTTGAACACTTTACTTCATTAATCACAAACAGTACTGGAGATGGGGAGGAAGTGGGTGGGACAGGATATGTGATGAAACCTCCAGGAATACATCCAAGCAGAATTCACAACCCAAATTCAGGACCTTTGTATCAGGAATGTACAAAGTGTTATAAGGATATAATAAATAGAAGCAGGAATGGATATCCAGTCCCGATTCCCCAATATAATGGACCCAACTGGCAAATGGGATTTCACTTTTACTGATCATCATAACCTTCAGTAATTACCATTTGAACTGAAGGTATTAGGTGGGATTTCTTAATTTGTATTAGTAGGATATTAGGTCTATGACTTCCAACAGAATTGGTGGCTGGTGATATCCACCAGGGATTGCTGAGTGCAGAGGTAAGGTCTCTGTTCTGACCCTCTAGGAATTCTTATATACAATCACAAAATAGAGAATGTGCAACAGAAATTAGCTTTGTTACATGAAGAAAGAAAAAGTCACTTGCATTGATGAAGCACTTTTCATGACCAGCAGATATTTCAAAGTGATTTACAGCCAGTGCAGTATATTTGAAGGGTATTCACTGAAACAAGGAAAGACTTCACAGCACACAAACCAATAGGGTTATCAGACAATGAGTCCTGTGATATTGTATCCCTCACGCTATACAACTGTCAGAAATGACTATCTTTAACGAGAGAGAATGTTCCTTGACAATCAATGGCATTTCCACCACTAAATCCCTCACTATCAATACCCTAGAGGTTACTATTGACTAAAAACTGAACTGGACTCACCATATAACTATTGTGGCTGCAAGAGCAGGTCAGAGGCTAGGGACCTTGCAGCAAATAACTCAACTTCTGCCTTGCCAAAGCCTTTCCATCGTCTACAAGGCACAAGTCCAGACTGTGAAGGAATACTCCTTACGTTCCTGGATGAGTGCCGCTCCAACAAAATGCAAGAAGCTCAAGACCATCCAGAACAGTGCTTGATTGGCACAGCATACTCAAAAAATTCAATCCATTCACTACTGATACTCAGTAACAGCAGCGTTGACAGGATGCAGAGCAGAAATTCACCAAAGTTCCCTAGACAGCGTCTTTGAAATCACTACCATCTGCAATAACAAGAATTGCAAATGTATAGGAATACCACTAGCTGCAAGTTTCCGTCCAAGCCACTGATTATCCTGACTTGGAAATGTATTGCCATTCCTTCAGTGTCACTGAGTCAAAATCCTGGAACTCACTTCTAATGGCATTGTGGATCTGCAGCGGTTCAAGAAGGCAGCTCATTGCCACCTTCACAAGAGCAACTAGGGACAGGAAATAAATTTTGGCTCAGCCAGAAATGCCTATGTCCCATGAATTA
The DNA here is from genome assembly GCF_021869965.1 of Rhincodon typus. Classification (NCBI taxonomy): domain Eukaryota; kingdom Metazoa; phylum Chordata; class Chondrichthyes; order Orectolobiformes; family Rhincodontidae; genus Rhincodon; species Rhincodon typus. The sequence goes on from NC_063360.1 coordinate 12,197,157, forward strand.
ATAGAAGAAAAAATACAAACAATAACATTAGGCATGCATCGTTCAGAAACACTTTCACTTTAGCAGTGGGGAGTATGAATATTTGTGATATCAATTAAGCGGGCTGCTTTGTCCTGAATGGTGTCAACCTTGTTGAATGTTTTTGAAGCTGTACTCATCCAGGCAAGTAGGGAGTATTCCATCACACTCCTGATGTGTACTTGTAGATGGTGGACAGGCTTTAGGAAGGCAGGAAGTGAGTTATTCACTGCAGGATTCCTAGCACCTTATTCAGTCTTGTAGCCACAGTACTTGTATGGCTAGTCCGGTTGAGTTTCTGGTCAATGGTAACCATCAGGATGTTGGTATTGACTTCATTGTCATAGGAAGTTAAAGGAAAAAGCTGGTCATGGTAAATGAAGCTTGAAGTCTCACAAGGACAACAATATTCTTTGGTCACATCAATCCATAGTCAACTCACCTAAATCAGCGAGCACCTAACAGCACGAGCAGGGAAATTGTGAATGAGTGAAAAAGTGCGTGGGGGAGGGATGTGAGAGATTCTGAACTGGAAAGTGGGAGAAAACTCCTAGAATTGCAGTGGTGTTGGAGGTACTGGGATGAAGAGGAAGCTGTCAATGCTTGTGGGAAGGGAGAGAATTGCTTGAATTGGAGCTGAGGAAGAGGCATAGCAATGGTCAAGTGGTATTATTGTTGGGGACCCTGGTAGTGTTCTGGGGACGTGAATTTGAAACCCGCCATGGCAGATGGTGACATTTTAATTCAATAGAAATCTGGAATGAAAAGCCTTATGATGACCATGAATCCATTGTTGATTGTTGGAAAAACCCACCTGGTTCAATAATGTTCCTTGGGAAGGAAACTGCCATCCTTACCTGGTATGAATGACTCATGAAGGGGATGGGAAATAAATGCTGACCTAGCCAGTGATGCCCTCATCTTTTGAATAAATTTTTTAAAAATCATCCAAGTTGTAGGCCTACCTGACCCAGAGGGTGAATGGGGAAATAGCAGAGACTGAAATTTGATAAGGGGGAAGACGTTTATATCAAAACAGTCCCGAATGGTGAACAAATCCTATGTGGTAACTGCCAGGCTTGTCTCTTCAGGTTAAATCGGCAAATTTCCATTCTGGTGACATTGACCTATTTTGTATTGAAGAGCAATATTAAGTGTGTAATATTCAGAAGTATAATGAAGGGTAAGTGCATTTGAAGATATACCTATATTTAGATTTTTTTTCCTTTATTCACTAATGGGATGAGGACATTGCTGGCTAGGCAGCATTTATTGTCCATCCCTAATTCTCCAGAGTCAACCACATTGCTGTGGGTCTGGAGTCACATGTAGGCCAGACCAAGTCAGGATGGCAGTTTCCTTCCCTAAAGGACATTCGTAAGCCAGAGGGGCACTGTAGAGGGAGTAAGATACCTACACCACTCCAGTTGGCAGCATTGTTTCTGCTGTCTCCCACATATGTAACTCAGAAACTTCTGTCAAAGGCAACTCCTGGCAGCATTGCTCTGAATTCTGACAGATATTGCCAATCTTGGAAACAGAGTGTTTGTGATAAACTCTTCTGCATTTATAGGTAATAAAAATGTTAGCATATACTTTCCCCAACATATGTATGCCCTTAACTATAAGGGGAGGCAATGGCCTAGTGGTTTTATCACTGGACTGTTAATCCAGAGACCTGAATAACATTCTAAGGACCCAAGTTCAAATCCTGCCACAGCAGATGGTGGAATTTGAATTCCATAAACTATATCTGGAATTAAGAGTCTAATGATGACCATGAATCCATTGTCGATTATCAGGAAAAACCCATCTGGCTCACGAATGTCCTTTAGGGAAGGAAACTGCCATCCTGAATTGGTCTGGCCTACATGTGACTCCAGACCCACTGCAATGTGGTTGACTCTGGAGAATTAGGGATGGACAATAACTGCTGCCTAGCCAGCGATGTCCTCATCCCATTAGTGAATAAAGGAAAAAAAATCTAAATATAGGTATATCTTCAAATGCACTTACCCTTCATTATACTTCTGAATATTACACACTTAATATTGCTCTTCAATACAAAATAGGTCAATGTCACCAGAATGGAAATTTGCTGATTTAACCTGAAGAGACAAGCCTGGCAGTTACCACATAGGATTTGTTCACCATTCGGGACTGTTTTGATATAAACGTCTTCCCCCTTATCAAATTTCAGTCTCTGCTATTTCCCCATTACAATCACAATAAAACAGCAGGTTTGGAAATTCATATTCTACATTATGGATTAATGAAAGTGAACAGATATAGGACGATAATGGTCTATCTCAGTAGGGTTGACGGAAGGAAGGCGCTAAGCTGCCTGAAGTTGTTGTAAGATGACGTGAACAACAATAATTGCAGTTCAATACAGAGATATCCCCACATAGTAATGATGAATCAAATACCAAAAGCGGAGATGACTGAAAGCCCAGCCTAAGGTAGAAGCTGAGAAGCCTTTTGAGAGGGGGAAGCAATGCAGATGCATTTGATAAAAGAAAATCCATGTTCTTTTCTCTTTAAGACACTGAACTGCTCACTGTGCATTTCCAGCACTTTCTGTTGTTATCTTAGATTGCCACTATTCTCAGTGTTCCATTCATTCATCCACTATTAGCAATAACATTAGGAAACACTAACTCCTATTTGCTCTGGAAACTGCTGGCCACTATGTGGTCTGGCTTGATATAATCATTGTACACCCACTCCATTCCTGTGATTCCTCTTGCTTAAAGCATTGGAATAATAGCACGTCATGTTGCACACAATGCTTTGTGTTTTGTTTCCTTTTAACATTGTCCCTTCACCACAAGAGCAGAATCGAGTCGAATTGAAAACTTTTACACTGATGATGTGGGTTTTCACGCAGCTGTCAGAAGCAGGCAGACCCCAATTACTCAGCATGGCAGGGGTCTGGCAATTCATTGGCCGGAGCCGCTTTAATTGTGGATGGTCTCCCAGCTCTGGCACATGTTAAACTGAAGAAATTAAAATAGCCAGATTTATTAGACACCTTCTCAAGGTTTCACTCAACAGTTTGTGTGCACACTGGAATAGTGAGGTAAATCTAAGAACTAGGAGTCAATGGAGAAAGGTCCTGTAGTTTTTAAGTTCCCATTTTCTTCTCCGTTCTTCTTTTCCAAGGGCACTTTGTTAAGCTGAGCCTTGGCACCCTGGAGTTAGTTACCCTTAGGCACCTTGCCCAATGGTAACATGGCACCAAAATTCATACTTAGAGAATGGAGAGTAGCAGGTTATTCAGAATTTTATATCATGCCTTTCACGATCTCAGGGCAAGCCAAAGGAAATTACTGTCCGTGATGTACATTCTTAAACATGGCCAATAAGAACAAAGAACAAAGAACAAAGAAAATTACAGCACAGGAACAGGCCCTTCAGCCCTCCAAGCCTGCGCCGATCCAGATCCTCTATCTAAACCTGTCAGAGGGATCTATATCCCTCTGCTCCTTGCCCATTCATGTATCTGTCTAGATACATCTTAAATGACGCTATCGTGCCCGCCTCTACCACCTCCACTGGCAACGCATTCCAGGCACTCACCACCCTCTGCGTAAAGAACTTTCCATGCATATCTCCCTTAAAACTCTCACCTTGAAATCGTGACCCCTAGTAATTGAGTCCCCCACTCTGGGAAAAAGCTTCTTGCTATCCACCCTGTCTATACCTCTCATGATTTTGTAGACCTCAATCAGTTCCCCCTCAACCTCTGTCTTTCTAATGTAAATAATCCTAATCTACTCAACCTCTCTTCATAGCTAGCGCCCTCCAGACCAGGCAACATCCTGGTGAACCTCCTCTGCACCCTCTCCAAAGCATCCACATCCTTTTGGTAATGTGGCGACCAGAACTGTACGCAGTATTCCAAATGTGGTCGAACCAAAGTCCTATACAACTGTAACATGACCTGCCAACTCTTGTATTCAATACCCCGTCCGATGAATGAAAGCATGCCATATGCCTTCTTGACCACTCTATCCACCTGCATTGCCACCTTCAGGGTACAATGGACCTGAACACCCAGATCTCTTTGTGTATCAATTTTCCCCAGGGCTTTTCCATTTACCATATAGTTCGCTCTTGAATTGGATCTTCCAAAATGCATCACCTCGCATTTGCCTGGATTGAACTCCATCTGCGATTTCTCCGCCCAACTCTCCAATCTATTTATATTCTGCTGCCTTCTCCGACAGTCCCATTCACTATCTGCTACTCCACCAATCTTAGTGTCGTCTGCAAACTTGCTAATCAAACCATCTATACCTTCCTCCAGATCATTTATGTATATCACAAACAACAGTGGTCCCAACACAGATCCCTGTGGAACACCACTGGTCACTGTTCTCCATTTTGAGAAACTCCCTTCCGCTACAACTCTCTGTCTTCTGTTGCCCAGCCAGTTCTCTATCCATCTAGCTAGTACACCCTGGACCCCATGCGACTTCACTTTCTCCATCAGCCTACTATGGGGAATCTTGTCAAATGCCTTACTGAAGTCCATGTATATGACATCTACAGCCCTTCCCTCATCTATCAACTTTGTCACTTCCTCAAAGAAATCTATCAAGTTGGTAAGACATGACCTTCCCTGCACAAAACCATGCTGCCTATCACTAATAAGCCCATTTTCTTTCACATGTAAATAGATCCTATCCCTCAGTATCTTCTCCAGCAGCTTCCCCACCACTGATGTCAGGCTCACCGGTATATAATTACCTGGATTATCCTTGCTACCCTTCTTAAACAAGGGGACAACATTAGCAATTCTCCAGTCCTCTGGGATTTCACCCGTGCTCAAGGATGCTGCAAAGATATCTGTTAAGGCCCCAGCTATTTCCTCTCTCGCTTCCCTCAGTAACCTGGGATAGATTCCATCAGGACCTGGGGACTTGTCCACCCTAATGCCTTTTAGAATACCCAATACTTCCCCCCAACCACTTATGCTGACTTGACCTAGAGTAGTCAAACATCAATCCCTAACCTCAACATCCGTCATGTCCCTCTCCTTGGTGAATACCGACACAAAGTTCTCATTAAGAGTATAGTAATGGGAAGGTTATAGTAATGTAGGAAATGAGGGAGTCAATTTGTTTGTGGCAAGGTCCAAAAACACATCAATGTGAGAGTGACTAGATGATGTTTTTGGGTATTGGTTGTGTGGTTGGCCAGCAGACCAGAAAGAACACCTCAGGTCTTCATTGAAAGGTTTCCTGGGTGAAAAGTGAAAAGTGAAAAGTTGTTATATCCACCTGAGATGGCAGACAAGACCTTATTTTAACATCTCCTCTGAATCCATGCACCTCTGGTTGTGCAGCATTCCACTAGTCATGCATAATTGGAGTTTTCGCCTGCATTCTGCGCTCAGGTTTTCAAATTGGGGTTTGAACTCACAACCTTTGCGCCAAGAGGTGGGAGATACACCATGAACAACAACAGCCAAAAGTTTAACCAGAACATTAACAGGCATCCCCAATCTTTCCATTAATATTTTCACATGTATTTTAACAGCTGGAGTCACCAGGTAGTAAGTGTGATCAGGAACTCATGTTCCTCTCCCTAATGCTATGATGCACTGAAGCTGACTTGCCTTTGATAATTCAAAACCTTTCATGATGTCTATTTTTAAGCAGTGTGCAATATTTCACAATTATCAATGTAAAAGAAAAAAAAGCGATGAGATATATAAACTGACATTTTGAGTTTTATTGAGCAGTATATTGGTCAGGGCACATCCCAACTGTATTTTGAGTGGTTTGTCATTAGGTAATTTCTACGCACCTGATTGAACAGACTTACTCATAGCTCATCGGTGAAACAACACCTCTGACAATGCAGCACTCCAGGTCTATCTAACATTTTAGCTTAGATGACATGCCTAAGTTGTGGAATAGGGATTTTGACTCAGAGGTAAGAACATGACCAATTGAGAAAGCTGATCACTCTCATTTGTTGCTTATCTCCTCCTAGTCACTGAGTAGTCAAAATCCATTGTGTGTTCTTTAGCTGTGGTCATAGTCATCTCGTGGGTACATCAGCTAGTTGCTCACTTGTTTCTAGAAGCAATAAGCAGAATACTCTAAATGGCCATAAAGTTGCAGAGTCATAGACGTCTACAACAATAAAAAGAGCCCTTTGGTCTATTGTATCAGCAAAGGTTAAAAACAGCCACCTAATTATTCTAATCCTATCTTCCAGCATTTCACCCATAGCCTGTCTGCCTTAGTATTGTATGTGCACATCTAAATAACTCCTAAATATTATAAGCATTTTCACCTCTACCACTCTTATAGGCAGTTAGTTCCAGATTCCCACCACCCACTGGATGAAAAAGATTTTCCTCACATCCCCTCTAAACCTCCTGCCCATTACTTTAATTCTATACCCCTGTCATTGTTTCCTTCATCAAGGGGAAAGATCTCTTCCTGTCTACCCTATTTATGCCCTTTATAATTTTATGCATCTCAATCATGCCCTTTGTCAATCTCTTCTGCTTTAAGGACAACAACCCCAGTCTATCCAATCTCTCTTCATAACCAAAATTCTCTAGCCCAGGCAACATCCTGGCAAATTTCCTCTGCACCCTCTCTAGTCCTATCAGATCCCTATCATAATGTGGTGCACACAATACTCTAGCTGTGGCCTAACCAATATTTAATACAGTTCCAGCATTGCCTCCCTGCTCTTAAATGCTATGCTTCGACTAATAATGACATGTATACCACATTCTTTCTTAACCATTGGATCCACCTGTTTTTTTTTGGACCTTGCTGTGAACAAATTGACCTCTCGTTTACCTACTGTTCAGCTTCCAGATAATTTGGAAGCAGGGAGGTTGTTTCCACTAGCAGATGAAACTAGAACTAGGGGGCATAGCCTCAAAATAAGGGAAAGCAGATTTAGGACTGAGTTGAGGAAGAACTTCTTCACCCAAGGGGTTGTGAATCTGTGGAATTCCCTGCCTGGTGAAGCAGTTGGGGCTACTTTGTTGAATGTTTTTAAGGCAAAGATAGATCTTTGAACAGTAAAGGAATTAAGGGTTATGATGAACAGGCAGGTAAGTGGAGCTGAGTCAAAAAAAGATCAGCCATGATCTTATTGAATAGAAGAGCAGGTTCGATTGGCCAGATGGCCTGCTCCTGCTCCTATTTCTTACATTCTTATATTGCACAGATGTGTACTTTGAGCATGTCTCACATCCAGCTGAGATGTCGAAAATCCCCTTGACTCTTCAGCTTAATTCAGAGGGGCAGTATCTAAATTTATAGAGATCAATATTGTCCTTACTTGAAGTTCTTGGACATAAGCATAACTGGAGCTCTATCATGTACACAGGGGTTCTAAACAGATCATAACTTCTCTGTATTTCTGCATATTATGAGTTGTAACTATCTTATTGTTTTTCACCGTTTTTTACTTTTAACCTTAAGGGACCAATGGGGCACACCAAGGCCCCTCTGATCCTGGCTGCTTCCCAAGGTCCTACCATCTATCATGTATTCCCTTGCCTTGTTTGCTCTGTCCACATGCATCACACTTTTCCGGATTGCATTCCATTTGCAACAGATCAGCCCACCTGACCAGCCTGACTACATCCTCTTGTAATCTAAGGCTATCTTCCTCGCTATGTGGACGCGTGCTAGATCAGAATCAGAATCAATGTCATACATTGCTCCCATTACTATTTGAGTCTTTTCAGTCTATTTCACTGTACATTCAATAACACAACAACAGAAAAAGAAGAAGTGCAGCCAGATGCACCAAGATTTTGTTTGCATTTAACTGTGTCAGTAGATGGCAGGTGTGTTCCGACGTAGAAGCATACAAAATAATTAGCAGGAAGCAAAGTAAAAATACATGAGAAAGTATGTGTTATTAGGAAGAGTGGGACAGTGTGGGCCCAGATGTGTTATAAAATGTGGTAAAATAAATGAAATGGTAATGTGATCTAGCAGAAGGCTTAGGAGATTTAGTGGTTGGTGTCATTGAAGCACTAGCACTAAGATTAGCTGTAATAAAAATAGAAACTGATTTATCTGTATCTGTATCTGTAAAGGAGAGCAAACAGCCAAAAAGGGGTTGAATTGTTGAAATACATAAAGATTTCTCCTTTTATGGGCTGTGGGCATTGCTGGCAAGACCAGTATTTGTTGTCCATCCTTACCTGCCCTTGAACTGAGTGGCTTGCTAGGCCATTTCAGAGGGCAGTTAAGAGTCAACCACATTGCTGTGGGTCTGGAGTCACCTATAGACCAGACCAGGATATTCACGAATCAGATGTGTTTTCAGAACAATTAATGGTAGTTTTGTGGTACCATTGCTGAAACTAACTTTACATTCCGGATTTATTAATTGAATTCAAGTTCCACTTAATGGGATTTAAACCAATGCTCACAGAGCATTAGTCTGGGCCTCTGGGCTATAGGGTGGGATCCAAGCAGCGTAGTTTGTCGCAAGATTTATGGCAGAATTGGATGAGAAGTCTATCAAGGCTGATTTCGATGTCAAGAGCATCCCACTCCATCTTTCACACTAAGCAGGGCAAGTTACCACTTAGTGGGGGATTAGGGCTTGTTAACTGCCTTGCTGACTGCCCAATTCACCTCATTATTATTCAGCTTCCACTAGTAGCAAAGGTATCAAGCGAACTAGACATTGAGTAAATTTGAGGTGTAAATCAGAGCTGGTACCTGGCAAATTTGGCATGTCACTTGCTCCAAAGGACCTCCATGTTGGACACCAGGCATCAACGTCTCAGGGCACCACCCTCATGCACCCTGCCTACATCCACAGTCATTGGCAACCAACATGTGCCAGCCTCTAGGAACCCTCCAATCCATTTTCAGGATGCTTCTGCAGTCCATTGCTGCACCAGTAACTCTCATTGTAACACTGCAGCAAGGACACTGTGCACTCAGGAGCACACACCTAGCTCCTGGACTGGAGCAGGCCATATTGCCATGCTGTTTGCTCACTATCCCTGTGCACACTTACTCTCAGCCTGCCTAGATCCTCACAACATCCTTGTCTTGTCTTTGCCCCTGTCAGCCAGAGATACCAGGCTGATATTACTTCTTGCCCTGCTATTTCACGCAGATACAAAGGAAAGAAGCTGGACCTAGTTGTGAGGTGATAGCCTGTGCTCATGGGGGCCCAGCACAGTCAAAAAATCCCTACAGCGTGGAAGCAGGCCATTTGCCCCATCAAGACCACACAGAACCTCCAAAGAGAATCCCACCCAGACCAAACCCCCTACCCAAACCCTATAATCCTGCAATTCCTACGGCCAATCCACCTAGCCAGCACATCCCTGGACACTATAGGCAATTAAGCATGGCCAATGCTAACTTAAACATCTTTGGACTGCAGGAGGAAACTGGAGCACCCAAAGGAAACCCATGCAGTCACAGGGGGAATCTCGCAAACTCCACACAGAAAGACAGAATCGAACCAAGGTCCCTGGGGCTGTGAGGCAGCAGTGCTAACCACTGAGCCACCGTGCCGTCCCTGCTCCCTTAGGTCAATGTGTTGGTAGAAAAATTCATCAGTGGTCGAACTGGGAGGCCTAAGTCTGGTCCCAACATTGGGTCTTGGGCCTCATATAAAAACTCTGGTTGAGCAGTGAGCGTTATATCACAAATTCTTCTGAAAATGCTTGCTAATATTTTCATTAAAATCGTGTGAATTTCCATCATGCAGAGAAAACATACTTCATTAATCCTGCAACATCAGCAATTGTAGTAACGAAATTGTGGGACAAAAGTAACATTTAAATTAACACATTTTAAAACTGTTTTTACACCTTCCTTTACTTTCAAGACTTATAATCATGTTTGACATGTTAGACTCAGGATGATTGTATTGCTGTAAGTTAACTTACAGTGATACAGAATCCTTCATAACCTAGATATCACACAGCACTTTACAGTCAGTAACACTTGTGAAACTGTGATAATGTAAGAAACACAGCAGCCATCTCCCACAGACAGCAAAGTGTAAATGACCAAATAATCTGTTTTTGTAATGTTGGCTGGTAAGGGTCAATAATCCATCGAAGAGGAGTTAGAGAAATTATGGTGCTGTGTCAAAACTCAACCACATGAAATATGTTCTCTGTTCCTCTAAAATATTCACAAAGCATTTATGTCCATAAGTATCACTGGGGAATCATCTGGATTATATTCAGTAGTCAGCAGTATGAGTGATCTTAAAACAAACTCTCATCTCTATTGCCACTTGTTCTGATCTGTTGTATTGTCTCCCTGTACAGATTCTTATTTCACCATATCTCTATACCTCTGTCTTGTGAACAGCCACTTCTTTGCTTAATTTCCTTCTGGCTTTTTATTTTGCTTTATGAAATAAAATCTCAGGTTATTCTGCCTGTACTTATTATTTCAATGTGACTTTTCTCTCGATCTGTTTATCCTCATACGTACATGTTCTAATGTAAAATTCGTTATTTTAAATTTGATCAATGGAATTATTCATCTTTGGTCGCATCCTCTTCGCTACTCAGACATCTTTCAAAAGCGTTTGTTTGCAATCTGTTTTGATTCCCTTCCTAAATTTGTTTTATGGACAAAGCCCATTCTGTTCCGAACTCCTGAAAAGCTCAGAGTCCTCTTTCTAATTAGAGAGAGTGTAAAGAGAAGTCGCTTTTTTTTTCCGCTTGTTGCTCCCCTATAGGTGGTTCAGAACCTGCTGATTCATTAGGGACAATTAAGTCTCTAACTAGTAATTAATCGCATAATCGATTCCCTGAGCCCCACTAATGGGAATGGCTTCAAATTAACTGCCCAATTCACAAGGAACTACGTCTGAGCAAAGATAATAGAGCAACGAGCGGAATTAATTGAGATTGAGTTTGATTAAAATACACTTTGAATAGGCATTGAGTTTTCACATGACATGATTCCTACAGTGGAGCTTTTCTGGCGCCAAGATTGCACAGGTCGCCATGTGAGTAGTTACACCAAGACCTAATCCCATTCAGAGAACAAAGAGACCTGTATGGGATGGAAAGGGGGCTAGTAAAAAACTGCCTCTGTGTTCTAAACAAAAAGAAAATGTGAACACAACACACACAGCAGCCAGTTTCACTTAAGTGAATATCTCATATTCACTGAGACCTACTTCTTAAACAAATATTGGTGACAGGTAGAAGTGACAGAAGTGCTGCCCTTATTTCTGTTAGAGTGATACTGAGGACACAATTTTTGGTCTCAGTGTTGAGGGGGAAATAGAGGGGAACAAGTTAACCAGCAACCTCTTGCCAGAAATACAAGCGTGTGACCATAACCAATGGATAGCATCAACTTTGATCTGTGAGGGCTGAGTACTCAAATAAAAGCAAACTACTGCAGAGCTTGGAAATCTGAAGTAAAAACAGAAAATGCTGCAGATACTCAGCAGGACTGGCAGCATCTGGGGGGAGAGAAACAGAGCTAACATTTTGAGTCTGATGTCACTCTTCTTCACAATGTAACTGAATACTCTGCTGTTACCATAAGGCAGCTAAAATTCATTGTACACACCTGGGTATAAAGAATAAATGAATTAATTAATTCCATTGCTGCCATTTACCGAACTTCCCTGTTTTCTAATTATTTGAAAACAAACTGCAGTTGATGTTTTTGAGTGAGGGAGGAATTAGTGTTTGCATTCATGGTAGCATTTTGGAATTATTTGTTAGGTCACTTCCACCAACTGGCACGGCCAGACACGATGCATAGATAGCCCGTCATATACATATACAGCTTTACTGTCACTTTCTCACTTCTTGAAAGGAATCTAAATTATGTTTAGATGAAATTGAACTCAAATCAAAAGAAAAACTGCTTAATGTTGACTATAACTGTCTGAATAGAGGGAAAACAAAAGTATTGATGGTGGAACACCGAATGCTGATGAAATGCTTTCTTCAAAAGACAAATTTTGAGTAAAATCCTTAATGCCTATGGTGGATGCATTTGAACCCCACTTGAAGAAAAGAGCAATCACAACTACAAAAATGAAAATTATGATCTATCAAGCCAGATTTCACTCTGAGATCTGCCTTATCAGGTACTACATCATCTAGGACTATAACAAAGCAAATAAGCCTATCCCAAGCTATTTGTTTTAGATACCTTTTTAAATTTTTGTTACACCTTTGCTTTTATATATGCAAATATAAAGCTGTGATATTGTTATTTTCATTTCATTTCAGTTAGAATAATCTTCTTTTATGGCATGCCGTGGTGATACTTTAGATTGACATAGCTAAAGGCTTGAGATTGCCACAATCCAACCCTAGCCCCAGGGAGCTGTAGTGCAGCAAGTGTCAGTTTTCCTGGTGTAACCCAGCAAGAACCAGTGTCTTCAGGAGATGATGGAAGAAATTCAGTAAAGAGAAACATTAAGAATTGAAAAAAAAAATATTTATTTCAGGTTGAAATAATGATTTGAAGTTGATTAAAATAACTCTGAGTTTGAATAAAACTCAACAGTTGTAGAACAGAAGGGGGCACTCTAATTTGTGCTTTATAACGATTTATGTAAATCCATGATTCATTCTGCTCTCTGCCTCTTTCCGGAGAGCTGCTGGAGAATTCTTTGCAGCCTGCAAAAAACAGAAGAGTTGTTTAGTGACCAGGCTCCACATTCTACCATATACACCTGCCAATAGAGATATTCATTGATGGGATTGCACTTTGCTTTTTAATAGCTGCTAGGAGAGGAAATCATTAGAAGGCTGAGTGGGCACTGGGCTAGACACTGGCCCTTGACCACTTGGCCAATTCCACCCAGGCTAGTTGTGTTAAAAGATGTATTTATGACTCAACCTTGATGTTACAGTAAATTTCAAGCAGACTGCAGGCACTGATTCAATTTTACAAACACATGGTTTTGCACTTTGTTTTCTGCCAGATTTCAAATTCCTGCAGTCTCAATATGTTGTATTAATGTCAACGAATAAATCCTCCTGAAGTTCTGCATGTACAACCAATGCAATCATTATTCCACAGCACATGCTGCATGCTGTGGTTACAGGGCTGTTGGTGTATGTCCATTTGATGATCAGTTCCCTCAGGTGACTGGGAGAGGTGGGCATATGGAATTATAAAATTTCCAGTGCGGCCTTCACACTTCTCTCTCTCTCGTCTGCACTGAGCTGGCTGAAATTTTACAGCACGACGAGTGATTAACATGTGCTGGACTATATTGGCCCATCCACCTCAATTCAGCCCCTTGCGGGCAGTTAAGGACCATTTAATGGCTTTCCCTTCTTGATGTGCATTTTCCGACAGGCAGAAGGCAAGGGGATGCCTGGAAAGTTACCCAACTCAGGCTTCTGGCAGGAAGTGGATCACCCCCTTCAAGTGTCTCCTTTCTCTCAAGTCTGTCCCCCAACAGCAACAACAGTGTGTGGCAGTGATTTAAAATAAAGAGACGACAATAATCAAGAGGCGAGGTTATACTAGACTTGGAATTGCATAACATGGCAGCATTAAATAACCATCTCAGAGTAAAGGCATTCCAATACAGCAGCAATGGCAATATGATTGAATTTTACATTATGTTTGAAAGGGCAAAGACTGTGCTAATGACTAGTATATGATACTTCATTGAGAGCAACTGTGTGGGCAGTTGAACTGAGCTCATTGAAATGAACTGGCATACTAGGCTAAGGAATGGATCACAGAGATAGATCATACAGAAAGAGTCATATGACCAGTAGGGGAGGTGGCCTAGTGGTAATATTGTCAGACTGTAAATCCAGAGACCAAGGTAATGTTCTGGGAACCTGGGTTTAAATCCCACCATGGCAGATGGTACAATTTGAATGCAATAAAACTTTGGAATTAAGAATCTAATAATGACTATGAATCATTGTTGGTTGCCTGAAAATCCCGTCTGGTTCACTAATGCTGTTTAGGAAAGGAAACGGCCATCTTTACCTGGTCTGGCCTACATGTGACTCCAGACCCACTGTAATGTGGCTGACTCTTAATTGCCCTCTGAACAATTAGGGATGGGCAATAAATGCTAGCCAGCACTGCCCACATCCCACAAATAAAAGAATAGGTCATAGAGACGTGGCAGAGTCATAGACTCATGCAGCACGGAAGCAGACCCTTCAGTCCAATTCATCTGTGCCAACCACACATCCCAATCTGATCTAGTTCCATTAGCCAGCATTTGGCCCATGTGCCTCTAAACTTTTCCTATTCATGTACCCATCCAGATGCTTTTTAAATATTGTAATTGTACCAGGCTTCACAACTTCCACACACACACTACCCTCTGCATGGAAAAGTTACCCTTCAGGTCCTTTTTAAATCTTTCCCCTCTCACCTTAAACCTATGCCCTCTAGTTTTGGACTCCCGTATCCTGGGGAAAAGACTTTGGCTATTCACCCCTATCCATGCCCCTCATGGCTTTGTAAACCTCCATAAGGTCACCCAATTTGCCATCCCTGGCCCGTGTGGCCTACATATGACTCCAGAAAAACAGCAGTGACGGATCCCTAATAAATACTGATTTAGCCAGAGAGGGGATATTTTAGAATACTGAGACTAAGTATATTCTAGCTACAAAGACAATTTCTAAGGGCTGGACTGACCATCTGTGATTGACTAAAGAAGTCAAGGAAAACATCAAATTTAAGGAAAAAACACAAAAATGATTGGTAGGTTGGACTCACCCACAATAGGAAACATCCTTTCCATGTCCATCTTGCCAAGACTACCCAGGATCAAACTTCAATTAAGACACCCTTCACTCTTTTGAACTCCAGTGGAATGAAACACAGCCTGTTAGGGCTCTGAGAAAGGGTTACTGGACCTGAAATGTTAACTCTGATTTTTTTCTTCACAGATGCTGCCAGACCTGCTGAGCTTTTCCAGCAACTTCTGTTTTTGTTCCTGATTTACAGCATCCACAGTTCTTTCGGCTTTCATTTACTTTTATGTTCATTTCCCTTCAACACTGTTTTCAAATTAGGAGTCACCACTTTAGGACGGAGATAAGGATATTTTTTCTCTCAGAGAATTGTGCAACTTTGGAACTCTCTTCCTCAGAAGATAATGGAGGTAGGGATCATTGAATATTCTGAAGGTAGAATTAAATTGGTACCCTTAATTAACAAGAATCCAAGGTTATCAAAAGTATATGAGAATACTGAACTCATAACATAAACAGATTAGACATTATCTTCAGAGTAGGCTTGAGGGACCTACTTTTTACTTCTATTACCTTCACTTTCCCACCATGACTCTCTCCCACACTCACCTAGAACTGGACTCCAGTCCTGACCAATGGGCCATTAGCTAGGATTACTGAGATGTTGAATAATTAGATTGGCTGGTACTGTCTGAGATGGGATTTTCTCCTGAGTGAGGGGGAGAAGACTATAAGACCATAAGACATAAGAGCAGAAGCAGGCCATTCAGCCCATCGTCAATGAGATCATGGCTGAACTGACAATCTTCAATTCCACTTTCCTTCCTTTTCCCCGTAATCGTTGAATCCTTTGCTGATTAAAAATCTGCCTGTCTCATTAAACTTCATGACCCAGCCTCCGTAGCCCTTTGTGAGGCCTTATCTCCAGTCAATTAACATTTGTTAAATAGGTGCAAGGCTGATGATATTGGCAAGGCAGCATTGCCTGTTGATTTTTCGCGTAGCAGGCAAGAAACCCAGCCATTGAAAAGTTCTGAGATAACAAGGTGTAGAGCTGGATGAACACAGCAGGCCAAGCAGCATCAGAGGAGCAGGAAGGCTGACGTTCCGGGCCTAGACCCTTCTTCAGAAGATTCATTTCCTACTATCATTGAAAAGTTCTGCCTAAAATATTGATTGCCTCCTCAAAATAGTCAAACACGCACTTACCAGTTCTCCAAAGTGTTGACTGAGTGATTATCTTTCCATGTTAGCAATTTCTCATTTCTGACACAACCACTAATAAGACATGAAATTAAATGACCTCTTTGTGCATTTTGATTTATCTTTCAAACCTGTGGCCTCTACCACCTGTAAGAACGAGGACAGCAGCAGAATCATGAGAAGACCATCACCCTTAGTTCGCCTCCAACTCTTGTACCATTCTGACTGGGGAATATGCTGCTGGGTCAACAATTTGGAACCCCTGACCTCTAAGGGCACTCTAAATGTAACAAAATCACATGGATGGCAGTGGTTTAAGAAATGAGCTCATGATCCCTTCTCAATAGCAATTAGGGATGGGCAGTCAATACTGGCCTTGTCAGCAATGTCCAAGAAACTCATGAATCAATATTTTATAATATCTGGTACCTGATCCAGGCAGATCTGTGCAATTCCATCACACGGTTGATGAGTGTCCAACCAGGTGGGTTGGCAGTGAGGCTGCCATGCTTATCACTTGTTTTTGGCTAATTCCTAAATGTAAAAAATGTACCCTGCCATGATGCTGGTAAACCGCTACTTGTAGCCATTTAAAAGCCCTATAGTGCCTCCTACACACAGGGGCAGATCCTAAGATGGAACTGACTCAGAATGTCAGCCATAATCATATTGAATGACATCTAGAGCAGGTTTGAATGGTCCATATCTCTAACTTCTATTCCTATTCCATATCATATTGTACTTTTTAAGGTGCGACGTGAGCTAAATTAAACCCAAACTTTGTGAGCTTGCACTGAAAGAACTCACTCAGTATGGTATAAACAGAAATACTATCATTTGTGGATTCTCTCTAGGTTTGGTTTTGTTAACATGAGTTATGTAATGCATTATCTCCAGGTGTAGACTGAGCTACTGGCTGCACCTTGGGGTTTAAATACAATCATTAGAGGAGATCAAGTATCAGGAATCAGGAAACCAACTCCTGAGGCAGGTTTAACTTTTCCTTATAAAGGCTGGATTGTTTTGAAAGAGGCATTTTAACACTGTGAAGGATTCACTTCAGACAAGTCATTCATTCCTGGGAAGGTTCAAATTCCAAGGAGAACAACTTAGAAAGGAGGAAGTCAGGAGTAAGAAGAGAAAGCAGAAAAGCTTTGAGTTCCCCATTTGTCTCCCAAAAGGCTAACAGAAATTATTGGAAATGGATATTGAAGTGGACAATATGTGGGTGGTCAAGAGGCAAGGAGAGCTGCTCCTAGAGGAATATGAAATTGAAGGATAAAGTGAAAATCTGCATTTGAGATTGAAGTTTCAAATTAAAAAAATCATTAGGTGGGACCCCAGGTTAATCAAGAACAAATTAATGGACATAATGGCTTATTCCTGTTCCTGCACAGCATTTCATTTTAGGTTGTGAATGCAGAATTTGCAGGCACCATCAGAAATCCTTCTTAATGTTCCCAGCCTTTACCAAGCTCTGAGCTAACTCTCCAACCTGATATAAAGGACACATGGATTCACTCAGCAACACCATATTAGATAAGGTTCAGGTGGAGCTATGTTAACCACGTTTCTGTACCTTGTGGTAATTTTGTTGACTGTTGCTTGTTCTTTGTAGTTCTTAGCTCTGTCCCTGGTCTCGTGCTTCAGTAATGATGGGAGGCATCTGAGGAGAGCTTGGAGGAGTGCTCTGTCCTTTAGTCTTTGAATGTTCATCATGAGATCAGAGTCAAAGTTATTGGCAACAAAGTCTGAATTTGGAAAGCCACAGTAGTCTTTCTTGCCCATGAAATGGCCTGTAAAACAATAGCGGAACAAAAATGAGGACTCAATAGCTGAATGACTAAATAATTGTGTATTTGGGTTTTAGAGACCAGGAAGATCCCAAGTTCTATCGTCAATCTTTGTTGAGGTAGCTTTGACAACTGCCATGGTCCCATTGAGTCCACATTGAGTCCCATTGGTTACATTCGTCCCATTGAATCCACACTGACTCTCCAGGGAGCATCCCACCCAGATCCACACCCCTACCTATAACCCTGCATTTCCAATGGTTAATCCACCCAGTCAACACACCTCTGGACATCATGGGCAATTTAACTCGGCCAATCCACCTAATCTGCACATCTTTGGGCTGTGGGAGGAAACCGGTACACCTGGAGGAAACCCACACAGACATGGGAAAAAGTGGAAACTCCACACAGACAGTCGCCCGAGGCTGGAATTGAAACTGGACCCCTGGCACTGTGAGCTACCATACCTCCCTGTTGGATAAGGTGGTACTTGTCTGAATGTCTGGTGTGATCACCTCAGGTTTAGTTTGACTTGAATAAACTGACAGCATATTTCCCAGTTCTGCTTGCGTGCGTTACTAGATACTGGCTGGTCTTTGTATTCTATAGGAGAGAATTTGACCTCGGGTGTAGAATATTTGCATAAGTTAAAGCTGCAACTTCCTGAAACGTACCTGAGGGGAACATAAAGTGTACTGACTGACCAAGTCTTCAGAAGAAGCAAATCTCCAGATACAGCTTCAGGAAAACAGGGAGTAAAAGTACAAAGAGAGTTTTGCACTAGAAAACATCTACAAACTAGAAAATATTAAATTCGACTTCTATGTCTATACACTATGTCTACTGACCCCTTTCAAAGCAATGAGACCCAGAAACAAAAGCCATTAACAAGGTTATGTTGTGTAAAATTGCACTGTGCCCAGTAATCTGGTAAGAACATATAATTTTGATTACCGTTTGATCTAATTACAAGAAGTATTTTTGTTATCTTTCATTATGAGGTAAAATTTGAATAATAGATGTTACATTAGATTACACATAGATCTGTTATTAAGTAGCAAACTTGCTCTTGAATGTGAACAGTAGGAGATTTGCAAGATCTGTAGTCAAATTTAGAGATCACCCTCTCATAGAAGCAGAAGAGCTCAAGTTTGTGGAGGGTAGAAGTTGGGAGGTTGGCCGAGGAGCATTTAAATTGAAGCAACAAAGGCTTCTTATTTTCAGAATATATAAAATAATCTGTGATTTTAAAGGAACAACCCAGATTTCTAAATTGCACTTTAGCAGTAGAGTAATAGATCTTATAAGAAATGATGTAACCTACTGATGAAAGACAAGATCCTCCAAGAGACCACAGCTAATCTCAAACAGTAAAAACAGAAAAAAAATTGGTCCTGTAGTGATAGCATACTTTCGAAAGAAAGAACTCAAGATCCTTTGAGTTAATTTCCGTCGGGTAATATGCTTTCAGGACCAATTCATTTTAAGACAGAACTGAGTTCTCTTAGTTAATAGTCATTTTGTGATCTCATCAGATGCCTGTACCAGGGCTGTTATCAAATTAATTAACGTTCCAACATGGGCTGTGCTACTAACAGAGCATTTTATCATTTTTATTATTCATTAATCCCTAGTTTGCTCAACAATCAAGTGAAATGTAATTCTCCCACTGCTAGCCATTTCTTTTCTCTATTTTTCAGCTAATGTGCGATGACACTGATTACTTCAATAACATAGGAGGCAGAGTATGGTGGTAATGCTCTAGACTAGTAATCCAGAACACCAGGCTAATGGTCCAGAGATAGGCAAATTTGAATTCATTAAAACATGTTTGGAATTAAAAAAATGAGCTTGATGGCCCCATGTAACTACTGTCAATTGTTGCAAAAACCCATCTGGTTCACTAATGTCCTTTAGGGAAAGAAGTCTGCTGTCCTTATATAGTCTGGCTTTCATGTGACTTTGAACCACATAGCAATGTAGTTGACTCTTAATTGTCCAATATGTAATGAATGTTGGCTTAGTCAGTGACATACACATCCCATGAACTAATAAAAAAAGGAAGGAGGACCCTTTGTGCCTTTACTAGTAATAGCTCCACTGCCAATCACTATAGAGCCAGTTTAATGTTTCCACCTATTACCTGTACTTCTAGCTCTCTCTGCTTCTTCACTCCATTAAGTATTGGGACATTTATGGTATACATCTTCTCAAAATACATATTACTTTTACCTACACTGAACTACATTTGTCACTTGCCTGCCTATATCCATTAGCTGTGGCCTCCAATATCTACCCATACTGCCTTCCTTTGCTTTAATGTAGTGTCATCACAAATCTTTGCGATTATTTCCTAAAAATGTCCATGTTGCAGTTATGCAGTTGGGCAGCTCAGCACATCCCAACACTGATCCATGATGGATATCATTGGTTACATTTTACCAATTGAATAGCATTCTCTTGGACCTATTCTCTTCTTTCTATCCTTCAGCCTTATCCCATCTCTCTCGTAGGCAGTCCATTAGATTTGATGATGACTTGCTTCTATTCCAATTTGATGGGTTTGGAGATGTCTGATAAGTCCAATAGACTATCTGCAGACTCTGCTACCAACTGGTAGATTGGCCTGGAAAGATTAGACAGATGAGGAGTTTGGAGGTTTGTGAACTCTTACCAATGCCTCAACTTAGCCCCATTTGGTCACAAAGCTTCTCAAACTGTCTAATGCCTTACCTTCCCGAATAAATTTGGTCTGATGTGAGCCAGGAATTAAATTGACGGGGATGATTGATTTCTTTAGGGAGACTCTGAGGACATCGCTGAAGCATTTGTACTGACTCCTGGGAGTCTTCTGCCATGACTGAGCTTAAAAAAAAATAGACTGAGAGTAGCGTGGATCTTGCAGCTGCTCCTGAGATTACAATTTACTTCTAGATTTCTGATAGTTATTAAAATCAAAAGATATTTGGTTAAGAACATGAATAAGAAATGTTTGGGGGGATATGGGCCAAGTGCAGGCAGGTGGGACTAGTTTAGTTTGGGATTATGGTCAGTGTGGATTGGTTGGACTGAAGGACTGTTTGTGTGCTGTGTGACTCTATGACCCCAAGCAGAATAGCTGCTTTGGGAGCTGGTCTCCTGCCCAATGGAGCTGGGTTTGAGTGACTAACAATTTAATGCTAGGCTCATTGGCTGATGCGAGGCCACTGCTGTTTCATTCGGAGTGTGGTTGCAGCCATTTTCTCTCCCATTGCTCACTTTTGATTTCCAGCAAGATAGAAGGTGACAGTATGTACTCTTCTGTCAGAGGATCCCAGCCTCCACCTCAATGTTTCCGTGAATCCCCAGACATCCAGATCCCTTTTCAGGTAACCCCTTCAGGTACACCTCCCAAGGCTTAGCACCTCTCCAAATCCCCATCAACCCATTTACAAGAGCCTGCACCTGCTCACCTTTTGCTCCCCTGCTGCTGCAGTATCAGGTGGCTATGCTAGATCTTATCAAACACTGCTCCCCCACCCCCCACCCCCCTCACTCCCTTAAAGCCAGGGACCCCTGACTGTTAGTGAACATTCCTCCCATGAGCCTTTTCCCACCCATGCTTTACTATACTTCCATCTGACCATTACTGTTGCTCCCCCCTTCCCATAACCTGTAGCCCCCAATTCTGAAGAATAGGTTCCAGAATCTCTATCCAATGCAATGACCCCCCCAGCTCTGAATTCTCCCATCTCCCTTCCTCCTTAGTTTCTGTGAATGGACCCAACAGACTTAGCTTGGCTCACTTCCTTGAAGGACCGAACCGACAGCCCTGGATGAGAAGTGCCCAGAACCACCTCAACTGATGCCTGACTGCATTAGTCCCTACCAGCAAACCCCCTCAGCTAACCCCGCATGACTCCCCAGACTGCAGAGACATAGGCACCCCAACCGAGAAAACTCCGACCAGAGACCAGTTCCCTGGATTGATATCTGAGGCTGCCCTTGACTTACTGTACCAGGACCCCCTAAACCGACGGGTGCCCCCTTGAACTTTGGTGAGGACTCCTCCCCTCAGACTTGAAGATATGGCTGTCTGCCTGGTGCACATACAGTGTGTTTGCAGTAGGAGCTGCAGGCATATGGGGGCACTGGTGTGAGACTGACCTAGTGTATTACTGTATAGAAAGCTGCATGCCCCCCTGTCAGAGGTCTGCTGAGCAGCAAGACATGCGACTGGTCATTGGCTGCATTGATAGGCAAGACAAGGCAGGTAGGTACTAAGTGAGAGTGACAGCGGCCCTGAGATGCAGCCTGGTCCAGTCTGTGAGCTGGGTCCCTGACCCAATGTGTTAAGTGCTCCTGTTGCAGCCTTTCACCCCTAGATGCTGGTGAACTTTATAACATAGGTCCGTGCCTCCTAAGCATCCTGTAAGTGGTTTGGAGACATACCATGTATGTCATGAGGGATTGGCAAATACCAGATGCTAATTTGGGAGAGGGCTGCGCGTAGCTGGTGCCCTGTGGATCATATCCCCTGAGGTCCTGAGCAACATGGAGGCTCCTCACAACCAATAGCAAGCTGAAGTCAACAATTACCTGCTCTGCCATCTACATTGCGATTGCACAATGTCTAGTTTATTCAGCGCGTTTGGTGAGTTCGGAGTATTAATGAGGCCAGTTGCGGTGTTAATAAGATGCTTAGCAGGCAATAATCCCCCTTCATTGGCAACTCATGAGAATCTTGCCTCATCACTCAATAAATATATAAGAAATGTTGGTGAGATAGGCCTCATCAGGCTTTTCATCTGATTGTGCCACAAATGCTGCTCAGACCCCTATCAGATTCTGCCCTTAGAACAGAATAGCACAGAAAGAGCCCAAGTCTTGGGAAACTGTGTCTAAAAGCGATCCAGTTAATCTCACTAGGTCTGCTCATTTGCCATTGCCCTGCATTTTTATAACCTCTGAGTATTCATTCCATTCTGTTTAATGGTGACTATTGAAGCTGCCTCCATTACCCTTTCAGGTAGTGCATTCTAAATCCTAACCACTAAAAGGTCTTCCTCACATTTCCTCTGGTTTTTTGCCAATTACTTTTTTATGGCCCCCCTGGTCATTTCAGCCATTGAAGATTGATTTCTCCCAATTTCATAGAATCCCTACAGTGAGAAAGTGGGCCATTCAGCCTATCAAGTCCACACTGACCCTCTGAGAGCATCCTGCCCAGACCCACCCTATCCCTGTAACCCCCTGGCCTGCACATCTTTGGACACTACGGGGCAATTTAGCATGGTCAATCCACCTAACCTGCATAACTTCGGACTGTGGGAGGAAACCGGAGCACCCAGAGGAAACCCACACAGACATAGGGAGAACATGCAACCTCCACACAGAAGTCACTTGAGACTGGAATCAAACCCAGGTCCCTAGCACTGTGAGGCAGCAGCACTAACCACTGGGCCATCATGCCACCCATTTACCTAAACTAGTTTTGATTTTATGCATCTTTATCAAATCACTTTTTAGCCTCCTTTCTCTGAGGAGCACATCTCCAGTGTTTACAGTCTGTCCACATTAGTGTATTCCCTGGAACTATACCATCATATCTCTTTTATATTTTCCAAAGCTGTCAAATCTTTCCTAAAATATCATCCAGAGCTGGACAAAATCCTGCAGCTGGAGTTGAACTTGTGACTGATGTAGGTTTAGCCCTAACCTCTCATCTTTTGTACTCCTTATGCATTTAGTAATAGAGTGCAGCCTCTATGTGATAACAAAGAACAAAGAACAAAAAAAATCACAGCACAGGAACAGGCCCTTCGGCCCTCCAAGCCTGCGCCGATCCAGATCCTCTATCTAAACCTGTTGCCTATTTTCCAAGGATCTGTATCCTTTTGCTCCCTGCCCATTCATGTATCTGTCTAGATACATCTTAAATGACGTTATCGTGCCCGCCTCTACCACCTCCGCTGGCAATGCGTGCCAGGCACCCACCACCTTCAGCGTAAAGAACTTTCCATGCATATCTCCCTTAAACTTTTCCCCTCTCACCTTGAAATCGTGACCCCTAGTAATTGAGTCCCCCACTCTGGGAAAAAGCTTCTTACTATCCACCCTGTCTATACCTCTCATGATTTTGTAGGCCTCAATCAGGTCCCCCTCAACCTCTGTCTTTCTAATGTAAATAATCCTAATCTACTCAACCTCTCTTCATAGCTAGCGCCCTCCAGACCAGGCAACATCCTGGTGAACCTCCTTTGCACCCTCTCCAAAGCATCCACATCCTTTTGGTAATGTGGCGACCAGAACTGTACGCAGTATTCCAAATGTGGTCGAACCAAAGTCCTGTACAACTGTAACATGACCTGCCAACTCTTGTACTCAATACCCCGTCCGATGAATGAAAGCATGCCGTATGCCTTCTTGACCACTCTATCCACTTGCGTTGCCACCTTCAGGGTACAATGGACCTGAACACCCAGATCTCTCTGTGATGTTTGTCAGGATAAAATAGCCATTTACTGAGGCTCCCAGATGAGGAATGGCTACTTGGACCAGACTGTGCATCCTACACTCCCAACATGAGTTGGAACAGAAGGGAAGACGACAAATTTGTTGAAACTGGTCTCACCTACAGTCCATTGGGAGCTCCACTTAACCCTCCTGCTGTTTTTTCCTCTTACAAAAGTAGGTACTGGGACTGCACACAGACCCAAGCTGACGAACACAGCACTCGAGAACCACAGGTTAAATTGTCATGCCATCACAGTCCAGAGCAGTTAGCAGAAGAGGGAACAAGAAACAATCGCCTTTGTATCTCATCAAAAACACCTCCTTTTATTGAAAGCATCATTTTCTCCTCCCCGCCCTAATCTGAAATCTAATTCAGTGCAGCTAATCCAATGTCCCATACCAATAATAATGTTTAGAGTTGTAATTGCTGTTAAATCTGTGTCCATTTATCTAAATGAATGCATTAAAAACAACAATATCCCTTTCACTAGAGCTGTACAAATCCATATGATAAGAATCCGACAGATCATTTGCTGGACAGCATAAAATCGTTGCTTTTTTTCCTTTCTCTATATGTTCAAAGTTTTGAAATGTTACATACTGTAGTCAAATGGACAATTGGTCCTTCAACAATTACCAGCACCACTCTGAAGGTTAAGAAGAACTTTCATTTACATAGCACCTTGCTATGTCTCAGAAACATCCACACCACATGCAAAGAATTAGGTCATATACAATTAATTACTTTTGAAGTAAGTCACTGCTGTGTTGGAGGCTAATGTAGGGTTAATTTATTTCATAGTGCTGATCGTTGAGGGATTTTGGGCTTGTTCTACTGGTATTCCTGTTGCAGATGATCTAATTCTTACCACACAGCTATTGGTTGTATCTTACTGCACGCAAATTGGCTGCTGTGTTGTCAAACATTACAATAGTGACTACTCATCTAAAGGTCCTCATTGGCATTAAAGTACCTAGCGCTGAGGTTGTGAAAGAGACAAAGCTTTATGGTTTACCTTGGTTGTTCTGAGGGATAAAATAACAATATGCTTTGGCCTGTCTGGATCAGTATCAGGTGGGACATGTCGTTGGGGAGTGTTTCGTTTAGAACTGGATTGTCGCAAGGCAAGGATACTTCTCAATTTTTCTCTTACCCAGAGAAGCCAGCAAACAAATTTCAAAAAGATAAGGTTTGACTCAATAGTAACCATGTATTCTAAAAACATCAAAAACAATGTTTTGATAATTTCAGTTAACGAGTAATTACAAAAATGGCAATTGAAAAGATGAGAAGAAGCAGATGATCTATGTAATAAAATCTTTATTTTCCAATCTCGTATAAGATCAGGCAGAGCTAAAGAGAGACAGACTTGGCCCCAAGTCCTGATGCCTAGAGAAGGACTAGGGAACTGGCACCACGCTAAGGAATTGAACTTAACTAACATTGACATAACACTCATCTCTGGTGGTGAGCTTGCCATGGCAGAATTCATTTGATGGTGGGAGAAGAAGGTGATTGCCTATTAATGAGATTTCCTCCTCTCCCAGCCTGCTTTCTGTATAAACGTTTGGGTAGGGAGGAGGGGAAGGTGTGTATCTGGTTCTCTCCTTCACATAAACAGACACCCTCACTGCCTTCCATACACCCTAACTTGCACTCAATGCTTCTCATACTCTGTCTCCGTCTTTTACTACCTCCCATATGCTCCCTCTCTTCCAGTGCCTCTCTCACATATGTACACACTCTGTCTCTGCACTTCTCACTCTCACGCACACTCATAAGCTTGGGAAGCCTGTTCCACTATCGTGAATGCAGTTCTACAGCAGGGAGGGGGGTGGGGTGGGGGGGAGATTCAGCAGCTATTTTGGAGGAGTTTCCTTTTCTCACAAACTGCTCCCAGCTTCAATCCTGACCTCACTTACCACTTTGAGCTTGATCCCCTATCCTTTCTACTGTTTCCTTCTCATCCCTCAGTGACTCCTTCTCTTCTCTTTGGTGCGTGGAATGCGCTGCCAGCGGTGGTAGTGGCGTCAGATACATTAGGGACATTTAAGTGACTCTTGGATAGGCACATGGATGATAATAAAATGTAGGGTATGCAGGATAGTTTGATCTTAGAGTAGGATAATAGGTGGGCACAACATCGTGGGCTGAAAGGCCTGTACTGTGCTGTACTGTTCTATGTTCTATGTTCTGCATTTGCAGTTACTAGGCTGAAAAGTGAGACTATCACCTATAAGTGCGGAATAAAGCAGGCTCTGATTATCAGAGTAGCTCTGCAACATTTTCTCAAAAAGCAATGCAAATTTCTCTGTTACCATTTCTGCGACTTAGTTAAGGGTCCTTTCACAAGGCCATGTTGACAATCTCAGCAAGCTGCCTGATGGACCTACCTAATTTAGATCTTAGGTCAAATAATCTAAAGTTGTTTACTTTTCCAAGTGTCAGCTTGGCTCAGTCAGTGGCAATCTCACCTCTGAAGATCAGGCGTTTAAGGTGTACACCAGGTCTTCAGCATGATAATCAAGGTTATACAACATTGAGGGAGGTCTGCATTGTTAATAAGGATTTCTTGCAGTTTTGACACCCTTTTTTAGATGGATGTGAAACCCACAATAATATGAATTTTCCTGATATAATAGCCAAAAATTGTCTCTTAAACAAACCCAGAAATATTTTTCTTCCTAACTACACAGTGTGTATACCTTCACCATGTGGGCAGCAGTGGTTCCAGAATGTGGCTCAACACCACTTTCTAAAGTGAACTTAAAATGGGCAATAAATGCCAGCTGAGCCAGCAATGCCCACATTCTGTGAAAAATAAATAGGATATTGTTGCTTATAGATTCTTCACAAATTGGCTCTAATGCCTGCTAGACAAAGCAACTACTTCAGAAGTAATTCTTTGCTTATGATGTGCTACGTAAGTGGAAGTTTTTAATGAAGTTTCTCTTCCTGACTGTAATAATTGCTCTTAGTCCATTCAGATAACTGAAGAACTACATAATCCTCTCAGCTGATATAATGACTAAATAACAATCATTTTGTCACACTGTGTCCGGGATATTTTACAGTTTAAGAGGCAATTAGATTCCAGTTTTATACTTACTCCTATTTGAAAGCTAAACTATCAGGAAATTCTGCTCCATCTGTGTCTTTAATTTTCTTGCAATTGTGTAGTTGATTTTATCTAGGAAGTGACTGACAATGCAACACTTATCTCCATTAAGACCCTTTAGATACTGCTGGATCACATTTCCTGGAATCCCTTCAAAATGTAGTCTTGTCATTCCAGCCTGCCACTTCATAATTTGGTTGAGGCACTTGAATAAATTATCTCATCGAACATGTCAATTAGGGTAAGATAAAGTGAAACTCTCAAAATATGAGTGTTTGCACTGACCATAAGAACAAGGAGGAGGAATAAGTCAATTGATCCCTTGACCCTACCCCATTATTTAAAAAGATCATTCCTGGTCTGACTGTAACCTCAAACCCACATTTCTGCCTATTCGCAAAAACTTTTCACATCCTTGCTTGCCAGGAATCTATTCACCTCTGCCTTAAAAATATTTTGATGCAGAAAATAAACGCCTCATTAAATGGGTGATCCCTAATTTTTAAACTGTGATCTCTAAATCTAAATTCTCCCATGACAAGAAGTATCCTCTCCACATCTAACTACATCAAGACTGTGTGTTTTAATTACGTCACCTCTTAAGTCTTCTAAACTCCAACAGATACATACCCACCTGTCCAACATTTTCAAAATGATGGCCTGTCTATTGCACGTATGAGTCTGATAAACCTTCTCTGATGGTTTCCAATGCATTTACATCCTTCCTTAAATAAGGAGACTAATAATGTACATAGTTCTCCACATACAGTACCCTGTATAACTGAAGCATAACCTCTCTAGTTTTGTATTCATTTACACTCACAATAAACGATAACATTCTATTAGCTTTCCTAATTCTTACTGTATCTACGTACCAGCATTTTGTGATTTATGCACTAGGACATCCAAATCCCTCTGAATCTCAGGGCTCTACAACTTCTCACCATTTAGATAACATACTTCTCCCTGCCAGAATAGACAATTTCAAGTTTTCCCATGTTGCTCTACATTTACCAAATCTTCACTCACCCAATTTAACTCCTGTAAATGTTTTTGTAATCTCCTTATGTCCTCTTTACAATGTTCCTAACTATCTCTGTGTGACCAGCACATCTGGCAACCATCCCCTACTACCCCTTCATCCAGGCCATTTATGCAAACTGTTGCACTCCCAGATCCCTGAGACACACTACACATCGCATCTTGCCAACCAGGAGATGACCCTTTTATGACTACATTGTTTCTTGTTAGTTAGCTAATCTTTTATCAATATAGTAACACCCTACACCACACGCTTTTGTTTTCCAAAATAATCTTTGATGTGGTACTTTATTAAATGCCTACTGGAAATCTGAGTACTGTACAACAAGGAGAGGAAGGAATTGCATTGGGTTGGGGTAACTGTCAACTGTTCCAAAGTTGTAAGGTGTCAGAGAAGGTGTAATTGAGGGTGTGTGGTAAGTTTAGTTACCCAGAAGTTAGACTAGGTTTTTAGTCATCTAATTTATTCTGTTTAACTATCAACGTGTTAAAAGTGCTACCCTCCAAAAAGGTCAGAGGTTTCCAGACTCAAGGGAATTGCCTATCAGGTTTCTTGGACAATATCCCAGAGTCTGCTTTGTCTGGGATTCCGCAAGGTCCGAGCACACAATTCCAGCCTAAGCTGCTCTATTGACAGTCAGGCTTTCGAACATCTGGGCTGTAATTTTCACTTTCACAGAACCATGTTGACTCTGGCTCATCGCCTTGAACTTATCTCTACATCCTTCTTTAATGACAACTTCAAAAGTTGAGCTTATGGCAGATGTTAAGCTAACTGGTTTACAGTTTCTTGTTTTCTGTCTCTGCTCTTTTTTGAATAAAGGAGGTGTATTCAAAGATTTCCAAATCCAGGGAGTTTTGGAAGTTTAAAATCATCAATATCTCAGGAGCACTTCTTTTAAGACTGCAGGATGAAACTTATCAGTACCCTGGGTTTTGTCAGTCCCCAGCTCCAACAACTTATTCAGTACAACTTCTCTGGGTGACTGTAATTTTTCTGAGTTCTACACCACATCCCCCCCCCTTTCATTTCCTGGTTTATATTCTGGCAAGTTATGGAAAGTATTTGCTCCATTCATTTGCTTTCTCTTCATTTCCCATTATCGATTCACCAGATTTACTTTTTTATAGGATCATTTGCTAACTATGAAGAAAACGTCTGAGTTAACGTTTTGGGTCTGGTTACCCTTCCTCAGTGTTCCGGTTTTTTCTTCACAGATGCTGCCAGACCTGCTGAGCATTTCCAGCAACTTCTGTTTTTATTCCTGATTTACAGCATCTGCAGTTCTTTCGGTTTTTATTTGCTAACTATGTTGACCACACTGAACTTACACTAGCTGTACTATGACCATACTGACCAGTTGTTAGCCATACAAAAACCACTGTAAACCAAGTGCCAGATGAGCCTGAATTTAGCACTTGTCTCCTGTAAGTTTACAAAGCTACAGCAACACAGCCAGAAAGACTCAAGAGAATGTGAGACTATGGTAAGAGGTAACTATTACCAGTAAACGTCATGTCTCAATAATCTTAATTAGGACTTGGCTATTGTAACTATTACACAAATGTTCATTCCTCTATCGCTTTCTATTCTTCACACTAAGCTAGCTATAAGGTATTTGCATTATAAGTGGATAAATAAAAGCAATTGGTGTATAATAAAAACTGATACTGCTGCAAATGCTCAGTCGGTCAGGTAGAATCCACTGCGAGTGAGTTAACATTTCAAGTCAATGACATTTCACCCAAAAAAAATCCCATGTTTCTCATTTTAAAATACTTTGCAACCAATTAATGAAAAGTTCCAAGCTTTATTTATTTTATTGATAGTATACTTATACATTTCTCTTGGTAGACCTGCATGGGTGGCTGTGGGATGCATACCAAGTTAAATTCAGTATTGTCAATTGGGTAAAAGAGAAAAGCCTGATATTGGAAATGTCAGGCAAGCCCAGTCTCCAAAATATCTGGTGAAAGGATTCCCTTGGATAGCACGAGAAAGATTTGTATCCATATGACTGTCCATTTCCATATGTGTGCATTATAGAATCATAGAGTCATAGTCATACAATGTGGAAACAGATCCTTAGGTCCAACTATGCTGACCAGGTTTCTGAAACTAAACTAGGCCTCTTTGATTGTGTTTGGTCCTTATCCCTCTACGCCTTTCCTATCCATGAATCTGTCCAAATATTAAATGTTGTAACTGTACCTGCATCTATCACTTCCTCTGGCAGCTCGTTCTATATATGGACCACCCTCTGTGTGAAGATATTGCTCTTCAGGTCCCTTTTAAATCTTTCCCCTCTCACCTTAAATCGATGCCATCTAGTTTTGAATTCCCCCACCCTGGCGAAAAGAATTTTGTTATTCACCTTATCTATGTCCCACCTGATTTTATAAACCTCTTTAAGGTCATCTCTCAATCTCCTACGCTCCAGGGAAAAAAGTCCCAGCTTCTCCTTATAACTCAAACCCTCCAGTCTCAGTAACATCCTGGTAAATCTTTTTTGCACCCTTTCCAGTTTAGTAACATCCTTCCTACAGCAGGTCTCAGGGTGGTGAAGAGGTTGGGGCACAGGTGCCCACTACCACGCTCTGCACCAGAATTCCATGATCAGACTAAACTAGTGCTGCTGCACTGCAAGATACATGCACAGTGCAACATCTTGAATCAAATTAACGAATAGAACAGAAAATAGGTCAAATCCATCTCGGCAAATTGCACTCAATGGGAAGAAGAATGGAATGCAATGTGAAAAGGGTACAAGAGAGAAATCTGCTGCTCTTCTGCAAATATCACTTTGGGATCATTTATGTCCACTTGATTTAACTTCTCACCTGAATGACAGCACCTCCAACAATGCAGTACTCCCTTAATACTGCACTGGAGATTCAGTCTGGATTAGGTCCCACAAGCATTTGGAACAGGGCTTGAACATACAACTTTCTGATTTACAATGCTCCTAACTGAACAAACTCTGTATCAATTAATTTTGCAGTGCTAGAATGCACGAGGTATAAAGTTTACAGTGTGGAGCTGGAGGAACACAGCAGGCCAGGCAGCATCAGAGGAGCAGGAAGGCTGACGTTTCAGGTTGGGACC
>NC_063360.1:12229035-12243446 GCF_021869965.1 Rhincodon typus
GAAACGCAGCCTTTCTGCTCCTATGATGCTGCTTGGCCTGCTGTGTTCATCCAGCCCTGCACCTTGTTGTTTCAGGTTGGGACCCTTTTTCTGATGCTGCCTGGCCTGCTATGTTCCTCCAGCTCTACACTGTGTTATCTCTGAATCCAGCATCAGCAATTCTTACTATCTCCAGGTATAAAGTTTATGAGTCTGAGGCAATGCCTTGGGTTTATGAAGCTAATGATGGAATAATTTGTTATTATATTGTTAGTCCCAGGAATTGAAGATCAAACATTAGGATACAGCTATGAGTAAAGCCAGGAGAATAAATATTGTGATGTTCAATACGATTCTGGGTTTCTTTTTATTTTCTTTATTAATCTCTGGTTATTAATTGTAAATATGCATTCTGATTGGCTGAAAAAGCAGACAGTGGCATCAGTCAGGTAACCAATTGTGGGAGAATGAGTTCAGGGTATTTGGAGGCCATTGAATGGCTACCAGGAATAATGGCCAACTTGAATTGCATTGCTTGCTGGACTGTCCAAGGGTTTAGCAATGGCCAGTCAGTGAGGAAGAGGTACCAGTTGGACAAACATTCACTGTACCTGGAGAACCATCAATTCAGTGAAAGACACTCTTTGGTCTGTCCAAAACCTGTTGGTCTTCCAGAGCAAAGATTTGACCTCAACTGAGTGTTGCAGACTGGCACATTCCAAGCTCCAGGACTATGTGCTGAGGGACGCATGAAAGCTTGGGGCAGCTGCTGCCAAGGCACGGTGGGGAAGGACCACTGAGGTCTTTCTGCTGAAGTCAAATAGGGATTCATTCATTTATTGGACCTTCCCAATGCCTCAGATATATGTAAATATAATCTTATACAACTGAGAAATGCCTTTGG
Organism: Rhincodon typus; assembly: GCF_021869965.1. Taxonomy (NCBI): domain Eukaryota; kingdom Metazoa; phylum Chordata; class Chondrichthyes; order Orectolobiformes; family Rhincodontidae; genus Rhincodon; species Rhincodon typus. The sequence continues at coordinate 12,229,919 of NC_063360.1, forward strand.
TTTGCTTGTGGGACACAGTCACACTTCAATATTTGCTTGTTTCTTCATATGCTACTGTATAGAACCAAACTACTTTAGTGACTAAGTATGTAAATAAATCTTTTTAAGAATAAAGTATATTTTTGAAAAAAAAAGTTAGAGACAGATTACCAGGTTTGGCTATTATCTCATTGTTCTTTATCGGAGTCTGCTGTGTGTAAAGTGGCTGTGCATTTCCTATTTTACAACAGAGACCTCAGTTCAATGCTGTAAAGCCCTGTAGGGCTCATTGAGTTTGGTATAAGGCAGGGTAGTTTAATTTCCAGCAGCACCTGTGTTTTTGAATTGAGAGTGTTACATCTTCTCTGATCTTGTTTCCTGTTTGTTTGTTAACCGGAATTGGTGATCATCAATATCACATGACCAGCTTGAGCTGAGGGTCAGCCCAGTTCTGAAAAACAATCTCAGGTCAAGCACTGCACAGTCCGCATAAACACTTATTTGCAGATGGTGACAGGCTTTCCTGAGCTGTCAGCTTCTTCTTGGCTGTGTGGTAACTTTTTTGGTGTTGGTTTGTGTCAGTCACCCTTTAACAATAAGCTGACCCTAAATACAATGGTATTGAATCTGGCAGGGTGCATTGCTCTGCGCAAACAACTGATCTCCTGTAAAACTCACTCTGGCCAAACATCAACATGCACAGGGCTGAAGGGTCTACAGTCAATAACACATAGCCACTGTCTATAACAAATACCGTACTGTCTACAGTGAGAGGAACAGATAACTGGGAACAAAAACAAAGTTGCTGGAAAAGCTAGCGGGTGTGGCAGCATCTGTGAAGGAAAAAACAGAGTTAACGTTTCGGGTCTGGTGACCCTTCCTCAGTTAACGTTAACTCTGTATTTTCCTTCACGGATGTTGCCAGACCTGCTGAGCTTTTCCAGCAACTTTGTTTTTGTTCCTGATTTACAGCATCCGCAGTTCTTTCGGTTTTTATAGAGATAACTGGGGCTTCCGGTGACAATTCTCCTGATGGAAGTTGGGGGGAATTGAATTTCAGTAGAGAATCATCGTAAATGTCAGTTAATTGCCTGATTCTTGCATGAGACCCGATTGTGGCAATGTCACTGGGTGATTATATTTGTAGGTGCATAAAATACTGTTTTAGTCTTTGTGTATGCACATGAATATAGCACATTTATGGAGGTTTAAACTCGCAACAAGGTACCAAGATTTGAATTAAGGAAGATGTGCATTTATATCCTGCCTTTCATGATCTCATAATGTCACAAGTTGCTTTATAAATAATAAAATGCCTTTAAAGTATCGTCATTGTCATAATGAGGGAAATCAACCAATTTGCCCATTTACTCAGCTCCCATGGCATTGGGAGATTTTGTTGGCTTGATAAAGCTGAAACCTTGCCATAAACTCTGTTCCCTGTCCAACATTTCTAACCTGACTAACAATCTTTGGTTGAAAAACCTTGCTGTTATGATTAATTCTAATTTCAGTTTCCAACCACATTCTGCACCTTCACCAAGACTGCCTACATCTAATCCCATATCACTCATTAACTCACATCCAGCCTCAGCTCATCAGTTACCACATCCTGCCTTTGTTAACTTTACATTTGACAATTCCAGTGGCCTTCGGCTGGCCTCCCATTTTTCATCCATCTTGCAATCATCAAAAAGTTTGCTGCTTGGAACTTGATTCAATCCAAATTTCATTCATTCACCATCCCTTTATTAGCTGACTTCATTAGCTCACTGTCTAACAATGTCTTAATTGCAAAATCCTCATCCATGTTGACAAGTCCCTACCTGGCATTGCCCCCTCTAATATTTGTGGCCTTCTCCAGCCTGAGATTCATCTCTGGCCTTTTGCACATCTCTGACTTGAATCGCCTCATATCAGTGGCTGTGTTTTCAGCTACGCTGCCCCTTGGCTTCCCAGTTCACCCCCAGACCTCTTTACCAATTTTTTGACCAATCTTGGTCATTTGTCCTGATTTCTTCTTTGGTAGTTTGGAATCAAAAAGTCAAAAGTATTTGTCTTGAAATTACTCTTATTAAGCACCCTGGAATGTTTCACTATGTTAACGGGCTACATCAATGCAACCAGTTGTTGGTATCAGTTGATATAACATACAATCAGGCTATTTCAGAAAATTTTTACATTACAGAATTAAAAGTCATGGAATATTAAGTAAAAAACACAAGTGCTTTTAATTAATTCTATTCCAATTATTTGTTTTAGCAAATGGCCCTGACATATAATACAAAAATCCCACGATATCAGAACTGATGTACATCCAGTACAAGAGCATTTAAGAGGAAATATCAGATTCAGTAACCATCATAACCTGAGTCCAAATGTACACTGGTATATAAGAGAATATTTTGTCCAGTTTTACATCTTGGTCCAACTCTGCCCTTCCCTCCTGGTCTTGGGAGTTCAGAGTTCCCAAGTATAGGTTCCATGGGCATTATCACCCTACAACTTAAAATTACTATGCTCTGTGTGATAGCCCAGATGGAGAGTGAGGGGAGGTTATGCAATTGTATACTGAATTATAATACAGCCCAAACCTACACGCATGTAACGTTCACCGACATATCCTTTATTCCAAGATCTCTTGCTTGATAGTGATTGTGAGCAAGAAGTCCAACTGACTTCACACCTCCCTAAATCAGGGCTCAAAGGTCAACTGTGATGCCCCAACACCACACTGGCAGAGATCAGCTAAATCAGTGTGAGTTGCTGATTAAATCTACTAAATGTGACGGACTCAGTAGCATAGTAAATAGTTGGGACAGCAAAGGCAGAACTAGTCTTTCAACGTTAACACACTTCAGAATGAAATGAAGGAAACTATTAGACTTAAAAGGTGAAAAGGACACAGGGTAAAATCACTCAAAGGGTAGGGAAGTTGCAGATCACTTTCTTGTTCTTTGGGGTGCTTGTCTTGACATTTGAATCTGTGAGTCATGTGCTGAATTTAGACACTGTATGTTGGTGTTCTGTTAGGATTACTCAACAGTGCTATTGATAGCAATAGGACTATCCTTCCCTTTATATCCAACAGGTCAAACTTGAGGTATGAAGTATTGCTGTCCTATCCTGAGGAGGGAAAATAGCAGAACGTCTACAGGCTCATTGTCAGAAAGACAGGTTAAAACTGGAAGTGGCAAAATGCTAATCACATAGTATACAGTCTCACAAGAAAACAAATGTTTGTATTCATTGTCTGAGTTCCACAATCAGCCTGCTGCCCTCTAATTAACGCGCTAAAGTCTTTCTTTTGTACACTGGTACAAAATTCCTCAATATTGTTCCTCTTGACCTCTGTGCATGAGCAGAATGTCAAGATCATTACGAAGAATTCAGAGATTTAAATTGAGCAGTTATCCCCTCAATGGTCTCTTTAGTCATCAGTCCAGTAGCTTCCGCTGACACTGGTCTCTTGTTCTGCTGCTCCTGGGTGCTGTAGTACAGATTGGTGGATTTGTTCCTGTAGCGATATAAACTACTATAATAATCAAGGTCATTTAAACTATTGCAGGAACGTAAAGAGCCTGGTAATGGGGAATGAGTGAGGTGTGAGTCACGGATTAACAGCTGTGAAGGTTCACTTGCAGAACTTTGCAATGAGCCATAAATTGAGATGTATTCATTCTGATGCTCTGATCCATGCAGGTTGAGTTTAGACACAAGGGGTTTTCCAATACTGACTACTTTCTTCTCCTCTATGGAATCCTCCATTCCTTTACATCGATATTGAAGGCAGATGGAAAAGCTCAGCTCCTTCTACACAACAGGGAAGTAAAATGCAGAAAGTCATTATGATTTTGTCCCCAGTTTCCTCTTCCCTTGCCCCTGTATCTTGTCAAGACTCAATCTCACCCTCCAATACAATACTGTATTCAAGTTGCCATTAACAGTGTGTGCCTAGATAGTGAATGTCACTGGGCTAACTGGTCTGATAGGGTCCATGCCCAACACCCCAAACAGGAAACAGGAGTAGGCTGAGCTTGTTCTACCTTTCAATCAGATTATGGCTGATCTGTGACTAAACTCCATTTTGCCCTTTGCCCATAGCATTTCATATTTTTGGTTAATAAAAATCTGACAATCTCAGATTTTAAACTTAGCATCATCTCCCAACTGCAGAGAATTCCAAACTTTCACCACCTTTGTGTGATCAGTGGTTCCTAACTTCATTCCAGAAAGGTCCACTTCTGACTTTTAGGCTCCTGGTCCTAGACTCCCCAACCAAAGGAGATAATTTATTTCTAGCAACCCTAACGGTTCCCAAAATATCTGAAAATACATACTGGAAAGCCTTCAGTGAATACAACCTTAGCTTTTGTAACCTCTCACCATAAATTAACCCCTGGCACCATTGTCATAATCTACACCGCAGTCCCGTCAAGACCAAAATATCCTTCCTAAGTTGAGGTGTCCAGAACTGAATATTACTTCAGGTGTGGTCAAGCCAGGGCTCTGCGTACCTATAGCATGATTTCTAAACTCTTGTTCTGTAAGGATTCTAGATGTAAAGCTCAGCACTTCCTGAGAATTTTTGATTAGTCTCTGCACCTGCCCAAACATTTTAATAACCTGTATGTATGGATCCTTAGATTTTTTGGGTCTCCACTGCTTTCAGAATTTTCACCATTTAGAATGCATTCAGTTCTATTCTTTTTAGATCCAAAGCGGAGTCCTTCTACTCTATCCTGACCCCTCATAATTTTAGGTACCTCAATCAAATTAGGTTAATCTCCTTAGCCTGCTGTCTCCCTTGGAAAACAATCCCAGCCTATCCACTCTTCCTCATCACTAAAATTCTCCAGGTATGATAACGTCCTCATAAATCTTCTCCAGTACTAGCACATCCTTCTGTAAAGCTGTGATCCGAACAGTAATTTGCACTTTAGCCGTAACTGAACATGCACTTTATGCCACAAACTGTTCTTATATTCCATGATTTGGTCAATAAGTTAAAGTATCTTGTATGTCTTCTTTACTACTTTTTTAACCTGCCCTAATAAATTCATGAAGGGGAAATCATGCTGGACAAATTTATTATAGTCCTCCGAGGGGATGAGAAGTAGGATAGATAAGGGGAAACCAATAGATGCATTATATTTGGATTTCCAAAAGGCATTCGATAAGGTATGCACATTAGGCTACTTAACAAGATAAGAGCCCATGGTGTTGTAGGTAGTATACTGGCATGGATAAAGGATTGACTAACTAAGAGGAGATAGAAAGTTGGGATAAAGGGGGCAATTTCAGAATGGCATCCTGTAACTAGTGGCGTGCCACAGGAATTAGTTCTCAAGCCACAATTATTTACAAAATATATTAATTACTTGGATGAGGGAAGTGAATGTACTATTGCTAAGTTTGTCAATTAGGCTTAAATGGGTAGGAAGACAAATGGGGATGATGGCACAGAGTTTACAGAAAGATATAGACAGTTTAAGTGGCTGGGCAAAAATTTCATGGTAAATTATAATGTGTGAAAATATGGGGTTAAGTACGTTGGCAGGAAGAAAAGAAGAGTTGAATATTATTTAAATATGTGAAGACAGCAGTCAGCTATAGCACAGAGGGATCTGGGGTCCTGGTGCATGAATCACAAAAAGTTAGCATCCAAGTTCTGTGGATAATAGGGAAGGCAAATAGACCGTAAGCCTTTATTTCAAAGGGAAAAGTATAAAAATAGGGAGGTCTTACTAATCTTACTATACCTGGAATACTATGAACAGTTTTGGTCCTCTTATGTAAGGAAGGATATACTGGCATTCGAGGTAGTGCAGAGGTTTACTAGGCTGATTTGGTTTTGGTGGGATTTTCTTATGAAGAAAGGTTGAGTATACTGAAAGAATTGCGCAAGATTCCTTGGGAGAGGATAGGCGGAAAGTATTGACAAGTCTCCTCATGGGATTATCTAGGGTCACAGGGCACAATCTCACAGTGTGGGGCACCAGTTTAAGACATGGATGAGGAGGACTTTTTTCTCTCAAAGGGTAATGAATCGGTGAGAACTTTTGAGATTGGGTCATTAAGTATTTTGAAGGCTGTCGTAGGCAGATTTAAATCAGTAAGGAAATGAAGCATTATGGGGGCAACGTAGGAAAGTGGAGTTGAGAATTACCTGATCAGCCATGATCTAACTGAACGTTGGAGCAGACTTGATGGACCGAAAGGCCTACTTCTGCGCCTATGCCTTACAGCCTCTTTTGATTGAATTCCACTTACCACTTCATCCAACTGACCAATCAATTTATGTTTTCCTGAGGTCTGCACCTTTCTTTCTCTCCGATCTTATAGACTGTGGTGTTGAACTGGTCATAGTGTTTCTTTGTTTTTCTACCTTTTGGTAAGAAGGACTGTAATGTTTAACTTTTTAAATTTTGTTTTTCTTATTTTCCTGCTTTGTACCTAAAATTCTGTACCTAGATACCTTTGTACCCAAGATGGGGCCGTAATTGGTGACCTGTAAACTTTTCACTGTACTAGTATAAGTGTATGTGACAATAAACCTAATTCAATTCAATTCAATCACTTGACCAAACTGGAACCTTCTTCATCAGTATCTCACTGATACATTTTTACTCATTGAGCAAACAGGCAGCTGCAAAATTATTGGCTTTATGGTGAGCTAATGTATCAGCTTGGCTCTATTGATGGCAGTTTTGAGGTAGAAAGTCATGGGTTCACAACCCACTCAAGAAAATAAAGTGCAATCTAGGCTGGCATTACTGAGGGAGGGCTTAATCGTTATCCTTTGGATGATAAACTAAACTGCTATTCTGTCTGCTGTTTCAAGTGTACATTAAAAATGCCATAGGATACAGGAATGTTCTGGAAAGCACTATTTCCACCATTCTCCCCCACGCCCCCCCAAACTGAAACAACTTAGTGAGTCAGGCCTGTCATTCTTTCTCATAAGATATTGCTACTCGATATCAACGCAGCTACATTCATTGATATAACATAATGTACAAAGTAATACAATGGGCCTTGTTGAAGTTGTATAAACATAAGTTGGCTGTTTAGAAGGTGGCAATGGAGAGACTCCTTACCCTTAGTTTCTGCAGGCCACTAAGCCTAGTGTACAGGCACTTATCTGGATAGTCAAAGTTCTTGATGGTGAAGAGGATGCTGCCTGTTTCCTCAGGGCATTCTTTGTTTGTGTGTTTGAGGTCAACATCCAAGTCCTACAATTCAGATAGTTCAAAAGGAAAATCATTTAAAGAACCAGTACTTTGCCTTTAAATGGGATCATCCCATTAATGTAGTATTAAAACATAGAAACGGCATATTTATTGCATTTCACCCCCATCATTCTCCTGACAGCACTGACTCTCCTACTGAGGTGCAGTTAATCCTTTGTTACCTCATGGCTAACCTTCAGGACCACAGACACAATATTTTAGTGTCAATGGATAGCAAAGAGGAGTAGAAACTCAGTCTTACATTTTCTCTGCCTAATCCAAAAGCATTGAAGCCAATAATAATCTCAGTCTCCTCCAACAGAACAGCTACCTCAGCATAAACTAGGGATTAGTCCTGAATATGGTTATCTGTGTGGCCAGAAACTATATACCTGTTAGGCTATTGGGAGAATGAAGAAAGTACCAGCTCCCTGAGAAAGACAAGGACCTAGGGCAAATTTTCCTGGCATTTGTCCCGAGTCCCTCTCTAGTCTTTTTACCTTGGTGCCACTGAAAGATGAACCAGAAACATCTCTAAATAATTATTATGGTAATTGTCCATATCTGAAGGTTGGACACATACATTGCCACAAATTGTGAATACAACGTGATCATTCTGGGTATGGAACCCCTCCTCCTCATTAATATTGGAGCAAAGCCCATTCTTGAGCTCACCCATAGCCAACAACAACATCTTGGATTTTAGCTGCATCTTAAATCCTTCCACTGAACTGAAGGCCCCAACCTCCAAAGACACCTCTGCAATGTGAATGGGGATCATTGTCTACTGACCTTAGGTGGATCACACTACAGTTGTGGGGTGTACTTACAATTCACAAGTTCAGAATCAATGCAATGTTTTGTTCCAATGCTAAACTTGGAGCTTCCATTGGGTTCGAAAGGCTAAACTAATTCTGAAGCAAAATGGAACAAGATTTACTTAGACTCAAATCTGAGTCTGTTTCATTCTATTACCAGGACAGGTCCTAGTGCTGGTTTCGCATTATATTTACATTATTATTGGCTCATCAGTAAGGAACAAAATCTTTTCACACTAACACTGTAGCTGCATTGTGAATGACCTCATAAAAAAGTGCTGAGGACTTTCCTATACAGTTCCTTACCTCTGAAAAATCAGCCAATCTAGCTTCACAGTTAGTGATATCCTTCTGAGTTTGCTCTATCCTGGTATAAATAATCATAATGTTTGAAAACTCAGCTGCAAATCCCAGACGAACAGTGACTCCACATTCAAAATGCACATAGCTGCTTTCTGGAAGAGCTGTAAAGAAAAGAACCATAGCATAGTGAATATTCTGATCTCATTTAGATGATATCACTTCTCCTAAATCCTCAACCTCAACCCTTGATACCTCCCTTTGACATTGAAATTTATTGCAAGGACATCACATATGTCCAACTTTTCACCTTTACCAAACTGAGCATCAGATGACAGGATATTGGGGAATAAATGCTCCTCGATAGCTCTGTCAACAACACCCTCCATTATTCTGAAGATGATTAAGAGATGGTTTGTGGGGCATTAACTGAATTTGTCCTGGTTTTGGGGAGCGTACATACCTGGGCAATGTCCCATATTGACAGGTTGGATGCTAGAGCCACAGCTGTACTGAAACAGGATGGCTAAACGTGCAGCTATACCTGGAGCACAGGTCTATAGCAAAACAGCTGAAATGTGCTTAATGCCATTCATCTTGCTGTATCTGGTACATGCTAATATTTAATTTCAGGTCAACCAGGTGTTTTAGTGGTTCTCTTGTAGAGCAGTGGTAGTGTCCCTGTCCCTGGACCGAGAGGCCTGGGTTTTAGTCCTACCTGCTCCAGAGGTGTGTAAAACCTTCTCTGAGCAGGTCAATTAGAAAAACAGGTCAAATAGATGTCTTGCTGCTGGTGACAGCTGGAGGGAGACTGAGATAGATCACCCACTCAGCACCAGTGGATGAAGGTACCTGTAAAGGTTTCAGGCTTTGCTACTGGACTAGACCAAAAGTGAGGACAGGGATGTTCATGGAGTCTCCTAATTAACTGACCAAGGCCATTCTCGATTGGCAGGACATCAAGCTTTGATCTGACCCGTTGATTGTGTAATTATTTAGCTCCATTGATTGTATCCTGGTTCCTCGACTTATCACATAACCTCATGCTGTAGGCCAGAAATTCCAACCAGCACCAGAAAACTTATTTCCAATCTTGATTGGACAGAAAAAAATACAGATATATCTTGATGACTTCTGCCCTTGAAATTCTTGGCCATTTCAGTCAATGGCGATGCTACTGAGCCACTCTTTCTAATGGTTAAATAGGCTTTTCTCATTGTGTTAGTTATCTCCGCACTGATGTGGAGATGCTGATATTGGACTGGAGTGGACAAGGTCAAAAATCACATGACACTAGGTTATAGTCTAACAGGTTTATTTGAAAACACAAGGTGTCGGAACCTGAGGAAGGAGCTGAGCTCCAAAAGCTTGCATTTTCAAATAAACCTGTTGGACTATAACCTGGAGTCGTGTAATTTTTGACCTTCTCTCAGCACCCACTGCAACTCCACTTTCAGAGAAAAGCCCTTGTTACAGGCCAGTTCAATTAGTCTTGATACTGTGGAACCTATATTGATACAGAACATTAAAGTGCCCTCACCAGACTGAATTCAGTACCTTTGCCATCTTTAATGCTGCTTCTAAGTGATGTTCAACATAAAGTATCACAGATTCATCAGCGCAGGGAGAGTAGTAAGTGCTAGTCACCAAGAGGTTTCCTTGCTCACGTCTAACCTTTTACCCTTAGATGTCAATGTTGAGGATTTTAAAAAAAATTGTTCATGGGCATGTGGGTGTCTCTGGCTAGGCCAGCATTTATTGTCCATTCCTCGCTGTCTAAGGGCAGTTAAGAGTCAACCACATTGCTGTGGGTTTGGTGTCACATGTAGTCCAGACCAGGTAAGAATGGCAGATTTCCTTCCCTAAAGAACCAGAGCCATTTCCTTTCAGCCTTGTGCCCCTCTCTCTGATAGGTCTGTCCTGCTGGTATTACCAGGGATGGTAATCTGGGAAATTGGATGCAAGGTATGATTCAGTGTGTATGACTATGTTGGGTGTCCTTGCGATACTGATACCCTTCAAACAGGCAGGTGGCACTTAGTCAGTTGGGTGCCATATGAGCAGTAGCCATTTCAGAATGTGGGGAGAACACAAGCCTTTTTTTGAGTACTGACCACCAGCATCTATATGTATGGACAGACAAAATGATTCCAAACCCAGGAGCTATGCATTCAGCTTCTATTAAATACTCTGTTCTATGGACAGAAGAACATGCAACACAAACCAGAGCATTAACAGGAGTGAACACCCTTTCGTACCATGGGCCTTGGCCCACTGCAGGTTCCTGGCTGAATACGCGTCCTGATGTTTGGGTGGTTTAATAAGATCTCTCAATGACCGTCTCTCTGACAGACTGCTCCGGATCTCCAAAGCCTGTCTTCCCTTTGTAAGTTCACACTTCCCCATATCTGAAATCACAACAGGGCATGCAATTAATTTAGAAGTAAAAAAATATTATGATGCAACCAGATAGAGTGAACAGGAAGTATAATTTATTATTAGCAGAGATGTCAATCATAGGTTATGTCAATGATAGGTTTAAAGTCATTGATAGAAGGATTAAAGGGGATTTGAGAGGCTTTATTTCCCATGACGGAGTGGGTTCAGGAATTCACTGCTTGTTAGGGAGGGAGAGGCAGAAACACTGATCACATTCAAAAAGTACTTAGGTATGCACTTGAAGTGTTGTAACCTACAATGCTCTGACCAAAGTAGAAAGTGGGATTAGACAGGATGGCTCTCTTTCAGCTGGCACAAAAAAGATGGGCCAAATGGTCTCTTTCTAAACCGCAAATTTTCTATGATTTTCTTAATGCATACACAAAAGTTACAAAACAAATAAAGTTCATTGCGTTTAATGAGTCTGTGTTTGATTTTGCCCTTTCTGTAACCAGACAATTCGAATCAAATTTTCCACCCTGTTCTTAGAGTTCTTCATCCCCTTTTCTGTCATTACTCTACTATCTAACAGTACCTATCTGGTCTCATCTTGAATACTGATATAATATAGTGGAGAGGTACTAGGAGAGGGTAGTGATGGCAAATGCTGCAGATAGATCAAGAAATGAGAAATTTTGCTCTTGTCACAGTCACATAGGATGTCATTTGGGACTGACACAAGAATTTTCAGTAAACATTAAACACAGTAATCTGTCATTCACAAGGCCGGATCTCTGGGACCATTAGCTTTAGTCTGCCTACAACTTTTTCACCTTTTGATGAGAGCTACCTGATCTATCCTCTCAAGTGAGTCATTCTGCACTGCAGAAACAAAACCTCTGCATGTGTTATGCTATATCACGCCAAGAAAATCAGTTGCAAGACAAGAATGCAGAACATGAAATAAATAAAAGCAAAAGAAAAGGCAAAATGAGGAAACATGTCTTGTTAAATGTAGGGGAGAAAATTATCAATATTTAAGGGGAATGTGTGTAAATTGAAGTTAAACTGAACCATTACCAGAGAAACAAAAACAGAAATTGCTGGAGAAACTCAGCAGATCTGGCAGCATCTGTGACGAGGAGGAGGATCACTGGATTTTAAACGTTAACTCTTCTTTCTCTCCACAGATGTAGCCAGACCTGCTGAGCTTCTCCAGCAATTTCTGTTTTTCTTTCAGATCTTCAGCATTTGCAGTTCCTTGTTTTAAATTACCAGAGGAATACAGGATTGCATGAAAATGAGGGGAATGGGAATTACTTCAAGTAGAAACTGATGGCAAGCGTAGAGGAAGAGCTTTCTCTATGGAGCAGGAAGATACAGGTTTGAAGTGGGGAGGAAGATAATACAGGATACATGACACAGCACAGATACTGCCAGATGTGTTCAGTGTCTCTGGCATTTTCTGTTTTTGTTTCAGTTCTCCAGCATCTGCAGTAATGTGTTTTTATTATACCCAAATCCTCATGTAGACAGGTAGCAACTGATGCCACTTATAGAGACTCGAAACAGATGAGAAATTGAAACTTAAAGATATTGTAATGGTGAAAGAGAGGATGAGGTGGGCAGGTTAACCAGAGTAAATGAAACAGTGAAGCTTCCCAAATAAAGCAGCATTGCTGCAACAACAGGGTGAAGTTATGAAATAGGAAGTGTAGTGGTGTGGTAATACAATTATTTAATAAATTTGATTTTGGAAGAGAAAAGAATCATTCAATAGTTCAAAAACTCAAATCACAAAAGCTCTGGAGGCAGCTGAGAGTTTAAGTGGACTACATCTGCTGCTAAAGTATAAGTAGCAGCAGGCAAGGCCCAAGTGCATTTCAAATTCCGAATGATCATTTGAACAAGACACTGAATCCTGTATCCATAAAACTGTACCCGCGCACAGAAGGGCACCTGTGGAGGAGGGCATGGAAACCACAGTTACGGAAGAAACTGCCTCTCCATCACTACATCAGTGTTCATAGGGACACACCAGAGTCATCTCGTGAATCCTCAAAATCCTTTTCATTTTTGCTTGGATAGGCCAAATCCAATTCAAAATTCAATTTGAAAGTAGGGTCAGTAGATGTTTACTATTCTCCCCCAAAGAAATGCCAATGATGGGCACAATGTTCAGCATCAGTAAAATGGACAGGCAGCCTGATTGTCCCAGGCCAACAGGGAGCCAAGTTATAACAATCTGGATAAGTACAGTGTGATCATGAAGGACAATAAAACAGTAACTGTAATAGCAATGGCGGAATTTCAGGAGTGGTTCAGCACCTTGTTGAGCCTTGTCCTAATGACTGAATGAGGGCGGTCTTTAATCTTTGTGTAAATTCAAACTCACCTTCTGCAACTTTATCCAGCAGGACTGTGATTTTTTCATCCTCCAATAAACGTTTTTTCAGGAAGTTGATGAAAATCCCATTTGTAAGCTCGCCTTGGCTGATTTCGTATGCTTCTGCATCTGGGCAACTGGAAAAGTTCATAAAGGACATGGCAACGGATCATTAACAATCTCAAACAATTTGCAATTCCATATCTTTCTCATACAAATGAGAATAAGAAACTGTGTGGTTTTGGGCCTAATTGATGCCAGTCACAAGGTCTTCCACATTGCCGGTGCCCATTATTAGTCCTGGCATCCAAGATAGAGCCACCACCTGCACTGGTGTCTGAGATAGAACCACCACCCGCACCGGTGTCTGAGATATAGCCACCACCCGCACCGGTGTCTGAGATACAGCCACCACCCGCACCGGTGTCTGAGAT
>NC_063360.1:12243456-12285897 GCF_021869965.1 Rhincodon typus
CCGGTGTCTGAGATAGAACCACCACCCGCACCGGTGTCTGAGATAGATGGACTCATACTCTGGTGTCTGAGGCAGGACCACCAGCTGCCCTGGTGTCCGAGATTGAACTATCACGTGCGCTGGTGTCAGAGACAGGACTACCAGCTGCCCTGGCATCTGGGATAGGACCACCACATGCTCTGGTGTCGGAGAGAGGACCACCTCATGCACTGCTGTTGGAGATAAGACCACCCAGCTGCACAGGTGTCAAAATAGGGCCACCACCTGGACTGGTGCCTGGGCTAGGATTACCAACTGCACAGGTGTCCGAGATAGGACACCACATGCACTCGTATCTGAGATAGGACCACCACCTTCACTGGATCTCGGATAGGATCACAACCTGCACTGGAGTCAAAATGGGACCACCAGCTGCACTGGCATCAGTGATAGGACCACCAGCTGCACTGGCATCAGTGATAGGACCACCACCTGCACTGGCATCAGTGATAGGACCACCACCTGCACTGGTATCAGTATTAGGACCACCACCTGCACTGGCATCAGTGATAGGACCACCACCTGCAGTGGCATCAGTGATAGGACCACCACCTGCAGTGGCATCAGTGATAGGACCACCAGCTGCACTGGTATCTGAAACAGAGCTACAGACATGACATCAATGAAACAGATTTGATATTTTGTTACAAAAACAGAAGTTGCTAGAAAAGCTCAGCAGGTCTGGCAGCATCTGTGAAGAAAAAATCAGAGTTAACGTTTCGGGTCCGGTGACCCTTCTTCAGAACTGGAAACGCTAACTCTGATTTTTTCTTACATATGCTGCCAGACCTGCTAAACTTTCCCAGCAACTTCTGTTTTTGTTCCTGATTTACAGCATCTGCAGTTCTTTTGGTTTTGTTATGTACACAATGAGAACTGCACATCTTACACTTTTCAGTGACTACACTTCAAAAAAATATTAATTGCTTATAAAGCAGTTATGAATGTCCTGAGTTTGTGAAAGGCCCTATTACATGCCTGATATTACAGACTGATACTGATATATGTCTAAGAAGTAGCACTGTACACAATTATAAAATTGAAGAGGACAAAGAATTAGTGCATTGCTTACGTGGCATAACCATAGACAATATTTGCAGTGACTCGCAAGGCTTCCATTTGTGGAATGATTTCGTCATGCATGTTCCTGAGAAGGAAAAGTTATAAAAAAGTTGTTATTCACAGACCTTTATTATAAGCTCAATTTTGCATCGCACCATAATCCATTTTGTAATTTAATTATTCTTGTCTTCTGACCTCTCAGAGTCATACAGCTCGGAAACAGACCCTTTGGTCCAACCAGTCCATGCAGAACATAATCCCAAATTAAACTAGTCCCACCTATCTGCTCCTGGCCCTTATCCCTCCAAACTTTTCCTATTCATGTACTTATCCCAAGTGTCGTTTAAACACTGTAATTGAAAGTGTACTCACATCCACCAGTTCCTGATGAAGTTCATTCCACATACGAACCACCATCTATGTGAAAAATTTCCCCCTAATGTCTTTTTTAAATCTCTCTCCTCTCACCTTAAAAATTATGCCCCAAGTCTTGAAATCCCCCATCCCGGGGAAAAGACACGTACCATTAACTGTATCTATGCCCCTCATGATTTTATAAACATCTATAAGATTAACTCTCAACCTCCTACACTCCAATGAAAAAAGTGCCAGCCTATAGAGTCTTTGTGTCTTTGTTCTTTTCATTCACTGCTCCCCTACCTCTGCCTTCCACACACCTCACCTCCCCAGAAACATCTTTCTCCTGGCACTCTGTCTGATTAAAAGCTGCTCCTTTCTCACATCTTCTAGTTCTGATAAAAGATCATCAGCCTGAAAAGTTAACTTGCTCTTGCTGAAGATGTTGTTTTATTGGGTGAGCATTTCTAGCATTTTCTGATTTTATTTCCAATAGTCGTATGCCCAAAGTGGGTTTATCTTTCTTTGAGGTTTATGCTGATCAAAGTGATATCTGTGATAGGGGATATAAAGCCTTTACACTTCAGACATATTCCCCATGCAATTCCTAGCGGGCATTAGCAACAACTGTGCTTGGAAGGCCACAGGATGAGCTATGTGAGAACCAGGAGGCTCCTGCAAATGATTGTGTTTTTGAGTTCTCTGAGACCCAAATGTTGCTGTGAAAAAGCCTATGAAATGGGGAGTGTTCAGCAGCCCTCCTTACTTCCCACAAACCGCCTACTCAACAATACTCATAACATCCCCAACATGTTCACTCCAGAATCTCAAGAAGTCTGAGGTAATAACGTGGCAACGCACTGGGGAAAAGTTTGGGAAGCACTGACCAAATCTGCACCACATCTGCCTGGGACGTGTTTCATGGGGCAGGGTCTATTCAGCATCTATCCCATGCTCTACTTGCCCTGGGTGACCACACCGTTCCCCAACGCTGCTGAACACAGAGAAATTTAGCAGAGGGAATCTAAGAATCAAATTCTCCTTTCTTGCACCTTTTGCGACACATGTCAAGGAGGAAGACATTTAGCCCAGTTTGCTTCTTCTGCATCAGCTGCAGAATGCTCTGGACACACAGGCAGTGTTCGGATGTGTAGGAACCTGGAGCATCAACTGGAACCATGAAGCTGTTCCCATAGTTTTCATATCCATGGCCGGCATAATAAAGCAAACCTAAGGAGAAAACATAAAGTTAACTTCTTTCCATAAGTATAGACAGCGCCTGTGCTCATAGCCAACATCCCCTCAACAAGGACACCTTGTATCATACTCAACATCCTCCAGCTCCTCACCTTTCCCTAGCAACAAAGCACACACCCAATTACCTCCACCCACCCACTCAACTAACCTCTCCAATAGAACAGACCTCTTGTGGCACACACAAAATTCCCCCAACAAAAGGCAGACCAAAACTCCCTAAATGATACAAACCCTGCGTCACACCCAACGAATCCCTCACTACATAGACCCCTGTGAAACACCAATTCCCCTCCCACCACCTCCCAACACTCTTGGAGTAACATAAAGTCCCTCCATCACATCCTATCCCTTTGCCAATAGCACAGACATCTTGCGTCACAAGAACCTTCACTAAGATGCACTAAGTTAGACTCCCTGTCAGTTTGCCAGCACTGCTGTCTGAGGAATAGTGTTTGATGCCTAGTGTTAGGGTGGGAATAGTGGTCCCCTTCTAATAATTAAAACCAAAACACCCAGAGAAGCTCACCTCACCTCATAATCTGCTAAAGGAAATGGTAAAAATGGTATAACCTGCTTTTCACCTCCCAGTCTGTTATAAAGAAGAGGTTAAATGAAATGAAATCCTCTCAATCATCCTATAAGCAACAAGTAACAATTTATTTATTTTAACCGTGACAGTGAACAAATTAACAGAACCACTAACACACTGAACAATTCCCCACCAACTACTAACTATTTCCTAACTGAACAAAATTCTACTGAAATGCTGTTCTAATAAAGACAAGTCCCACTTATATAAATCTAAGTAATATGAAAACTAAATTAAAACTTAGAGTCTCAAAGTCCATACAGGATGTGTCTTCCAGAATGTTCTGCCTTCTCCACTGTCTTTCCTGTTATAAATGCCTTTCTTCCACTGATCCTTCTGTCAGGGATGCTTTCTCTGTGAATTCTTCTGTGACGACTTTTAGCTAGAAGTGCTGTGGTACCTTTTATGGATAGACGGTGCTTTCTCAGAGACCTTAAAGATTTCTGTGAGTGCTTATTCCTCAAGATGGTGGTTTGCTCTCCCCCAATTTTCAAAAACACTCTTCTTATATACCTTGGATGACATATCAATTTTCTTACAATAGCATTTGTCCAAGGTTATCAAAACCATCAGATTTAAATTCAATTGGCTTTCAATCTCTGAGTGCTTTGTTTAAATTAATTGCCTGATTTTAGCTAGTTGCCAAAACGTCAAAACAAGCTAAGGTTTCCAATCACACAGCCAATTGACACATGCTTCAATTTCAGAACTGGCTGTACCTATTCGGGGGCTTACAGACACATTTTCTGTGTAAGTCTCCAAGCTTAGAAAAGCACTTTAGCTCTTAAAGGAACCACGCACTCTTTGCCCCTGCCCCACTTTATCATTTTTACAAACAAATTCTAGCTTCCTGCCTTCCAATTCACAAGTACTCTACACAACTTTGTAACACTTGGATCTTAAACCCAACACCAAGCTCATGGTCTATGAAGCAACAATGTTTTCAGCCATCCAGCTTGTGTCAAAAATGTACATCAAATATCTAGAGTAAAACCACCAGCAATGCCTCTGCATATTCAATAACAGCGATGGGCACATCAATATCAGTGCCCTCTCTCAGGCCAACATTCACAGCACTAAAATCCTGGTTATAGTCTATCAGTGAACTCAATGGGCTGTACTGTCCACATGCCTGACACGAAACTTCTAAAACAAGCTCTCCACTCCGATCTCCGTTACACCAAGCAGTTACAAGGAGGGCAGAGGTAAGACTTTCACAAAGTCCCCCAGTGAGACAAAGTAACCTCTCCACTGACCCAGGGCAATCCCTTGCCCAAGACCACCCAACCGCATAAGTATCCATGAAATGGTGTGCATTTGAATATTTCCAACAGGCCAGGTGAAATGCTAGCACCAACAGCAGTGGGAGTGTGTGAAAAGCCTGCGGTGACAAAACAGCACTCTACCCTACCCATGGCAGGGTATGTGAATAAGTCATTGGACTGTTTACTCATCTCAGGACCTACAGCAACTAGAGTGGAAAAGGCTGTCATGCCATAAACCCAGGATCACCTACAGACATAAAGAACCTTTCGTTATAACATATGTTTTTAAAAAGAGGATGTACAGCTAAAAATGACTGAGAATATATATTCTGAGTAATGTCTGACAGATGTGAAGGAAGTTACAAAGCGAAAGACTTCAAAGGGAGAAATGCCCTGCAAACTGAACTGAAATCTCCTGTGAGTTTTCTCAGATTGTGAACACAATGGGAGAAAAGGAAGCAGTCCAGGCATGAGGCATCTTTGTGTTCTTCTCTTTAAAGAATGCGCAAGAACACAATTAAAAGCCAGTTTCAACCCTGGTCTGCACGCGCTTGTGGACAAAAGTATGTACTGAGGGTCGTAGCAGAGAAAACTCCTGGTCATCCCTGTGCTATTGGTAAAAATAAATATGAGTCTTTCTCTTTGCTAGAAGCCAGTAAGCAAGTGAAACTGCAGTCCAAAGAAAAAGGGGCAAAGCTGTTCAACTGACTTCCAAAGCCAAGCATCTCAAAATCAACTACTCACCACCTATCATCAGTGCGACCCAATGTAACAACGGCCCAACATCCCATGGTCTAATCTACACAAACCTGAGGACTCATTTGCATTTTCAAAAATCTTTTATCTTTTTTGGGCTCACCTTCCACTTCTAATCTATGTGTGTCGCATTACTATTTCACTTCACGTTCATTAATTAATAATCTCACTTTTTCATTAACACAAGAAAGCCTGGTTAAACTGGCGCCTCTTAAAACATAAATTCATTTGGGTCTGGGGGAGAGAGGCATCTACAACACATTTTTAAATTAAAGTCATTGTGACCAATTAGGGGATGGGGGAATAAAGAAGGGGAGCAGTTCATCTCTCCCCATCTGGATTTGGTCTGGAACCGTAATAAATCAGGGAACCTCACCCAGGAGCTCCTAGAACAAAAGTCACTACCAAATGAGACAGCCTGTTTCTTCACACCTGGCTCTGAGAATCAAACCTCAGAATATTTGAAACTAGCTCATCAAGTTCTAATAAATGGTACTTCAGCACTCAGCTAACAAGTGTAGGATCAGGTCAAATTTACACCTCTTGATCAATTTGCAACAATTACTTTTCAGAAGCAAAGGCGTGACTAAGGGTTGAGAACAGGAATCAGTCTGGTTGCAATACCTGCATGGTCAGTAGTCCGGCTACACTCCAAGAATGAAAAGCTAGAATCACAGAATTCCCACAGGGCAGATAGAGGCCAGTTGGCCCATCAAGTCTGCACCGATCTGCTGAAGACCATCCCACCTGGATGCACCCAACCCCACTCCCCCATCCCTGTAGCCCTGCATTTACCAAGGTTAACCCACCTAGCCTACACAACGTTGGGCACTAAAGGGCAACTTAGCATGGCCAATCCACCTAACTTGCCTGTCTTTGGACTGTGGGAGAAAAAACGGAGCACCCAGAGGAAACCCACGCAGACACAGGGAGAATGCGCAAACTCCACACAGTCAGTCATCCAAGGGTGGAATTGAACCCAGGTCCCTGGTGCTGTGAGGCAGCAGTGCTAACCACTGAGCCACCGTGTCAACGAAATGGAATGCTTCAGGGTCCGTGCAACTTTGCCTAATTTCAGGGGAAAGAATTTGCAGTTAAAATATTGTGGAGAGGAAACCTGTTTGAATCTGGTTCGGAAACATTAATTTGTAGGTACCATAAACTCCCTTGTCAAGAAGCAGTAAGAACTCATTGACAGCTCTGTGCATCTCAAGTCTGGTGAGGTCGAGGAGGGACACAACCTTGAAGTCGAGCTGGCGAAGGAGGTTTGTAAGCTCATGCACATCCACCATTGGAGCCTTCAGCTGCTTGTGGTGTAAATAATTCATGTTCCCCATCAGCAGAGCTACCTTGTCTGTTGCTGAAAGAAACAAGGAGTCAGTGAGCATTTCAGACCAGCATTGCAAGTCCGCTCTGTTCTGTCTGAAATCAGGCTAATCAGAATCAGCAGTATAACACTTTAGGCTTTCAGTGTCAGCATCGAACATGTTCAGATCAGATGCCACATAGACAGCGTGGGCCAAAGTTGAGAGTGAAGCTCCTTTTCACTCCTCTTCCCACAATGTTTCTCAGCCCAGAGCTCAGGCATGGCACCTTTATAACGCTTCTCACTTCTCAGCTACCCTATGCAAATTGGGGCTAGTTTCCAATGAACACATCCAGGCAAACAAAATTTGAGTTGATACCTGCCAAATGTACTTTGTGCAGGAAGATTCCCTGCTGTTATCCATTTAAATTGAACCAAGGTCCTCAAAGGCAAAAAGCCAGTGTCTAATTTATGACAAGTCTGCCAGGGCACTCAGGTCAAGATTGTTATATTTAAGTACTTGAGAGTTTGCTGTTCGATATCAGTAATTGCTAATGAACATAAAAGAACAAATTCATGTAGTTCTCCTACAGAGATTTAGGTGCAAAAATTCTCAGCCAATACTGAGGGAGTACTGGCTTCCAAGCTAGATGATAAACAGAAGCCCAGCTCACTGTCCGGACATCATAGTGCTTTTCTGTAGAACAGCAAGCCAGTTCACACTCGTGTCCTGGCCAAATACTGATTTCACAATCAACATCATGAAAAATAATATGATTTGATTATCGCATTGCAGGTTGTAGAATCTTGCTGTGAGCCAATTGGCTGCCATGTCTCCAACAAAACAACAGTGATTAGAGAAGTGTACCTCATTGACTCTAAGGTGCTTCAGTTCATTCCAGGTTGTAAAAGGGACTATATAAATGCAAGTCTTTCTTTAAAAAATCAGCTCTTGTATTTATATGGGGGTTGGTTTATCCTGTGTTATCCCATATCTTCATCCATCTAAGCCTGAGGCTGTTCCCTGTGTAACCACTTCCAAAGAAATATTGCACTAGTGCTGCCAAAGTATAGAAGGCAATGGGTTGAGTGCTGGAAAATGGGACTGGACCTGGAAAGTGCTTACTTTTGACTAGCACTGACTCTTTGGGCCAAAGGGCCTTTTCTGTGCTGTAGATCTCTACGACTTCTGATTGCAGCCACTCCCCAGGAACAGTCCTGGTGGTAGGAATTGAACCACTATCCAGGGACCCACTGACCTATAGCCACTTGTGTGGCAGGATCAGGGTCAGTGTTGCCAAAGTCAAATATTCTGTTGAATCCCACCATCCAGGTTTACCCAATAATTAGTGAACAGGAATTTTACGTCAATAAGATATGACTCTGATTTGAAAACTGTACAAGTTTACCATAGAACTCGATAGGCCAATGGAGAGCTTTCAGCTGTGTTCCTGGGCTGGAATCTGTGAGGAAATTAACACAAAATTAACCAATCTTTCATTGTAAACAGTGCAAGTAAATTGGTCATCACTGACCAGGGATCAGACCATCCGGAATCAGACCGATGTCTGGAACCTCACTGACTGACATTCGGACCTTCACTGACCAAGATTATTTTAAGAGTGTGCTTTGGTTTGGAGGAGGCTATGCAGGAAATGTTAAGATTTGACATAAATTCTGAGCCTATACTTCCTGCTTTTATTGCAGTAACTTTCATTATTGAGATTTTCAAACTGATTTCTTCACAGCAAAACTTAAAACAACAGTTTTTCCCACCTTGTCTGATTCCCACTCTGTTCAATTACATGCTACCTCCAACTTCTTGTTCCAGCCCAGTCCCAACCTTATATCTTTGTCCTGTTTCATTTCCGTTTAACCTAGACCAACTCCAGTACCCACGTTATCTCTGTCTGGCCCATTCCATCTCCTCCCTGCCCTGTTCCGTTACACAGGTTGCTCTGTATGTTTTCAGACAAAGGTAAGCTGTCTCAGTTATTCATCTGCTTAATAGTGTGAGTGGATGATTTACAGTTTGCCTTATGTTGATTCCCATAGAATCCCTACAATGTATGTGTAAGCAGGCCATTTGGCCAAATGAGTCCACACTGTCCCTCTGAACTGCATCCCATCCAGACTCACCCCTCTACCCTATCCCTATAACCCTGCATTTCCCATAGCTAATCCATCTAACCTACACATCCTGGACATTGTGGGCAACTTAGCATGGTCAATCCAGCTAAGCTGCACATCTCTGGACTGTGGGAGGAAGCCAGAGCACCAGAAACCCATGCAGGCACGGGGAGAATGTGCAAACTCCACACAGACAGTTGCCTGAGGGTGGAATTGAACCCGGGTCCCTGGTGCTGTGAGGCAGCAGTGCTAACCACTGAGCCACCGTGCTGTCCTATTAGTTCCAGCAAAACTCCAATACCAAAATGACACCCAGTATATAAAAACCCAACAACAATATCACTCAGGTATCACACAGGAAGGTATTCAGACAAAAACATACCAAAAGGGCAAAGAAAGATGTTAGGATTGGTGACTAAAGGCTTGGTCAAAATTCTTACTTTCAAATAGAAAGGTGAGAGGTGAAAATTTGTAAAGTATTCCAGAGCTCGAATATCTGAAGGCATTTCTGCCAATGGTTGGGCAAAAGAGTATTAGATGTACAAGAGTTAGAGAAATGTAGAGTTCTCAGCAGGTTAAGGGAAATAGTTATGTCAATAGATATAGATTCATTAAAGTCAGCATGCATTTCTTAGTGGAAAGTTAGGAGAAAACTAACTTGCTGGAGTTTTATGAAGAGGTAGCAGGGAAGGCTGTTGAGGGCAATACTGTTGACGTGGTGTATGTGGACATCCAAAAGCATTCAATACTCAACAGACCATTGAGTACAGTTGACAGTAGCAGCATGGATATAAATTAGCTGAGTGACTGGAAACAGGATAATGTTAATGGATTTTTTTCGCCAGGGGAAGGCTTTTAAAAGAGATCCCTAGGTTCAGCATGGGGGACCCTTGCTCTTCCTGATTCATATTAATAATATTGACCTGTGTTTACAGAACTTAATTTCAAAATTTTCAGAGGGCGCAAAACTTAGAAGCACTGCAGTCTATGAGAAAGATAACACTTAACTTCAAAAGCACATTATGAAGTAGGGATATTGGGTGAACAGGTAACTGATGAAATTTAATGTGGAGAAATGCAAGGTGACTCATTTTTGTAGAAAGAGCATAGAGATAATTTTTTTCTATAATAACAGCTTAACAAAGTTGATACCACAAAATCAGCAGTCTTCAGGAGAACAATGGAGGTATGATAGATTATAGGATATTCTGATGTGATGTTCCACACAGCAGGTTTGTAACTGCATTGTAAACTACTTCACAAGAGCGGTTGTGTTGTTATGGGAAGTTAGATAAAAGCAACATTGTAAAATTATTGATGAAGGGCCTCATTTATTCTTTTGGTCCAAGGAAGGTGATCAGAAAAATAAAATAGGAAAGAAATTAGGGCAAATACAAACAACACACATGATAAAACCTCTACCTCTACAAAAACAGTGGCAATGAGAAAGGGTGAACAATCACCCCTTGTACTGAATAAGTTATGTTTTGCATGTATTCTATTTTGTGCAAAGATGTTGACAGTTTCAAACTGTTACTGTGCTATCAGAAACACACTGTATTGCTACCAGCTGCAAAACTATGGTAGAATGGGGGTGAGTCTACACATCTAATAGCACGCTAATTTGAACATTTTGTGGATGAGTGTAGAAATCTGAGACAATTAAACAGCAACTTATATAAGACCGAGGAGCAGAAATTAGGTCATCCAGTCCATCGAGTCTGCTCCGCCATTCAATTATGTCTGATAAGTTTCTCAACACCATTCTCCCCGATTTCTCCCTGTAACCCTTGATCCCCTTGACAATCAAGAACCTATCTATCTCCGTCTTAAATATACTCAATGACCTGGCCTCCACAGCCCTCTGTGGTAATGAATTCCATAGATTCACCACTCTCTGGCTGAAGAAGTTCCTCTTTATCTCCGTTCTAACAGGTCTTCCCTTTACTCTAAGGCTGTGCCCTCAGGTCCTATTCTGTCCTACCAATGGAAACATCGTCCCAACATCCACTCCGTCTGGGCCATTCAGTATTTGTAAGTTTCAATTAGATGTCCCCTCATCCTTCTAAACTCCATTGAGTATAGACCCAGCATCCTCAACGTTCCTCATATGTTAATCTTTTCATTCCTGGGTCCATTCTAGTGAACCCGCTCCAGGGCCAGTACATCTGTCCTGAGATATGGGACCCAAAACTGCGCACAATACTCCAAATGTGGCCTGACCAGAGCCTTATAGAGCTTCAACAACAGAGTTCAGAAACGATTTACCAGGATGTTGCTGGGAATGGAAGTTTTAAGTTATACAAACAGATTGGATAGGCTGGGACATGGAGAGTAGGACGTTGAGGGTTGACCTTATCGGAGGTTTATAAAATAATGAGGGGCGTAGATAAGGTGAATAGCAAGGATCTTTTCCCTAGAGTGGGAGAATTCTTAACTAGGCGGCACATTTTTAAGGTGAGAGGAAAAAGATTTAAAAAGGACACAAAGGACAACTATTTTTTACACAGAGAGTGGCTCTTATGTGGAATGAACTGCCAGAGAAAGTAGTGAGTGCAGGTACAGTTATAACATTTAAAAGACATTCAGAGAAGTACACGAATAGGAAAGCTTTGGAGGGATATGTACCAGGAGCAGGCAGGTGGGACTAGTTTGGTTTGGGAACATGATCAACATGGACTAGTTGGACCGAAGTGTCTGTTTCCATGCTGTATGACTATGACTCTATTCATGGGCTGAGGGCACAGCTGGCTAGGCAGCATTTATTGCCCATCCCTAATTGGCCAGAGGGTAGTTAAGAGTCAACCACATTGTTGTGGGTCTGGAGTCACACGTAGGCCAGACCAGGTAAGGATGGCAGTTTCCTTCCCCAAAGGATATTAGTGAACCAGATGGGTTTTTCCAACAATCGACAACAGATTCACAGTCATCATTAGATTCTTAATTCCAGATATTTATTGAATTCCAATTCTACCACCTGACATGGTGGGATTCAAACCTGGGTTCCCAGAATGTTATCTGGGTCTCTAGATTAACAGTCCAGTAATAATACGACTAGGCCATTGCCTCCCCTTTTTTATATTTATTAGGTACTTAAGAGTAAAAGAGTAAGGAGGTTATGTTGATATTGTGTAAGACACTTGTTAGATTTCAACTGGAGTACTGTGCCCAGTTCTGACCTCTACACTCTAGGAAGTATCAGAATAGGTTTACAAGATTGGTTCCAGGTATAAGGAACTACACTTACGAGGATAGAATGGAGAAGTTAAGACAATTTTTCTTGAAGAAGAGAGGGTTGACAGGAGATCTGACAGGCTAATGGGGAGAAGGCAGGAAAATGGCACTAATTGCAGAGTTCATTTGGAGAGCTGATGCAGACACAATGGGCCAAACAGCCTCCCTCTGCAATGAAATAACTTTGTGATTCTGGGAGGTATGAGGCTATGAAGGAATTTATACACAAAGGTAAAACATTTAATTCAGAGACCCTGCGATTCTGGGAGATACTGTAGGGTCAGTGAGCATGGCGGTTTCAGATGATCAACACGTGATATGAAATTGGGAACAAAATGTTCGGTGAGTAAAGCCATTACCTTCATCAGTGCTCACGAAAAATGCCCCATTGAAGGATGTATTGGGTCCTTAAAGGATAAAGAAGAATTTGTGACAATGAAGGTTATGTTAAAATAAGATAATAGCCTCAAATAAACTGACGTGACAGTGGTGAAAATAAAAACAGTAACTGCAAAGGATCTCAACATGAAGGTCACAAATTTCATTCAGGCATTAAGTTGATATTGAAAGAGATTTGATTCTTTCCAACCAACATTAAAATGTTATTATGTCCCCAACAAGTGCAGCATCAATTGTTAGACTGTGCTTTTTTTTTTAAAAATATAATCAGTACTCAGGATGTGACTAAAGGTAAACTTGCCATTGTTGAAGGGGATCATTGGCTTCTCTCTCATTAGACAGATACAACTGGTGATGGTTTAACCTGAGGCTCACCATGCCTCAGACAAAGGCAAAATCAAGCAGATAGCACCTTCATGGTGACCTCAGCCAGTCTGGGAACTGAACTTATGCTGTTGGCAACACACTGCATTGCATACCAGCCATCCAGCCAATGGAGCTGAGCTGTCAATTGCCACTTCTCAGGGTAACTAGTGCAGTAAATGTGGCTTTTAAGACATTAGTCATGTACCAAGTATGAAACTGAAGTGCAGGCATGCGTATATGTGGTCACCATTTTAAAATGTCAATTGTGTCCAATGCAAAGAGTGGGCATGTCTTAAACACCTGTGCATCTTCACAATACAACCGCTATCATCTGCTTGACCCCTGAGCCCAATTCCATGTGAAATATGCATTGTGTTTTAAAAGATGGAAGACATCTACTAAAGTGAGTATAGTATGTTGTGGCTGAAAAGGAGGGTTGAATAATATTCTGAGTATCGGCAAAATATTATTTTTGGGGCTGGAAAAAGGGGTCACCTTATACAACAGGTCAAATTATATGCCGTGATTTATTGTAATTGTGTTGAACATACCGATCTCCACAGAAACAACCTTGCTCCAGACCTCGTGATGAAGATTGAACACGTGACAGCAATAATCCCCACGGTCAGCAGTTGTAACTCCATTAATCTAGGTTTGAAGTTAATAAGAAGTAAGTACAGTACACCTTTGCCTGTTTAATTATTGATGCCACCATTGGTCATATTCTTTCAGGCAGTCAGTCCAATGTAATGGCAGAGAACCAGTTCAATTAATCAGAAAGTTTACCCCTGACTCCTTCCCATGTAAAGTGGATGGCCTGTGTCTACTCATTGATCTTTAATATGGAGCTAGTCATACAGAGCAGCTTACAGTACTGAGGCCCAAGACATATAGATCTCCAACAAGAAGTTACAACTTGCCCAGGGGCCTCAAGTCTTCGATCCTGCAGTCAAGTTGGTCGATCTCATCACAGTCTCCCTTCATGTCATTCACCATCCTGACGTGGAAATATATTGCCTTTCCTTTCAGTGTTGCTGTGCCAAAATCCTGGAATTCCCTCCCTAACGCCACTGTGAGTCTACCGACACCAAATAAAACGTTTCTATTCTAGAAAGAAGGGAGGAAGAAAACAGGAAACTATAGACCAAATAGGTTGACATCTGTCAAGGGTAGGTGTTAGAATCGATGGGCAATTGGGAAATCCCAAAGTAATTGAGTACAGTCAACATGGTTTCGAAAAAGAGAAATCTTGCTTAACCAATTGAAATTCTTTGAAGAACTAACATTGTGCTGTGGTTAAAGGGAAACTGATTGATGTACTTTACTTGGATTTCCAGAAGGCATCTGACAGGGTGGCACAAAGAAGATTACTGTGTAATACCATTCTAACACATGGACCAAGTAGAGTTAAGTTACAAAGGGAATTCAGTGAATTCTTCACTCAAAAAAGAATCAGGCTGTGAAATACATTACTATGGAATATATTGATGAGGATATTGATGGAGGGGTACAATACAATTTGATATATTTCTGAAGGAAGAGAAAGGAGAGATTGAGCGATCTGGTGAGAAGGTGGGTTGGAGGAACCTTGTGAAAAGATGAGTAGTTAGGTAGAAGGGAATCTGGTGAGAAGTTGGATTAAGGCAATAAGGTATTTGGATCTAATGGACGTTTCTTGTTTACCAATATGTTAGCATAATTAGTGCTGGCAACATATTGGTACATATGTAGTCAAACAATAAAACCGACTCTGCTGCCTTTGTGAACTACCATCCTATCTACAATTTCTTTCTGGTCAAATGTTCCTAAACGTGTTGTTACTTTCTAAATCTGTTCCCATCTTACTGTTTGATTTCTTCTTCTGAGGTTTCTGCCCTATTGTTCTAGTCTTATCAAAGTCTCACACGATACAGCTCTAACAATCATATCCTTCATCGTTCTTCACTTGTCTGCAGCATTTTACATGGTTGACCATACTGTCCTCTATCACCTCTATACTGTTGTCCATCTGGAGGGGACTGCACTCAACTGTCTATGACTGTCTATCCAGTTATAGCCAAAGAATAATCTGAAATGGCTTTATTCCCATTCCCAGATCATTACCTCTGATGTCCCCACAAGATTTATTCTTGGCCCATCCTACTTCTCATCTACATGTTTCTACTTGTCAACATCATCCAAAAACACAGCATCAGTGTTGGCCAGCACTACCCAGCTGTACACTATGACTGTTGAAACTCTTATTTCTGCCTTATTTTCTTGGGATTTGACTATTCCAATATGAAGTCATCCAAGCTCACTCTTCTTGAAGAGTCACGTCGGATTTGAAATGTTACCTGTTTCTCTCTCCACAGATGTTGTCAAGACCTGCTGAATTTCTCCAGGATTTTCTGTTTAGATTTCACACTATATCCTGTTCAGCCATCATTCTTGCCCTCTCTGAACTGTTTTGGATAAACAACCTTGATTTTAAAATCCTTGCTTTAAGGCTGGTCCCTGACGTTGCCCTCTATAACCACCTAAAACCTGTCAATCCTCTAACATATCCTCTAACCCTGGTTTTAATCACTTTACCACTGATGGCAGTGCCTTCAGTTCCCTAGGCTCTAAAATTCCCTCCTAAAACTGCTCCACATTACTTTTCACCTTTAAGATACTTCTTAAAACCTATTCATTTGATCAAGTTTTGGGCTGACTGCCTTCATATCTCTGTGTGGCTTGCTGCTACATCTTGTTAGACAACACTCCTGTGGAGTGCCTTGTGATCTTTTAGTCCATTAAAGGTTCATCACAAATACGAGTTGTTGTTTCAACAATTAATGAAGGTGTTGAATAATTACTCAGTCCAGGCAATGTGACAGCAAAGGAATTTATTGCTGCAACTCTTGAGAAAGACCTACCCTCCATTTAGTCATGCACTCACAGCATAGCCAGTCACCAGAAAATGATCACTAACCTTCAGATACGGTTCATTTGCCTCAGGCAGTATCCGGTTGTTCCGAAACCACTGGTACTTTGGTGGAGGATCACCAACGGCATAACACGGAAGAACCATGGTATCACCCTCCTTCAGGGTCAATGAGCTGGGCTGCACCACAATGTGCACCCTGCTCAAAGACAAGCAAACTCCACTTGCTGCAGGAAAAGCTAAAGAAAGATTCCATTGTAAAGGGAGATGACAGATTAGCTGTACTCAATCTCACCTAAACTGGACGTCAGGCAATGCTGCTGGGCTAGCAGAGAGAAGCACCACTCACTTTGCTACTTAGCCACATGTGTAGACTCTGGGCTGGATATCTGGTCCGTGTTGGGTTGGTTGATTTTCCCACGTTTGTGAGAGGAGCAGGAGCTGCCAGAATTGGTCTCAATGCATGATGTGAGGTTCACTCTGCCTGCTTCTGATCACAATCAACTGAGCTGTACTGGACAGAGCCCTGTGGTCATTGATTGAGAAAGGTGTGAATGTTGACTGAACTGCTGGTTTCATGTGGGGTAGGATCTCTCTTCCAGTATCTCCCTAATCCTAAGCATTTTATACAATTTAGAAGGATAGTCCGAACCCAGCCTCACCCAAAACTCATTAAAAGGCACCTTCCATTCACTAGTGATAACTCTCGTTCACTCTGATTTCCTTAGGTTCAGGTGCTGCATGCCAATGGTAGCACCTAACTAAGAGCAGTCAAGTCAGCAATTGTATTGTTCTTGCTACCTACTCAGAAGAACACAGGTGAAATCTGCAATTGATGAACCAGTGATTAATACTGATCTAACACCTTCATAATTTCATTTGGCTTGAACAGACAAGTCTTCTAAGATTTAGAAAGTGACAATTGTGGACATACACACGCACAGGAACAGAAAGGCTGCAGCAGGCTATTCAGCCTGCTCTGTTAATTTATGCAATCATGGCCAATGACCCACTTCAATATCTTTTTGCTACACCATCCCCATACCCTTTTATGTCATTGGCAATAAGAAATCTATAAATCCCTACTTTAAACATAGTGATAGCGCTTCCACAGCCCTCTTTGATAAAGAATTCCAAAATTCACAATTTCCAAGTTAATAAAAACGGTTGCACCTTGGTTTAAACTGGCTTCCCACTTATTTTGAAAATATCCCCAGTCTACACTTTCCAACCAAAGTAAACATCTGATTGTATCCTGTCCTTTTAAGTATTTTCATGTTTCGACGCGATCACTCCTCATTTATTCTATACTCTGGAGAATACAGGCCCGGTTTGCCCAATTTCACTTCATTGGACAGTCCTACCATGACAAGAAGAAGTCTGGTGAACTTTCATTGTACTCCATATATGGCAATAATATCTTTTCCAAGGTAAGGGCACCAAAACTGCACAGAGTACTTCAGGTACAGTCTAATCAAGGTTCTGTGCAATTGAAGCAAGCCTTTGCTACTTTTGCACCCAAATCCAGTGCAATAAATGCTATTTTTATATATATATATAATATATATTAAAAAATTAAATATTTATATATTGCCTGGGTCCCAAATACTAACTTTTGTAGTACTCTATTAGTCACAGCCTGCCATTGTGAAAATGACCTGTTTATTCCTGTTTTCTATCTGTTAGCCAATCCATACCGGTACATTACTTCCTATCCCACGTATTTTAACTTTGCTAACCAACTTCCTGTGAGAGATTTTATCAAAAGCTTTTTTAAAATCCAAGAATACTATGTTCATCAACTCCAATTCATCAATTCTGTTAGTCACATCCTGGAAAAACTCCAAGTTTGTCAAATGTTATTTCCCATTCATAAATCCATGCTGATTGGGGCTAATAATAGGGATGGCAGAGTGGTTAGCACTGCTGGCTCACAGCACCAGGGACCCAGTTCTAGTCTCAGGCAACTGTCCATGTGGAGTTTGCACATTCTCCCCATGTCTGTGCAGGTTTCCTCCCACAGTCCGAAGATGTGCAGGGTAGGTGGATTAACCATGCTAAATTGCCCATAGTGCCCAGAGATGTTTGGGTCAGGCAAGGGAATGGGTCTGGGTTGGATGGTCTTCAGAAGGGCCGTATGGACTTGTTGGGCCAAATGGCCTGTTTCCACACTGTAGGGATTCTATATTATTAGTACTCGAGTTCTCATTTATTACATTCTTTATTACAGATCTACAAATTCTTGACTACTGATGTAAGGCGAATAGGTTTGCAGCTCCTTGTTTTCTCTCTCTCCCTCCCTTCTTAAAAGTGAGTTGACATTTATGATATACTAATCTGCAGGAATCCACTCCAAAAACGAGAATTTTTGGACTATGGTCACCAATGCATCCATCATCATCTTGACTACCTCTTACAGCATTCTGGGAAGTAGAATATCATTTTGTGGGGAGTGTCAACCTTCAGTCTCATTAATTTTTGCAATATGACTTTCTTGTTAACACTAATCTCCTTCAATTCCTCATTGTCCCTAGTGAGATCACTAATTCTGGGAAATTTCTTTTAACTTCCTCAGTGAAGACTGACACAAAGGAATCATTTAACTCCTCTGCCATTTCCGCATACTACATTATAAATTCTCCTGACTCTGTCCGTAATGGACCCACATTTGTCTTAGCCATACATTTCCTTATTTTGTATCTATAGAAGGTAGTCCATTTTTATGATTTTTGCTGCCTTATATTCATATTCAATTCTCTGTTACATTATCAGTTTCTTGATCCTCTTTGGCCATACTCTGGAATCCTCCCTATTGTTAGGTTTACTACTATTTCTTGGAACTTTATAGGCCTTTCCTTTTAAACTTATACAATCTTTAACCTTCTTTCTTAGTCACAGTTGACTGACTTTTTTTTGGGTTTTGATGCCTTGAATCAATATGTAGTTACTATAGAATGTAATAATTTTTTCTCCATTCATTTGTGGGATGTGGGTGTCACTGCCTGGCCAGCATTTCTTGCCTGTCCCTAGTTGCCCTTGAGAATCTGGTGGTGAGCTGCGTGCTTGAACCGCTGCAGTCCACCTGCTGTGGGTTGAACAACAATGCCATTAAAGAGGGAATTCCAGAATTTTGACCCAGTGATAATGAAGGAATAGCAATATATTCCAAAGTCAGGATGGTGAGTGGCTTGGAGAGTAACTTGGAGGTGGTGGTGTTCCCTTTTGTCTGCTGCCTTTGCCCTTCTAGATGGAAGTGGTTGTGGATTTGGAAGGTGCTGTCTGAGGATCTTTGGTGAATTTCTGTAGTGCATCTTGTAGATAGTACACACTGCTGCTACTGAGCGTCGGTGGTGGAGGGAGTGGATGTAGTGCCAATCAAGCGGGCTGCTTTGTCGTTAATGGTGACAAGCTTTTTGAGTGTTGTTAGGGCTGCACTCATCCAGGCAAGTGGGGAGTATTCCATCACACTCCTGACTTGTGCCTTGTCGATGGTGGACAGGCTTTGAGGAGTCAGGAGGTGAGTCACTCGCTGCAGTATTCCTAGCTTCTGGCTTGCTCTTGTAGCCACTGTGTTTACGTGTCCAGTTGAGTTTCTGGTCAATGATAACTCCCAGGATGTTGATAGTGGGGGATTCAGTAATGGTACCCCCATTGAACGTCAAGCGGCAGTGGTTACATTGTCTCTTATTGATGATGGTCATAGCCTGGCATTTTTGTGGTGCGAATGTCACTTGCCACTTATCTGCCCAAGCCTGGATATTGTCCAGATCTTGCTGCATTTGAACACGGACTGCTTCAGTATCTGAGGAGTCATGAATGGTGCTGATCATTATGCAATCATCGGCGCACGCTCCCACTTCTGACCTTATGGTGGCGGGAAGGTCATTGACGAAACAGCTGAAGATGGTTGGGCTGAGGACACTACCCTGAGGAAATCCTGCAGAGATGTCCTGCAGCTGAGATGATTGACCTCCAACAACCACAGCCATCTTCCTACTATGTGTCAGGTATGACTCCAACCACCAGAGAGTTTGCCCCTGATACCTATCGATTCCAGTTTTGCTAAGGTTTCTTGATGCCACATTCGGGCAAATGCAGCCTTGATATCAAGGGCTGTCACTCTCACCTCACCTCTGGAATTCAACTCTTTTGTCCTTGTTTGAACCAAGGCTGTAATGAGAGCAGGAGCTGAGTGCCTCTGACAGAATCTAAACTGTCACTGAGCAGGTTACTGCTGAGCAGGTGCTGCTTAATAGCACTGTTGATCCCCTGACTTGATGGTAATGATTGAGTGGGGAATATGCTGGGCCATGAGGTTACAGATTGTGCTGGAGTACATTTCTGCTGCTGTTGATGGCCCACGGTACCTCATGGATGCCCAGTCTGTGCAAAGTCTGTCCACTTAGCATGGTAATACTGCCACACAACACGATGGAAGTAATTCTCAATGTGAAGGTGGGACTTTGTTTCCACAAGGACTGTGTGATGCTCACTCTTATCAATACTGTGATGGACAGATGCAACTGCAGCTGGCAGTTTGGTAAGGATAAGGTCAAGTATGTTCTTCCCTCTTGTTGGTTCCCTCACCACTTGCCACAGATCCAGTCTAGCAGCTATGTCCTTTAAGACCTGACCAGCTCCATCAGCAGTACTGCTGCTGAGCCACTAGTGGTGGTGTACATTGACGTGCCTCTCCCCACCGCGCACCACCACCCCCCCCCCCCCCCCCCCCCCCCCCCCCACCCAGAATACATTTTGTGCCCTTGCCATCCTCAGTGCTTCTTCCAAGTGTTGTTTAACATGGAGGAGTACTGATTCATCAGCTGAGGGAGGATGGTATATGGTAATCAGCTGCAGGTTTCCTTGCCCATGTTTAACCTGAAGCCATGAGACTTCATGGGGTCTGGAGTCAATGCTGAGGACTTCCAGGGCAACTCCCTACCAACTATGTACTATTGTGCCGCCCCCTCTGCTGGGTCTGTCCTGCCTGTGGGACAGGACATATCCAGGGACAGTGATGGGGGTGTCTGGGACAAAGTCATACTCACCGAATCATATCTTACAGACAATGTCAGGCTGTTGCTTAACAAGTCTCTGAAACAGCTCTCCCAATTTTGGCACCAGCCCCCAGATGTTAGTGAGGAGGACTGTGCAGGGACAACAGGGTTGTTTCTGCTGTTGTCGTTCCTGGTCCCTTGCTCGATGTCAGGTGACCCGTTCAGTTTCATTTCTTCGAGACTTTGTAGCGACTGGTATAACTGAGTGGTTTGCTAGGCCATTTCAGG
Organism: Rhincodon typus; assembly: GCF_021869965.1. Classification (NCBI taxonomy): domain Eukaryota; kingdom Metazoa; phylum Chordata; class Chondrichthyes; order Orectolobiformes; family Rhincodontidae; genus Rhincodon; species Rhincodon typus. The sequence goes on from NC_063360.1 coordinate 12,264,410, forward strand.
AGGAAGGGTCATCGGTCGCGAAACGTTAACTCTGTTTTCTCCTCCACAGATGCTGCCAGACCTGCTGAGCTTTTCCAGCAACTTTGTTTTTGTTCCTGATTTACAGCATCCGCAGTTCTTTTGGTTTTTATTTAGGCCATTTCAGAGGGCAACTGAGAGTCAATCACATTGCTGTGGGTCTGGAATGACAGGTAGGCCAGATTTCCTTCCCTGAAGTGACATTAATGAACCTGATGGGTTTTTCCAACAATGTTTTAATGGTGATCAGTAGATTCATAATTCAAGAATTTTTAAAAAAATATAGATTTCAAATTCCACCATCTGCCGTGGTGGGATTCGAACCCCCGTACCCAGAACATTAGCTGGGTTTCTGGATTAATAGCCTAGTAATAATACCACTAGGCCATCGTTTACCCTGCAAAGATTAAACATTGCCTATTGCATACTTTTTAATATATTTTCCCAATCCACCTCAGCCAATTTGCTTCTAACATCCTCATCATATCCGATGTTCGAAACCAACATACTGGCTTCAGATTGATTTACCTCACTTACAAACATAAATGTGAAATTCTATCAATTAAGGTCACTCATCCCGAAAGGTTCTTTTAACACAAAATTATTAATTGACCCTTTTCTTATTACATAATATTAGATCTAAAACAGTCTGTTCTCTAGTCAGTTCCTCAACATACTTTGTGAAAATCATTCCTAATACACTGCAGAAACTTATCCCCCATAGTATTATTGCTTATTAGGTTTACCCAGTCTAAATACAGACTGGAGTTATCCATGCTTACTATATTATCTATGCTACATTGTTTGGTGGTCTACAACCATATCCTACCTATATTTGCTGCCCTGCTGTTTGTTAGCTCCATTCAAACTGATTCCACATTTTGTTCTTCCAAACCTATATCCTTCCTTACTACAACGATGATCCCATCCTTTGTTATCAGCCCAACACTATCTCCTTTTAACTTTTTGTCTGTCTTTCCTAAACACTGAATATCCTTGAATATTCTGTTCCCAGTCTTGGTCACTCTGCAACCATGTTTTCATAATGGCAACTGTATCTACTTATTTACCATTATTCATGCCTTTAAATCCTCTACCCTGCTAAGAATGCTGCATGCAGCCAGGGTGCCCTCATTTTTAGCTTTTTGACATTATTGCACATTCAAGCTTTGTTGAATATTGCCTTCATTTTGCCTGCTTTCTAATTTCACTTGCCACTTTTCTACTCTCTATTACCAGCGCTACTTGCTTCTAATTTTAATGACCACTCAGGTTCCTAACCCCTGACAAGCTATCTTAAATCTCCCTTTGGAAACTCTTAGAAACAAACTTCAATTATAACATACATCAAGCAGTCATGTGCAGGAAGGAGTGGGTTTCAAGGTTAAAGAAGCAGGTAGCAACTCTGACGGAAAATGACAGCATCAAAATACAGGATATGGAAAAGAGGAAGGAACCAGTAGAGCTAAGAATATTGAGCAGCTATCACTGGTGTGTAGTCACTTCATAGCTCCTTAAAGTGATATTGATCTTTAATTGAGATCAACTAAATCAGCAAAGAGCAGGCACCAAAGCTAGGAACCTCCATGTACTGCAGCAGGTACAGCATTTACCCAACAAAAGAAACTTTCTCCCTGTTTGCACATCATTGTGGGGGGAAATCGCAACATTTCCACTGTTTTGTGCAGAATTCCAGTTTAACATGAAGGGAATCTGACAATCAATACGGAAATTACGGGCATGTTAAGCAAGCATGGCTTAATGCCTAAAACCAGTTACACTTTTGCTTTCTACCATCTTTTACACAGGCTTAATATTCAACTTTGAACAAAATAGGCCGTGTGCACAAAGTTGGCCATGGCTGGTCAACATTGCGAGATTGCAACAATTGTGCTAGTTTGGGAAGGCTCTTCAAATTGAGTTTGCTTTCTTGATGCACAGACATGGCAAGTACATTTTGAAAGTCTTTTCTGTAAAATGATAATAAATGTACAACAAAACTTAATGCGCATGTCAATGGAATTAGTAAATGTTTCAGTTTATTTTTTATTTAATTTGATTTTACATTAACTTGCTCACAGGTACAGAATTGGGAACTCTTATTAAAATGTTTACTTTTGGTGATAAACCAATTTTCAGCTGTTTCAAGTTTCAACAGTTAAATGCATCAGGACTTTCTGTGTAATGACATTCTTTAATGCAGCCCGATGCCCTGTTTGATGGAAGATTCAATTTTTGATTATGGAAAAGAATTTTAGTGTAAATTTGAAGTGGAACCTAGCCAGAGAAATTTCAAGTATATTTTTGACACATTGGGTGGAATCTTCTGTTTTCATCAAGTGTCTTGGTTGCTTGCTTGCTTGCTCAAAAGATAGTGAGACACCTGAGCTGACTTTTCAGAGAAAGTCCCACTGTATCTTCCTCCAATGAGGCACTTCTGAGAGCCACTGTGGGTCTCTCTCCAAAATCAAGTCCCCGGGGAAGGAGTGGTGTTGGCCATACAGAGGCTGGCACCTCTTGTACTTGGTAGCACATTTGAGAAGGCCATGGCTGTTAACAGGAGGTCAGCCAACATCATGAAGACCAAGAAGTCAGGAAAAAAGTTTTTTTAGGAGGATGGTGTTTCTGGGCTGGGGAATTGTGGAGAGAGGGGCAGGGAAGTTGGAAGCAAGGGAAAAGGTGGCTGTCAGTGATCACACACTGCCCTGTGTCCACTCTCCCGAACAGTGCACAAATTAGGGCAGGTTGAAGGAAATGCCCTTCAACCAATTAGCAGCCAGCCTGCACTAGTTTGCCAGTCATGGGGGCCAACTATTTATCGTCTCACCTGGAGCTGGGATAACTGCAGCCCTAGCAGGATTGGGAACTTAACTAGTCCTTAAGTGGTCATTAATAGATCACTCCAGCACCTCAACGGGCAGTGGACAAGAAAGTTGACCTTGGGATTTCCTAATCAGAACATGATTTGGGCAGAGGGATTCTAGGATGTCATCACCTTCCTTCCAACATCCAGGCATGCTGCCTCTGAGACAGAAAGATTCATGTAATTTCCCCATTGCGGAAACTCCACCCCCAGAGAATTTTGAACCTACCTGATGTTGGGCTGCTGGCCACTCGGAGCTGGACCCATTTGGAATATATATACTGGGTTCCACAGTGAACCCTACAGACATACCAGTCATTATCATCAAGGTTAACACAGTTAAAGAGAAGCTCTGAGGAGTTTCCGCCCTTGACCTAGACAAAACAAATAAAGTTTGGAGTGATATTGAATTCTGTGACAAGCCCTTTGACAAACAATTAATATGGCAGCTGAGTGCAAGAAGAAAAGACATGAGAATAGTCGTCAACTGATTGATCCTATTCCTTCCATTGCCTTGATGTAATCCATCCCATCACAGATTCTATCCCACCCATTTAAGCATCCTCACCAGGCCCCACACACGGCTTGTGCACAATATCTTTTATCTCAAACACTGCCTATATACAAACAAAAGTTTGCATTTATTTAGCATCTAAAGTATAAAAAAAAAGCCTAGTGTACTGCACATCACAAAACAAAATATGAAACCAAGCTACATGAGGAGATACAAGAGCAGAAGGCCAATTAATTAAACAGTTAACTTTTAAGGAGGGCTTTGAAGGGAGAAAGTGAGATTGAAAGATGCAGAAATTGAAATGAGGATCTTCTGGATGATGCCAATCAATGTTCCTTCTGATTACTTTTCTGCTGTTCTAACCTCTGAGATCAAAGAAGCCCTTCCATCAACTTCCGAGTAGGAGCAGCCACACAGCTTGGAAGGACTACTGGTGCCAATGGAAGATCATCTTAATATTGGAAACAGCAAACATGCAAATAGTCTGATTTTGACTCAGACAGTCACCAGGAAGAGGGACGGAGTCATTGGCTAGCAAATTGTTGCCAGCAAGAGCCAAATACATGGCTTCAGTCTTCACAATGTTTAATCGGAGGCAATTTCTGCTTATCCAGTACTGAATGTGGGATATGCAATCTGACAATTTGGAGATAATGGAGAAGCCAATGGAGGTGGTGGAGAGGTAGAACCGGGTCTCATCCATGCATATATGGAAATTAAGGCCATGTCTTTGAACAATATTGCCGTCAGCAGGTACGTGAGAGATAGGAGCCAAGGAAAGACAGTGGGAACAGAAGTCAATGCAGGTGATTTCCTGGATTCAATTCAATAAGAATGGAATTTGGTGAGTACATTCCCAGCTGGATGAGAGTAGAGGATGATTGGAAAAGGATGGTGTGATCAGTTGTGTTAATGGCTGAACACATGTTAAGGAGGGGCTTAGCCTATATTCCAGTCACACAAAGGGTGCCATTTGTCACTTTGAAGAGAGCCATTTCAATGGTATTGCAGGCCAGAAACCTGATGGAGGGATTGAAACGTAAACCACATGACCATGGACTTTACCTCACCCATATCACATTGAACCAATACCTTTCTATTGCTTGTAGAATATAGGTCAATGTCTCATAATAATCTCGTCAGACATTATCTGCAGGTGAACTTATGAAAATCTAGATCTTGTTTTAATGAGATATACCTCTGTTTCACAAGGGATCAGGTACCGCTTGCATATTCCAGCAATATGAAAGACTTATTTAGCCTGTTAGTTTCTACATTGAATAAAAGATGGCTGAGGTTATCACTCTTACCTCATGCTTTCCTCGAAACCACTGATAGACAAGACCTGGAGGCCCGATAGCTTGGCAGCACAGAGAGACCTTGTCTCCAACAATAGCACTTCGTTGTTTGGGCTGTACGATGATTTGAAGAGTATCCGGGCTTGTAGAAAGGGCAGGCATCAGCAAACCTAAAGCAAGACTGGAGATATCAAGAAGCTGTCCTTGTTTTCAGCAAATCTCACCTACTTCAATGAGCTCTGCTTAAAGCACCTTCTTTTAATCAATTCAGCAGCATCTAATTTAGTTTGGATCAACCCATAAATCCTGCCTCACCTTTCCTGGCTGGCAGATCATTCCAAGCATTTCTCAATCTTTGCCTGGCAGATCTATACCAAAGCGTATACATTGTTTCCATTCTTGAGATGACAGCTTACTGCCAAGTCTCAATTTCTATCCCATCATGATTTGCAGAGAGGGTGGTGGCGGACTGCATTCTCAAACCAGTTTTGGTAAAACACAGCTGCTTTCTTGACCAGTTCATACATCTGTTACAAGTCAACCATTCTGATGTCAGTCTAGAATTACACATAGTCTAGACTGATAGGTTTCCCTCCCTATTTAATGCAGCAGTTCTGCAACAATCTCAAAGTCCCTCTTACGGACATCAAGCTTTTATTTCCAAATATTTAAAAATCTGATTCAAGCTCTCAAAACTGTCACTGTGGGACATGAACTCTTTATTATGGATTATGAGCCTAATCTTCTATATTATTAGGCCAGTAACATAACAACTACACAGCCGTGACTATCTAGACAAAGGGCAAGGAGCAGACAGGTGACCCAAGGAGTACTCAGCAGCTAGAATGTGTCATCAGACAGGGTTGCTGAGGCCAAAATTCAAGATATTTAAGAAATAGTTCTCTGCTGTACAGGGGTACTCTGGAAAGATATAATCAAATAGGATTAAAGGCTTTCGTCTGAACTGACCTCACATTGTGTTCTGGCTGTCCCGTCCTGATTCACTTTAACTGTACCGCACATGGTGCAATGTATGCCCATGAGAAAAGTTTCAATTCCTAGTTTCAAGGGAATAAACTTGCAGAATGTTTCTAGAAACATTCTTGAAGTTGTTTCAATTCCTCTATTCGTCTTTACTTTTCCACTTGTAATGCTCTGATTTTGTCTTTCATATTCTTGCCTTGGGATGGGGGATGTTGTAGAATGGACAGACATAGGATTTCAGGTACGTAACTCTTTGAAGTTTACATCATAAGTAGCCAGGGTGGTTAAGAAGGCATTTAGCACGCTTGCCTTCATTGCTCAGACCTCTGAAGTTAGTAGCTGGGACATCATGTTGAAGTTGTACAGGATGTTGGTGAGGCTTATTCTGGAGTACTGTGCGCAGTTCTGGTCACTCTGTTATAGGAAGGATATTATTAAGCTGAAGGGGGTTCAGAGAAGATTTACCAGGATGTTGCCAGGAATGGAGGGTTTGTGTTATAAGGAGTAGCTGGATAGGCTGGAGGTTTCTTCACTAGAGTGTCGGAGATTGTGAGGTGACCTTATTGAGGTTTATAAAATCATGAGGGGTATAAAATGGCAGCAAGTCTTTTCCCGTGGGAGGGTGATTTCAAGACTAGTCATATGTTTAAGATGCAAGGAAAAAGATTTTAAAAAGACATGATGCAATTTTTTTTACACAGAGTGGCTCATGTGTGGAATGAACCTCCACAGAAAGTGGAGGATGCAGGTACAGTTACAACTTTTAAAAGGCATTTAGACAAGTACATGAATAAGAAATGTTTGGAGGGATATGTACCAACTGCAGGAGGGTGGGTCTAGTTTAGTTTGGGATTATGGTCGGCATTGACTGGTTAGGCCGAAGGGTCTGTTTCCATGCTGTATGACTCTATGACTCTCTATATAGAAAATATATATATTTATGTATTTAGAGAGTGAAAGAGGGAGCTGTGACTCAGCAATAAATTGCTTTCAGGCACAGAACTCGTGCTGACGACAATGTCCGGCACATGGAGCAAGCCATAGTGTGTCTGGACTAGATGCCAAGGAAACCTACTCAGCTAGAGGTTATAATTTTCTGATGCACTCATCTTTCCCTATGAATAAAAGTTTTGTATTGTAGCCACAGGATGTGCCAAAGAGCTTCACAGCCAATGAAGCACTTTAAAAAAAACAGTAGCCTCCACAGTAAGGAGGGAACACTGCATTTGTTGCCACCTCAACTATGGGTGACGGGGGTTCACAATTTAGCAATGACATCAGTGCCACCAACCTCCCATTCAAATGTGTTGGCAGGAAATAGTGGTGTGGGTAATGGACAAATCTGAGCACAAGCTCCCACAGAAATCAATGTAACAATAACCAGAAAATTTGTAGACAGAATGGGCATGGGTTCATAGAACCTAGGACTTGGGGTGCATTGTTGGCTGGGATTCAAACAGAAAAGGTGATTATTTGTTGTTGGTTTTCCTGTCGTTTCCCCTGCTTTACACGTTAAAGATTTGGCCAGTAGGGTTATCTGCAGCCAGTTCTACACTTGCCAGCTGCTTAATAATCATGAACCCTGGATTAGTAGGTGTCAGGTTAATAAGTATGTCACAGACTTTTGGTTTGGTTCCAAATTTCCATTGTCAGGTGTTATCTTGGAGGCACTGAACCCAAAGAGAAGCTGTTTATCATGTTCATCTCTTGCATAGACATTCATGCTAAGCACCAAGTGAAAGCAAGATTGCATTTATCTGCTGATAAGGTGCAGATGAATCAATTTCAACCTATCAGCCACAGGACCAGGTCATTCAGTGCCTTGAGTCTCTTCCACCATTCAATTAAATCTTAACTCCATCTGCCTGCTTTGACTCCGTAACCTTGGTCACGAATCTCTCTTTAGACAGAGTTTAATAAACATGAGCATGTTCTTCAATTTAATTGTGCAAAAGAAAAGCACCCAATATTATATGACTGTACTTGTAAACACTGAGGTAATTTTACCCAAAAATGGGTGAGTTTGGATTGGGTGGGATGATAAAATTAAATAAAGTCTCAAACCCAAATCTAATTCACTTCAACTATTTTGAGTGAGGCAAAATTCAGACTGTGGAGTCAATCAGTTCTCAACAGCAAGGTCACTCATTTACATAGTATAATGAGGCTGGGGGCCTTGGTTGTTATCTTGTCACAAGCTTTAAGCCCAGCTTGCTAGGTTTCTAGGGCCTTGGGAAATACAGCAACTAAAGGGAGGTGAGAGCTCTTGCCTCGAACAGGTAAATGCTTTTCCAGCATTCCTTGTGGGCCAGGAGCAAGACTGTATCCTGTGCCTCTCAAATGTACCACTTTTATAAGATTATGAGTAAATATCTTGTGTTGCTCATGATATGGCACAGAATCCATTATTCTGTAAGGACGGGAATGGTAAATAGTATTATTCTGCTAAGTATTGGTTTCCCTTTGAGGTTGTTGGATGTCTTTAAATGAAACATGGGGTAAGAATGAACTGCAGTGTCTGATTACTGCTGTCCCCTAAACTCTCAGACTCTGCTCCAAGTGTTTCACTCTGTGTCATCTCCATTATCTTACTCACCCATTGACATTAGGCACTGCAACGCCTCTGTGTGGCCCATCTTACGTAGACAGCTAATTAGATAGTTCACTGAGCAGCCACGATCAGCCAATAACTGGATAAAGTAGAGGCCTGGGCTTCCATCCGGCTCAAGAACCTTCAGTGAGCAGATCTCCAACTCCTTCTCACTGTCAATAGATTTTCCCATAAATCATCGGTCAAATGGTCTGATTCTATGCTGTAATGTTCTATGATATAAATATAACTAAAGAACATTCAGGATAGGAAAAAGTCATTAGCCTCAGCTAACCTATCCCTTTTTTAAGGATATGAATCCTATCTACCCACCACATCCTTTAATTCCATCTTCCTGTTACGTTCTTCAGCCCCGTAGACCCAGCATAATTCATCAATTTTGTGACTCTCTCGTATTCGGTTGTATTTTAAACTGTCCACTTCAAAGTCTCCCTGATAAATTGTTTTACATTTTGAAAGAAGGAATTTCTCTTTCTTTTAATATCAGATTTTGTAACCAGTGTCCTAACATCTTATCCTTTCAGTACACTGATGAGCTAACTTGGTGTGGTGGAGTAGTAGTGTTGCTCACTCTGGGCTAAAAGGTCTGGATTTCAGTCCACACCATGGCTTGTTGGCCATGGAAGGTGAGCTTGTAAAATGGCCAAGCAGGTTTATTGCCAGCCTGCAAATCCCTCCAACGAACCTGACGGCAGGATGTGAGAGCGGGAGAATTTCCTTGTCAGATATCCTGCAGCAGGTGATGACAAACCATTGCAGCAATTTGCCCATAAGCATGGGGCCAGTCTGACGGAAGTCATTGGCCCAACCCTCAGGAATGAGGATAGGATAAACACGGAGAATCCGGTACCTGCATTGATTACTATGGAAAGTAGGCGACATGGGCAGATCATTCAGCTGCATCAGCCCAGACTCCAACCTTTGCCCTAAATCCTCTACTTGATAACCCTCCTTACTCCTTCATAAGCTTCACAAACTACTTCTCTGTCATGTTTCAGTCTGTACTCATCACCCAATGCAGGCTTACCTGCATTTAAACCGTCTGTCTGTGCCAATAACTTCGGCCAGTTTCCTCCATCCCTTCTTGGTGCAGTTGTCCAGAAATATGCTGAGCCTCCTCAGTGTCAGTTCCCCAAGACTATTTAATGGCAAACTCTGGTGGTCCATGGTTTCCCCTTCAATTTTTCAACAGAATGGCGAGGATTGCTGGAAATGCATTGGAAAAGCAATTGTGATAGCTGTGTCACCTTCCAACCAAGTACAAGTGAGGGATAAGGAAAGAAACCTGAAGCACAGCCTGAGCAGGAGTAATCTGTCGTATTAATGTTATCAAATTCAAACTATTAAAGAGTGGACAGGAAAAGATTGTTTTCCTTGGTTGGTGAATCGGCCATGATTGTTAGAAATAAGGAGTCAAGTTAGAAGAATCATTTCTCCAGATACAGTGTGCTTGTTCACCACAGGATATTTATGCAGAGGCTAGGGTTACCTAAAAGATAATGTAATCTGGATTCACAGAGGAATAACATAAAAGGATATGGGGCAAAGGGGAGAGAAATGTGTTTTACTTGAAGGGTCAGCATAAGCAGAGACAGGATGATCTGTAATTTACTAATTCTATGGGTCTATCATTCTTTAGATAACAACTTACAGAACTTATAAAACACAAGTTCAAAACATACAAATGAATCATTGGAAATAAATAACATGTCACTTATAAGCGATGAGAATTGCACATTCAATATTAAACAGCACTCAATTTTGAATTTAGAAATCTAAAAATAACTACCAGAAGTGTTTTAAACCAGAACTGGCATCAAATTCCAAAATGCAAATATAAAATATAACAATTACACATCCGAACCTTTCAGATCAACACCAAAAACCAGCGTGCCATTCTTCTTTAACTGAGTACTTCTATCACTTTTGAACTACAGAAAGATTTTAAAACCTGTACCTGGTTAACTGGTATGGAAGCTGTCAAGATTCTGGTACAGAGGGTCTCCATGTAGGCCTACAGCTGGTTCAACTCCACATTAGTTATAAATTATTCACAGGATCTCAACTTGTCGCTGTATTTAAAAAGTGCTGCTCGCTACACAAAAAGGAGAAGTGTATACAAGCATACAAACGTGCATGCATCTGCGGATGTGAAACTCAGTTACAGTTATAAAAACACTCACTTCTGCTTTTCCATTTAAATGTTCCCCAAATTCACATACTGTGCAGCAATCTGCTTCCCATAAAGCAGAACATCAAGATTTGCGGGTTATAAGATAACAGAATCAAATCTTCTGTAATGCTTTTACATGTTCTGTCTTTATTCTTTCATGGGATGTGGCCAACATCCCTAACTGACCTTGAAATAAACTGAGTCAACTACATTTCTGTGGATCTGGAGTCACGAGTAGGCCAGACCAGGTAAGGTCAGCAGATTTCCTTCCCTAAAGGACATTAATGAATCAGATGATTGGTGAATAGATGCTGGTTTTGTAGACACAATTATTTAGACTACTTTTAATTTAGACTTCATTAGTTGACTTTAATTTGTGATGCAATTTGAATTCATATCCCCTAGCATTAGCCTGAACTGCTGGATTACTAGCCTAGTGACATTATCATTACTCCAACATCTCTCCCAACATGCAAATAACAGATTTAATCACTGTTTCTAATTGAGTTAGCTGATCTCATTCCAGGGCAGAGTAGACAGGGGAAGGAATACATATCAAACTCAATATCCCATTGAGCAGGATTGGAACTGTCTGAATTTGATCCTTGTTCTGTCAGGTACGCATGTTGAGGTTAATTATTTTAACTACTGCCCTGATTCAGATAATCTAAGTTAACACAGGATGAGACACTCAGAATGACACCCTCTGATCCATATGGCTCAACACAGTATTTACCAGATAAGTCTCTGTGGAAAGATGGAAAATGAAAAATAATAAGATTTGCTGACTAATCAATTTTAGAAAACGTTAATACAGGCAGAATGAGTCAACAACTCTCGAGCACAGTTCTTTCACTGTACAACTCTGGAAAAACTCAGAAATGTGGGGAAAAAAGCAACTGTAACTTGTCCATTAACTTCAGCCACTCCAATTGGCCAATAATTTGCAAGCCCAATGAGACTAAACTATAAATCAAAACAGGACACTTTTGAGAGCAAATTTTAGGAAGTTTGTTAAAGAAAAAAGTATAATTAAACTTGGAAAGATTACTTTCCCAGCTTCAACTGGTTTCTCAGCCTGTAGAAACACAGGTCACGTTCACACACTCAAGTCACTGATCTCGATGTTGAGTAGAGATTAACAGGTGATTCGTACTCCAGAGCCTTCAAAGTCTGGCTAATAACAAAACCCTACTTTAAACTATGGTTGGCCATTGTGACAGAATCCAGTCAAGCCAGATATTTTCTAATGAAACTGTTCAGAGATGCTATTACACACTTTTGGAGCAAGTGGAGCTTGAACCCTGGTCTCCTTCTCCAGAGTAGGGACTCTACCACTGTATCACAAGATCCCAAAGAGTCAGGCTTTTGTTGACTTGATAATTGACTCTAGTTGTTATAAATATGTATTTTTAAAAATAGGCTACCTGGTTATCAGCACATTGTTGTATTTGGGAGCTTGCTGGATGGAAATTGGCTGCTGCTTTTCTGACAACGTTTTCAGAGATGTTATTTACACACCTCTGAAATAGGTGAGACTTGAACTCAAATTTCGTGACACAGAGATAGGGACAGTACCTCACTCCCCCTAGCTTTTTTATCAACCTGACGGAGATGATAATTACATACATCTGAGACAGGTTGGACTTGAATCCAGATGTTTTGGCTTCAGGGATAGGAACTCTATTACTGTGCCACAACAGCACAATGGTTCAGGTTAGATATTTTCTAATCAACCAGTTAAAGCACAACCCTGGAGCAGGTGGAACTTGAACCGAGGTGTCCTGGCTCAGAGGTAGGGACTCCACCACTTTGCCCAAAGATTCAGGCTAATCTTGACCTAACATTTTCTTTGTAATTCACTCATGGCAGATGGATGTAGCTGGCTGATCAGCATTTAAATGGTAATTAGGCAGGAGCAATAAAAGGTTTTGGTGAGCTGTCTTCTTGAACCGCTGCAGTCCACCTTCTGTGGGCTGACCCACAATGCCATTAGGGAGGGAATTCCACAATTTTTACCCAATAACAGTGAAGGAAGGGCGATATATTTTCTGGTCAGAATGCTGAGTGACATGGAGGGGAACTTGTAGGTGGTGGTGATCCCATGTATCTGCTGCCCTTGTCCTTCTAGGTGAAAGTGATCATGGGTTTGGAAGGTGCTGTCTAAGAATCTTTGGTGAATTTCTGCAGTGTATCTTGTAGATAGTACACACTGCTGCTACGGAGTGTCGGTGGTGGAAGGAAGGATGCTTGTGAATGTGGAGTCAATCAAGCAGACTGTTTTGTCCTGGGTGGTGTCAAGATTCTTGAGTGTTGTTGCAGCTGCATTTGTTCCAGACAAATGGGGAATATTCCATCACAATCCTGACTTGTGCCTTATAGATGGTGGATAGGCTTTGTGGAGTCAGGAGGTGAGTTGCTCGCCATAGTACTCCTAGCCTCTTACCTGCTTTTGTAGCTACTGTGTTTAAGTGGCGACTCCAGTTGAGTTTCCGGTAACCCCCAGGATGTTGATAGTGAATGTAAAGGGGCAGTGGTTAAATTGTCCCTTATTGGACATGGTCATTGCCTGTCATTTGTGTGCCAAATGTTACTTGCCACTTCTCAGCCCAAGCCTGGATATTGTCCAGGTCTTGGTGCATTTGAATATGGATTGTTCAAGTATCAGAGGAACCGTGAATACTGCTGAACATTGTGCAATCACTGGTGGACATCCCCACTTCAAACCTTATGATAGAGGGAAGTCATCGATAAAGCAACTGAAGTTGGTTGGGCCTAGGACACTATCCTGAGGAACTCCTGAAGAGATGTCCTGGAGCTGAGATGACTGACCTTTAACACCCACAATCATCTTCCTATGTTCTAGATAAGACTCTAACCAGCAGAGAATTTGACCCCTGATATACACTGATTCCAGTTTTGCTAGGACTCCTTGATGCCAAGGACTGTTGCTCTCACCTCACCTCTGCAATTCAACTCTTTGTCTATGTTTGAACCAAGGCTGTAATGAGGTCAGGAGCTGAGTAGTCCTGACAGAACCCAAACTGGACATCGCTGAGCAGGTTATTTCCAACAATTGACAGTGATTGGATTCTTAACAGTTTTTAATTCCAGTAGATTTTTAATCCAGACATATTGTTGAATATATTTGCCATGGTGCGATTCAAAACTAGGTCCCAGAACAACAGTCGAGTTTCTGGATTAATAGTCTAGTAATAATACTACCAGGTCATCACCTCCCCTTGCCTTCTACCATCCTGGTAGTCACATGATATCAAGGTTCTGAATAATAGTGATCAATCTTTTCTCAATTAGTCAATTACTGACCCATCCTAGATAGTTTGTTCCCAGTTGATCACTTGTGACCCAAAGTGACATCAAAGCAACATCAGTAAAGTTACTCAAAATATCGCCATGCCAAGTTCCCCAAATCTGATATCCTCACATCACACCATCATAGTTCTTTTATCAATGTTTTTCTTCTCTCTGCCCTGTAGCAGTAGCAGTGCTAGTCTTCTGAAAAGGTTTAATGAAACTGGCCTTCGTCTCTCAAGTTGATCTAATTTAGCCAATCTTTTGCTGGGTTCTGGCTTAGCTGCTTTATAGGTGAGATTAGTGCCTCCAAGGCAGGTTGCTTGAAACGCACCTACCCACGGACACCACTATAATACTGAGATATTGTACAATTCAAAACTGAACTCTTGACTCTATGTGACACAGGAAGCATTAATCTCACACTAGATTGTACTGGTCTGCAGTCCCACTATTGTGCACGCAGGGGAATTCATTTGATGTATTCATTCAGGCTTCAGCTGAGCAGATTTACTAATGCCCTTCAATAGTTGCTGTTTTCATTCCTTCACTCTCCCTGGAGAATAGCAGAAAGTGAAATGAATTACACAATGACACATGGTCTAATAAGCCAAGGCATGGAATATTGGCCATTCATCCCTTCATGCCCATTCTGTCATTCAGTTAGAACATATCTGTACAACAGCTCCATCAGAGCAGCAACCTCACCCCTGCCAAAGAACACGTATCCCTCCGAGCATCAGGACCCATAGAACGTGAACTGTCTGAGCATCAGGGCGCACTGAATCAATACCCCATCAGGACATGCTGAACCTGAGGTGCGAGCATCAGGACACACTGGATCAATACTCTCTGAGGGTCAAGGCTGACAGAACCTATATCCCGTGGAGAGTCAGAACTCTCAGAATAAGGGGAGGTGGTGATGTAGTTGTATTGTTGCTGCACTAGTAATCCAGAGATTCATACTAATTCTCTGGAGCCATAGGCTCAAATCCCATCACAGTAGATGGTGAGACTTGATTCAATAAAAATAGAGAAATAAAAGCCAGCATAATGACAACATTTAAGCCATGGCTGATTGTTGTAAAAAAATAAACTGGGTCGCTAACCCCATTTAATGGAAAGGAAATCTGCCACCCTTACCTGGTCTAGTCTAAATGTAACTCCAATCCCACAACAATGCGATTGACTCTTAATGTGCTCTAAGGGCGACACGGTGACTCAGTGGTAAGCACTGCTGCCTCACAGCACCAGGGACCTGGGTTCAATTCCAGCCTCGGGTGACTGTGTGTGGAGTTTGCACATTCTCCCCATGTCTGTGTGGGTTTCCTCCAGGTATTCCGGTTTCCTCCCACAATCCCAAGTTGTGCAGGTTAGTTGGATTGGCCATGCTAAATTGACCACAATGTCTAGGGTGGGAAATGCAGAGATAGGGTGGGATGCTCTTCGGAGGATCGGAGTGGACTCAATGGGCCAAATGGCCTGTCCCCACACTATAAGGATTCTAAGAAATAGCCTGTCAGTTCAAGCAGCAATTAGGGATGGCCAATAAAAACTTGCTCACCAGCAATGCCTTCATTCCATGAACAAATAAAAAACTAAGTAAGGTTCTTGTGGTACTTGTAGTGTCTATACATCTGAGGCAGGAGGCTCAGGTCTTCCCACCTGCTCCAAAGATGTGTAGTAAAACCCCTGAACAGGTTGGTTAGAAAGTATCTTAAAAAACTAACTTCTCTGAAGTTCAAAGCCCAACGACCCTGCACCTTTCTCAAGGTTAATATCCAGTGTTTGTCCCTCTTTGGGGTTCAAGGCTAACAGAAACTGTACTTCGCTGATAATCAGAATCTGTCAACACAAGGGTTCATGGAACCAGTACCCTTGAGGGTCAGAGCCATTGGGATTCTAAATAAGAAAATAAGAGAAAAAATATTTCCATAAATTGCTATTTTTATTCTGCATAATCCACCAATAAGTGAAAATGTTAAACACATTTTTCCCAAGTAGCACTGTCTGAATCACATCACACATGTCCATGGATCACAGACTCAATTCCTTTGGAACACAGACTGAATTCTTTCACATTACGGCAGTGCGTGTTGTCTGTTGATCTCAGTGTAAGTAACACAGGATGGCTGTGATTTGAATTCTCTCCTTCAGACCGCAATCCTCATTTTTGGAAAATGGATATCCGAGTCCAATATCCTTAAGAGTTTTCTAGAGTTTCTTTCCTTTGCGAACTTTGTTGTCTTGCCACATGTGCTGTTTTCTAATCAGTTTCCAGTATTCCCAAGATTCTGGGTCCAGTTCATCCAAACTCTTTGGCGGACCAAGGTTCAGTGTAAACAACCTACAAGACATTCATTTATGAAATAAATCTATTTGTTGTCTGTGCAAGGCAATCACAATAAACCAATGCCAGCTCAGGGGCTCCCCCTGATGGGCTAAAGTGGAAACTCACTGCAGCAAGGAGCTGGAAAAGGCAGCTAGGCTAATATCAAACACACGCTGAATTAGCTGATGGCAGACAAAAGACTTCAAGGGAGAGAAGAAGGGTCCAGACCCGAAACGTCAGCTTTCCTGCTGCTCTGATGCTGCTTGGCCTGCTGTGTTCATCCAGCTCTACACCTTGTTATCTCAAGGGGGAGAAGGTTTTTTTTTCAAAAATCTAGCTTGTTTATTTGTCCCCAATTAAAGTCACAGTCCCTATAACCTGGCAAAGGTTTCCATGAATGTTCTCAGGATGCTGGAAATTCCATATTTGTTGCCCACCCCATTGGAAGCGAACTGAGTGACATGGTAGGTTCTTTCACAAGACACGAGAGGCAAGGTGGGGCTGTGTAAGGGCCCACGTTTCTTTAAATGAATGACATCAGTCAACCAGTTGGGTCCTTTTTCCCCTCAATAATTGGCAGGCTTTAAGGTTGACTTGACTGATGGAATTCAAGACCCAGGTTCAAGTCTCACCTGCTCCAGTGGTGTGTCATAGCATCCCCGAAAGCTGATTAGAAAATACCTAAATGCAATACTCTCGTAGTTATCTTACCAACTCCCTGTAAAAGTGAACTTAATTGCGCAAGATCATAAGAAGTAGGAGTAGGCCATTCAGTCCATTAAGCCTATGTGCCATTCGATGACTGATCCAAGTGTGGATTTAATGCCAATTTTTTGTCCGTCCCCACACACTTACCCTGGTGAATTTGAAAAGCCAGGTTAATCTTCCAACAACATAGCCACTAAGCTCCTATAAACGTTGAACAATATACACATCAATGGATAATACAGAAAAAAAATCAGCACCACACCCCCACCCCAAAATTCTTACAGACTATATTCACATTCATGCTTCCTGGCACAGGGTGGGATATTTAACACAATGACAGAAACTGACAAACTGATTGGGGTCAATTTAGCATTTTATAAGGGTGTCTACAAGTATTTTTAGATATGAAGAGATAGACTGGAGTTGTTTACCTTGGAACAGAGGAGACTGAGGGGGTACCTGATTTTGATGTATAAAATTAAATAGAGTATTGATTGGGTAGACACGAAGAAACATTTTCCCTTGATGCAGGGGGGCATAAAAGTAAGGTTGGGGCAGGATGTTTAGAATTAGGTTTATTGTTACATGTACTCACAGGAGCAGAGAGAAAGGTTTATATATCACCACTTAATGGCACCATATTAGGTACAAAGGTACCTAGCAATAGAATCATAGGTACAAAACAGAAAAATAAGGAAAATAAAGTTAAAAAAGATAAGCATTACAATTTTTTGTACCAAAAGGGAGAAAAATAAAGAAACCCTGTTAACAGTTCAACACAGTCCCCGTAAGTGCCTGTGAGAGGGGATATGAGGAAAACATTTTTCACTTAGAGGGTAGTGGGAATCTGGAACACTCTGTCTCGAAGTGTTTTAGAGGCAGAGACCCTCATAACATTTAAGTATTTGGATGTGCACTTGCGATGCCAAAGTGCACAAGGCTATGGGCCAAGTGCTGGAAAATGGGATTAGAATAGTTAGATGATTGAGTCTGTGCTGCTGAAAAACAATGGGCCAGAAAGCCTTTGTCTATGCTAAAGACCCTTATGATTTGAAGGGGACAGAATGTGAATTAAGCCAATTAAACATTGGGAAAAGCTGTTCCACATAAAGGGCTAAAAGATTCCAGAAATCATTGCATTAAATCAGCCATTTAACTGAAGTGCTTAAAAACGGGAGAAACACAAACAATAACAACAGAAATGGGAGCAACTGGTCATTTGGTATTTTGAGCCTGCTCTGACATTCAACACAACTGTGGCTAATCGTCTACCTCAACTCCACCTGCTACACTATCCTCATTATTGCCCTTAGTATCTAAAAACCTATCAGCCCCTGTCTTGAATATACTCAAAAATGGAGCATTTCTGGAGATGAAAATTCCAAAGGGTCACAAACTATTTACAGATGTCTCATCTCAGTCCTAAGCTGGTCCCTTATTCTGGAGACTGTGGCTCTATGAATCCCCAGCTGATAGAATCATAGAATCCCTACAGTATGGAAACAGGCCCTTCAGCCTAACAAGTCCACATCGACCCTTGGAGCATCCCACCCAGACCCTTACACCTATAACCCACCTAATCTACACATCCTGGAACACTATGGGCAATTTAGCATGACCAATCCACCTACCCTGCACATCTTTGGACTGTGGGAGGAAACTGGTGCACCCGGAGGAAACCCCTGCAGACACAGGGAGAATGTGCAAACTCCACACAGACAGTCACCCGAGGCTGCAATCAAACCCGGGTCTCTGGTGCTGTGAGGCAACAGTGCTAACACTGAGCCACTGTGCCGCCCAACTGGGGAAAGATTTTCTTAGTATCGAACCTGTCAATCCCTTAAGAATCTTATGTTTCCATTAGAAGAACTCTCAAATATATACTTCCACAACTGTACACAGCACACCAAGTGGCCTCATCAATGTCGTGTATAAGAAGTGCTGGTCTGGCCAGCGACACCCACATCCTGCAAATTAATTTTAAAAAGGTGGGGCTTTAACACAGATCTTTCAGCCCAGAGACAATAACACTATCAGAGCATCAAAAAATCCCAAAACTTCTAAGAAATGCTGCAGAGCCCCTTCTTTCATGCAAGTTTTACCACAAATCGATAGTCACAATTACTGATATTAGCATTTTAACTGAATTTAAAGAGACTGATTGCAACGATGGAGGATTTCAACTCGTGTCTTTGGATTGTTAGTTCAGACCTCAGGATGATGAGTCCACTAAGATAACCAATATTTTACACTTCCCACTTTGTTGAATATACTCAAGAAGTAAAGATATGGAGAAATATAGAGAAAGAACTGGGACTGGATTAAAAAGTTGAAATTATCATGACTAATAACAATGAATCTACAGATGAGTATCGGACAAGAGGATGATGACCCCAAAACCATGACTACAGACCATTACTACAGCAAGGTACCCACACCTATACTCGATCAAAGGACAATCAAAAGGAAGTAAAGAAAGCACAATAAGTATCTGGATAAGGGGCAAAACTCACCACTCAGGGTATTCCGTGTCTGGCCGCAGTTCTGGATCCTTGCCTTGTTTGTAAATATTAACACCCACAGCATGAGTGGTCAAAATTTCAGGATCCTTACAAACCTCTGGGCCTTGCAGAACTTCTTTAACTCCCATCTTTCCTTTCCCCTTGACAGCTGGAATTATACAAAGAAAATATCAAGAATGATTTGGCATCTTCAGGACCTTCTGAAATATTTCTGAAGCCAACGAACTAAGCTAATCCAAGCAGCATCAGAGGAGCAGGAAAGCTGACATTTAGGGTCAAGACCCTTCTTCAGAAAGAATTTCTGAATGATTTCTGAAGAAGGGTCTCAACCCGAAACGTCAGCTTTCCTGCTGCTCTGATGCTGCTTGGCCTGCTGTGTTCATCCAGCTCTACACCTTGTTATCTCAGATTCTCCAGCATCGGCAGTTCCTACTATCTCTGAACTAAGCTAATCATTTGTTATGAAAGTTGTGCATTGAAACTGGATGGCGATTGCTTTCACCAATACATTAATGACGCAGATTGGAGAAAGGGAGAGAAATCTGTGTCCTTCAGTACTGTTCGGCGGAGGTGTCTAGTGATTCTGTAGAGTCTTGGAAGTACTCAGAATGCGGGGGCAAGGTTAGGGTTTGAGGCTTCATGAGGTACTCCTGTCGTGTTGCTTGGTTGGTGGTGGTGGGAATCTGTGGGCTATGTACCCCAAAACTGCCCAATGTGCTGGGAGGGGTGAGGATTGTGTACCCAAATAATCATAGAATACCTACAGTGTGGAAACAGGCCCTTCGGCCTAACAAGTCCACACTGACCCTCAGACATCCCACCCAGACCCATCCTGATAACCCACCTAATCTACACATCTCTGAACACTACGGGCAATTTAGCATGGCCAATCCACCTAGCCTGCACGTTTTTGGACTGTGGGAGGAAACCGGAGCACCCGGAGAAAATCCATGCAGACACAGGCAGAACGTGCAAACTCCACACAGACACAGTCACCCGAAGGTGGAATCGAACCCGGGTTCCTGGTGCTAACCACTGAGCCACCGTGCCGCCCCAATGCCCAGTCTCCAGAAAGTGGGATGTGTGCTGCAACACTGCCCACTCTGGGGAAAGGCGTGAAGATGGGTAGAGCAATACTGCCCAGTCCTAAGCGAAGTCGGCCTGTGTACCCCAATACTGTCCATCTTGGGGGTGGGGGGCAAATGGGGAGGGTCTAGGCAGGAATAACGATGCACTGTGCGGCCTAGTCTAGGGGCTGGAGAGCATTGGCTGGCCCCCGGCCACATAGTGGGGATTGCCGGGAGGGGAAGCGTGTGCTGCCCAGTACCGGCTGAATGGCGGGGTTTTGGGGTGGGAGAGGGGTGTGCAGTGCCTGGTCCGGGGATGGTAATCCGCAGCCTCAGGGAAGGCCGATCTCCCCTCGGGGCTCGGGGCTCGGGGCTCGGGGCTCGGGGCTCGGGGCCTAGAGACCTACCACAGGTTAATCAGAGGGGCCATGTTCGGTCTACTCACGGGCTTTCTTGGCATATCCACGGGCCATGACCGGGCGCACTCGGCCCGATCGCAACAACGCGAGCCTCACCGGGCAGCATCTCCACAACCGACCACAGGCAGCAGCCATTGCACATTCCCCGCCCCCAATCACTCACAGTCCCGCCCCTGCTCCCTGTCAGTCACTCACAGTCCCGCCCCTTCTCCCTGTCAGTCACTCTCAGTCCCGCCCCTGCTCCCTGTCAGTCACTCACAGTCCCGCCCCTGCGCCCAGTCATTCACTCAGTCCCGCCCCTTCCCCAGTCAGTCACTCACAGTCCCGCCCCTGCTCCCTGTCAGTCACTCACAGTCCCGCCCCTGCACCCTGTCAGTCACTCTCAGTCCCGCCCCTGCTCCCTGTCAGTCACTCACAGTCCCGCCCCTGCTCCCTGTCAGTCACTCACAGTCCCGCCCCTTCGCCCTGTCAGTCACTCTCAGTCCCGCCCCTGCTCCCTGTCAGTCACTCACAGTCCCGCCCCTGCGCCCAGTCATTCACTCAGTCCCGCCCCTTCCCCTGTCAGTCACTCACAGTCCCGCCCCTGCTCCCTGTCAGTCACTCACAGTCCCGCCCCTTCGCCCTGTCAGTCACTCTCAGTCCCGCCCCTGCTCCCTGTCAGTCACTC